>NC_079155.1:68992159-69592576 GCF_947563725.1 Argiope bruennichi
GGAACAGTTGCATTTTAAAGTCTACTACAGTGCCCTACCTCTTTTCGCAAATTGGTGCGGGCCGAACCGTTAGAATTACTGAATAAGTAAGTGAAAGCGAACTACTGTTCTCTGAGGGTATCATTTGCAATGTCTTTTGCTTGTCAAAAGGCTTTCTTCTCATTAGTTATGCCCAGCCAGCGGGTACGCGAAACTTCTGCTTAGCTCTATAAAGTACGTGTTTTATAGGCAAGATATGTCCGACCACTGATCGGAAATCGTAAAATTTAAATTGTTACCAGAAAAGATGCTGGAAGTTCAAGCAACCATACTGAAGGGTAAAGACTTGTTATGTCGTCTGCCTCCATATGTTTTATTCACTCTTACTTAATGAATACTTCTGAGTCAGAACTATAGAATTGACGTGGGAACATTATAGTTTTATTCAGTGAAACACATTAAAGGCATTTACAAAGAAGGCATGAAAACAATTCGAATGCATTTATTGCATATTTTGTTAAATTAAGGTTATTTCTTAACGTTTTGATTAATTTCTATGAAGAATCAACAAATTTTAAATGTTTTTCCATATTGGATAAGGATGAACTATAAATACCCTCTAAACATCAAACACTAACTTTTTAATGTATTTATGAATTAAAATTTATGATATTTAGATGGATCCATTTTTATAAAGCTTTTTATGTAAAAAAAATTATAGCTTTTATTAAGTTTAATTTTATTTTTTTATATTTAAGCTTACTTTAGGAACAAATAATTAACACTGAAACCCTCTCAGTACCCTCTTTGAACTGAACTCAGTATCCTCACTGAAACCCTCTCAGTAAGGGCACACTCCATTGTTTGTTTCTTATGATGAAAGTTCATTTCTTGAAATAGTAACTTAAATCAAATAATGTAGTATTTAGATACATTATATTCCGTACAATATAAAACAAAGAACATAATAATGGCATCATTTAAAGAAATATTTTATCAGAATGATGATACTTAAAAAAAAATGAAAATTTTTGTCTTCTTACTTCCTAGATGTATGGAAACGGATTTTTGGAATATCAAAATTTCCTAAGTGCAGCTTATGTCCCATTTAAAAAATGCATTGCAAACAAATGACAACAACAAAACAAGAAAAATTTTTGGATGATTTTCATAATTTCAAACGCCGATCCGAGAACATCCGACTGGTTCCCCTTTCTTAACTTCGGCACTTCACCAATAGGAGGACATGTTGTAATAAATCTCATTATTTAGCATGCACCAGTCCCACATACATATATTTGTCATTACTTGATTTCAAACTTGGAAATACCGGTCTTGATCTGGACGTCATTGCGACCTTTATTTTTTTTTATTGAAATATTTATTTTCAATAAAAAATTTTTAATTTTTGTTTTCAAAACTCAACCCCCAAAACTATTTCATTTATTTGTTGCTTATTTTCGAAAATGAATAAATTAAAATAATATTAATTTACTTGTCTAAAGAAATAATGAACGTCCTAAAGAATGGGCGAAATCACATTAAAAAGGAAGCTGTCGGTATTATTGAAAAACATTAGGGGGCTATGATTTAAATGTAGCGTCATCCTGCGAAATCTGCCATCTGCAGATCTTAAAAATTCTTGTCACGAAGGAATCCACTTTTTTATAGTAGCAGTAAGAATTTTTTCTTCTATTTTTCTGACAATCAAAAAGTTGCGCAAACATTTCCGGCCACGGACACTCGACGTTTAATGAGTAGTTTGATGCCTCTCGACAATATGATTTTTTTTTTAACCACGGAAGGAAATACACCTAAACCTAGAAAACGTGATAGATTTGAAGATCTCAGTTTAAAAAGAAACACGCAATAGAATCATGGGAAAAGACATTGTGGCATTTCGTCAGTAGGAAACTAACTGAAACGGAAGTAGATTAGAACGTAAAAGTTATATTTAAAGATAAAAGGCTATATATAGATAATTTTCAATCAAATGTTTATATTTAATTCATTATCAATTAAGACTTTCTTAAAGCATTATTTAAAGAAGACATGAAAACTTCGAACGTATAAAATTAAATTCCACTATTTAATGGCCATTTAAAAATATATTATTTAACTGTAAATTTTATTTTTTCTTTCTAGCAAGTTTTTACAAATTAGCCACTCAGATTTTATAACTTTAGGGAGATAATAATATTAAAAACTACTTAATAGCTAATTGGATCTAATTAACTACACAATTTAGTCATAAACTTTTGGTAAATTATATTATTCAGAATTCTGAATTATAAATAAATTCCTGAAATAAAATATTCTTATTTATATCTTTATTTTCAAATGCCTAATTTGAATTTTTGAATTTAATTAAAATCTATTAAATGATGTAATGTAAAACTGCCAAATGTTCTTGATTTTCAAATTCATATTTATTTTCCAAAATTTATACCGCTTTGTGCATAATTTCTTCCGCATCTTATTCCGAGAATTTGAAGAGGAACGAAAATATACTTTAATTAGAATTTAGATCATAAAAGAATGAGCTTTAAAATTATAATGCATTGTGAAATTAGAGCAATGCATTATGAAGATGATTAAAAGTATTTAAAGTTAAAAGTAAGGTAATGATAATGGTAATTAAATTATCATTCTATCTTTAACGTAATGACAATTCCTTAATTGGAAACTAAGCACCTACGTTTTTTCTTTTCATTGCTAGAATTACCTAATACATCATTTCAATTGAAACCTGCTATTAATCTACTTTAGAATAAACAAATTATTAAAAATAAAACATCCCCAGAAGATTGTAATGATCTTTGTTTTCATAGAAATGGATAAATTCTATTATTTTTCCTAATTAGCTTTTGTTAAACTGAAAGGAGTATACGGATATTTGGGTATACGCAAAATGTTGGCACTATTAATATTTTCTCTCCAATTATGACAGTTTTGAAAATAACCGTCATAATTGACGGTTTACTGGCAAAGGAAAATTTGCTTCAGTACTACAAGCCAGGCACATCCAACCAGAATTTTTTACTACTGAACTGCATGAACAGTCCAACTGCGATAAACCTAAAATAGAATTCTGAACTAAAGGCCTGATTCTGATGAAGAAGGTGTAGCCTTTGAACCCTTTTTTTATGAGGTGGAAATGGTGAGCTTGCACAAGAACAGTCTCACGAATCATTAAATGCCGGAAATAGGAGGCGGCTCTGTATAAGAAGAAGACGGAATCAAAAATCAGGCACTAATTGCCAGTTAATGAGGTCGAGAGGTGGGTCATGAGGTACGAAGAAGCAACTCTTTGGAGGTTGCGACACAGAATGCACCTTCTTCGGAATGGCAGACGGAACATCAATAACGACTTATGCTGTACAGACGCCTTCATTTTTTGTAAATGTACCTCTACATCTTGTCCTGTATACTTAGTCCCTCATCCTGTCCTCGATACTCAAATATGTTCAAATATAATAATACTTTTTTTTGGAAAGTCAGGATAAATTTTGAATAGGGTTTATGAACATTGTTTTCTCAACCTCTTTCAAAACCAATCTCAGTTTCTAAATAAAATCTTCCGAGATCCCCAAAGCATATGTTATTCCAAAACGCTACTGTATATGCTATTCCAAATGTAAATGTAACATATATGCTATTCTAAATGTATATGTAACGTATATGTTATTCTAAAAGGAAGATTTGGCCTCTTTTGAGATTTTGATACCGAATACAATTGTATTGGGGATTTAGAAGGGAAATCATGATCACTTACACTGTAGAGACTACTTCATTTTTCTACTAATATAACCATACACTTAATCCTGTACAATATTCAGTAATTTAGTTTACGTAAATACACACAAGAACACACTGTCGGGAAACCAGGTATTTTTTTTTTAATATCACTCATATCACTTCTTTAATATCACTAATTCAAGACCGTATACTGTTTACAAAATTTTCCTCGGGTTCTTTAATTAATAGAAAATCTTTCGAGTCCCCAACGATTAAAGAAATATTTGAAATTCCATCAAATAAAAGAACATTTTATGCAATCCCAAGCGACACATAATTGATAAAGTCAAATAGAAGATTGAGATATGTATAAAAAAAAATGCTAAGTTATATGCATCTGGGAAACATTTGTTATTTCTTTTTTTCTAATTAAAATGGCTTTTTAAACAATTCTTTCTTCCCACGTTTGTAAAATCTGATGGTACACAATTTGATAATTTTAATTTTTCCAAAAGATATAATAAATAGGAGAAAATCAATTTCACAGGTAAAATTGCATTGAGAATCGTATGATACCAACAAAAAGTATTGTGAACGATAGAAAAACGTAAAGGATGGGGACGTAAATGCGATGTTATACTGTATACTCGTACAGCACATCAATAAATGTTATTGATGTGCTGTTATGTGTAATGTTATGTTATTATTTTTTGTACAAATATTCAAACAGATACCATTACGGCGAAAATGAATCCAAATCAAGAGGTTTAAATCCTTCAAGCAAAGAAGCAGAAAACTCAAAACGTTCGAACAAATTGTCGCTTAGATAAAAGTGAAGTCGGTCTTTATGAAATTCGATTTAATTTAGTAAGCGAAACCATATCGTACGGCAGCAATCAAAATTCATTTAGATTTTTAAGAAAAACACGCAAAACTCTTAACTGTATTTGCATATATGCAAAAGTTTCCTCTATAACGCTATCTTATATAAATTCAAGACAACTCCATTTAAATAGTATTTTTATCTGATTTTTATGTCACAAACGACTTTCTTCCATACTCCTGAAGCATGTTTCTTATCATAACCTTCTTGACTCGCACTGACAGAATGAAAATACCTTCTTTTGTATCTTTAAGTTCAAAGAAAAAGCATTGACTGTAGCTGAATATTAATTACTCGGTTGACAGGTTGATCTACGCTATGTAAGAGAGAAGATAACAATGTTGAGCAGATGATCTGTGAATGACCTATAAATTCAACCTCTTTAATTCTTTCGTACTTAACTTGCACAAAAGGAAAGCGGCGAAACGACTTGTAACTTTTCAATGGTGTATTATATCATGCCGAGTGCAGTGATTTTTCTCATTTGTAAAGATTAAAGTGGGATGGAAAATAAGAAGCTGTTGTGAAAATAAAAACATAAAGTATCTGTCGTAGCATAAATAGCTCTTCGGTTCTATAATAACTCAGCATATGTTACATATCTTTCTATCGAATTTTGTGCAATATTAACATTACATTACGCTTAAAACTAAACCTTCAGTGTAACGTGTAGCAATTTGGGTGCACGTTTTTATTTCGATTTATAAGTCTGTTCCAAAAAGCAACAATGAGTATAACAAATCTTTTTTTTATATGCTTTTTGATAAACATTTGTAGGAAAGATTAAAATATGACAGTAGGAATATTAGGATTAGATTTAAACAGGTGACTTGGAAAAATATCAAAATGTATGAATAATTCTACCATTAAAGATACTTTGAAATATGTTTTTTGCACTATAAAAGATAAATTAGCAAAAATGGACTTTTATTTTTATTGCAAAACTGCTACAGAGTGATTTCTGTCAGTAGAATATTGTTTAATTCATTAAGTAGCCATTTGGCACTTTTTGATTTTTTAAAAATTTTATAAAAGAAAATAATTAACATTATATTAAGCACAACATAAAGAACGGAATAAAAGCTAAAATTAATCTAATAATTATTTGAGAGAATGAAATAAATAATCTATATAATATTCGGGATCCCGAAAAAAATAATTAAATAAAAAATCTGCAGTTGAGTAAATAGCTTCTTAGTCTATGTCAGAATTTGACTTTTGTTGGATAAGTTTAAATTATACTTTAAATAATGTTACGTTGCATAATTTGCATAAATATGAGAAAGTGATATATAAAACAACATTTATTGTAAAAGTGGTTCTCCGATTTCAATAGAAACTTAATTTGGAGCACATATTTTATGTTTGAAGAGTATGCCGCTCATACGCTTTATAACAACATCATAATTAAACAATGATAACATCATAAACGCCAGCAGTTAATGAATGTTTGTTAAATAATGAATGTAAATTTCAGTATAGTAAATTTCATGTAATGTAAATTTCAGTACTTTACTTGTAATTCGTAAAGATTTCTTTTTATCACATATCCTTTCATTGTAGAAGCGAATGGAATATTTTTCTACCTCAACAATCAAGAACAGAAACATTTTCAGTAATCCGTAATTCTTAGAATTAATTAATTTTGCTTTGCTTCAAGTGCAGGAAAATTCTGAATAAAAAAAGAAATACTTTCTTCACTTCCGTGAAAAAAGTTTTCTATTAACGAATACTGAATATTTGAAAGATATGAAATTTATATTATTGATTAGATTTAATCAGAACTTTCTATTAATGTATATCATTATCACAAATAATTATCATGATCATCATCAATAAATAATAACGACTTAATATCGGATTTATTATTTATGGTTATCGAACATCTTAATAATCAGGCATCTTCGAGTTATTAATGAGTGATAATCTTTATTAATTACTTGGAGATAATATTTCAAGTCAGTCAGGTTTACATCCAGTTCTAAATTAGGTCAAAGTTAATCAAGTAGCATTTTGAAGCGATTGGACCGATTAAAAATTGAATCACTTATCTGAAAGTTGTAACTTTTATTTCAAAACTCAGGATTATTCTTAAAACGTAAAATTCATATTTACAATTGTTTATCGGCTATTACTATTTAATATGTAAAAAGTAGTTATTAAAAATATTTATTTAAACATATTATGGTATTTATTTTGTTTTTTAGGGTTTTCAAAGATTTCCCTTTTTTATGGAGCCAAATTTTAGTTAAGATTTTAGTAGAATCACGCTCGTTTCAATATCGGCAATTCCATTAAAGTGATTTTGACAAAGAGTTCTCTATCGGCGTAGACTTAATGTTAATCATTCATCTTTTGACTATTTATAATACAATAATAAGGAAATAAAGAATAGGAAACAATCATCCACTATTTTCTTTTATCGATATGTTTCATATAAGAAATTGAAACAGATCAGGTATTTAATAATTATGATTATAGAATTGTATTGAAAGACTGAAGTCTTTTGAATTTTTTTTCGTTTCATTTTTATTGCAAAGCAATGCTATAAATATCGTTATAAAAATCATAGAGCTTATTATAGCAATTGTTGTTACTAATGGTATTTGCCCTTGACAAGTCCACTGATAAAGTCAGCCACTTTAAGCTGAGTTTGTGCAATAAGTAAAAAGGCCCCTCAGCACACGAGGCAGAAGTCTGACTTCTAGCTCATATGAAGATGACACTCACACATCCGCATGCAGAACACCTTTTACACGGGGTCTCTTTCACACATCTCACAGATAAAATACAGTCTAGAGAACAACCATGCCAGAATACGGGACGCGGGCTTATATCAATTGTATCGAACGCAAGTTGAAAAACGCCAAGGGAAAAAAATCATGCAAGCATTTCGAAAATTTTTACAGTAACGGAGAAAACTGCACACCAAAGAAACGCTTAACAACAGTTGGAAGAAATTTGCATCGAAAAAAGTATTCACATATAAAAGTAATCTCTGGAGACCGGATGTTTAACCGTACAAAACCATCATTACCTTATATTTTGAACTGAAAAAAATTATTTAAAAAATGGGGGTTATATTATTATTTATACGATTGTGTGATTGCTTACTCTATGCTAATTCAATTCCATTAAGCTTCAGGTGTTCCACTGAAGATCTTTAAATCATAGGGAATAAAGAAGCAGCCCGGGAAGTTTATAAAAGCTCCATCAAACAGTATTTCAATACTCTACTAAATCGTCCCGTCGTATAATTCATTGGAATCTATTTATCACTACACCATCCGCGAAAGAAAATCGAAATGGAACCCTCCATTGTCCATTCAGGGTCTGACATCGATATATTTAATCCTCGTTGCAGGGAGTCAAACAAGGAAGGAAAAATAACACATCGATAATAACTAAACAAATCATTTCTAACATATCTTTTATAAAAAGCTGTTCTGATTGATAACCCTGTAGGATAACAGTCAAAAGTGACTTATGCTCACGTTGATATCAACAGTGTAGCAACTTTCTGCATTAGCATACGAGCCTACCAAATGGCCAGGTCAGTGCAAAGCCTCGGGCAGCTTGATTAACATTGCTGTGAAAACATTTATCAATAGTTCACTTTTAATTTTTCTTGTTTCCCAAACAGGGTTTATGTAGTTGACATTGTATGTTCACTCGTAGATTGTTGGTTGAAAAGAGGGTGTATACTTGGAATTCTTTATTGGACTACCAGCAATTGTTTCTTATAGCTTTGTTTTTTCAATTAGATTTAATAGATCCTGAAAAGTACAATAATCTTTGGTAATTGGAAGGTCGATGCCAGTAGTAAGCTAATAGTTAGCAGCCAGCCTTTACTAAAGATCAGAAACAAATAGCTTCAAGTTCAAAAGCAAATTAGAAAAATTCACAAAAGTAATTCAAGTAGACCAGGAAAGATTGCAGAATAATAAAAAAACCTGACTAATAATTAACTACTAGTCAGTAGTCTGTTTTTTTTTACGAGATGTAAAACAAACAATTAACTAAAAGTCTATCAAAATCAAAAGTTTTTAAATTCCAAAAACAGAATAAATTACTTCCAAGAATGATTTGAAAGACTAATTAAATGGTACAAACAATAAGATATAATGGTAATTAACTTGCAGTTGATAATAAATGTTTTGGTTAAATAAAATAAACGGATTCGAATGCTTGATAAAAAGATTTCATTCCAAACACAGAAAACTGATTAATGAGAAACGCATTAAAACGCCCTAATAATTAATAGTTAGAATTTTTTTAATGCGAAAATAAAAAGAAATTACATTATGCGAATCATTTTTTTTTCCATATTTTGATGTAAAAGATTGATTGATTGGAATAACAATAGAACAATAATGATTCGAAAATCACAACTTGAAGATCTGAAAATTAGATTATATAAAAAAATCCTGATTTTCAATTCGAAAGGGAAAAGATCTTCAATTGCTAAACCTGAATACAATGAAATATGAAAACAGTCTGTCTTTTAGATAGAAATATTTTATGTGATTTACATTAAATATTTATAAATGAAATCATGCTTAAACAAATTAAAAAGAATATTCTTTCACTTGGAATTCATACTAGATGCCGCTTTTTAATTCTAAATAAAATAATTAAAATTATAAAGACATTTTTATGATATATTTAAAACAAAGATTAGATGTCAGTTAATGGCAGTAGAGGCCTAAGAGTTATTATAAATTTTATTAGCCCAGTAAGTGCCTGATAAAATTTATAACCAATTACTGATTAATAAGTGTAAGACAGCACAAAATCATTTCTGGTCCAATTAAAGATTAATTTTATGAAAGTAAAATTAATGAAATGACAGTTTTTTTAATAACTTCCATTTCTTCAACATTTTAAAACTTTTGTCAGAAAGGAAAGTTAACAATATTCTTTCCAAAAAAAAACGTGTATAGAGCAAATTATGTTTTAAAAAGTGTACAAGCAGCTTTAGTATATTAGAGAAAATAAAAGCAATTTTTTTAAAGACAACGTCTATCTACCTCATTAACTACTTTAATCGATCAATAATGTCATTTATGCCTCATACATCTTCTCGTCTTGATGATCTATTCTGTTTAAAATAACTTACTTCATAATTTTAAAATAATTTCCGCCTGAGTTTTTTTAATCGTTCTCATCATTCAATCTGAGGGCATTCTCATTTTTAATATATTACCGCTGACAAAAGTTTTTTAGCAGGCGATCATTCTGAATATTTTCTTTTCAAGTAATCTGTAATTTACGAAACGATGAAAATTTTGCTCACACATCATTTTCAGCTATATCTTGATTAGACAAATCCATCACATTCATATTTTGATGCGTTCTAAGATGAAAATCAGGATTATTATAACAAGAATAAAAAATATTTTTTCTCTGTATTTTCAAATGTGATTAAAGTTAATCATGCACATTTTCTGTCATCGACTTATTTTTGCGAAAGGTATAATTGATAGCTGGAAGTATAACACATCAGGTAATGATAGTACTTGATGGATTTAAAAATGGTTTTCCAATACGAATTTTTTATGTGGATCATAAAATGATTTTAATTATAATTTTAAAATCTTCAGTCCGTTTTTTTTGCTTATCGTTTAATTTTAGTTCTTTGCTTTTTATTACAATATTTCTTCTGTGTAAATTATAAGTAGTTGTACAAATGTACATTATAATTAAGATGGTATCGTTACATAATCATTTCGAATTCGTCACATCTTATTCAGAAAGATCGTGGAATTTGTTTTTAACTATGCGTATGTCCATGTTCTTTGTTCTTTGCAGCTGTAAACTGAATTTCAATTTCAAATAGGTTTTAGAAGGGAATAACTGAAAAGAACTTGACACTTACAAGATTATAGTTTCTATATATTAACAAGAAGGTAAAGGAGCAAATAGAATTTCATAAAGAAAGTGCGTTTTAAGTAACATAAAATTCTGGTAGTTCGAATTTACTCATATTTTGAATTGGAATGAAAAAACAGCTATAACCTGCGTTTGGAATATTTTATTTTTATATTCCTAAGAGTCAGTGTTCTAATACTGGAATCGACAGACTCGGAAAAGTGTTAGTAGATATTAAGAGGAACAAAAATTTCTACCATGTTAAGAAGGTGAAAATCACGAAAGTGCTGACGTCACGCTGGCGCGAAAAGAAGTACAATAATAGGTACAAAGAATATTTCACTAATTATTACAAAACTTGTTGGAAGTTTCGGTGGCTGATGCCTTTGCACAGTCTATGATGATGTAAAAACGATTGCCGGGTGATCTCGAGGATGCCAGATATGCTTGTGATGTCTGAAGCAGCAACGACAGTACGCTCTATGAGATCTTCCATTATGTCTATAAGCGTTGCATCAACAAAAGATCTAAAATGACCCCATGGGAATAAGCCATACGAATTGAGATAGGTTAACGTGGAGGTCAAGCATTTGGCCCCTGCAATACACATCCTTGGATATGTACCAAAGAGATTATTGCGCAAGTCGCGGGAAAAATATGCGTAAACCACATACTTCGTTGAACTGTAGCCAGCGTTGCAACATTTCCGGGAGGACATGTTGCAGGAAAACAAAATACGTTGCTCCATTCAGGCATTTGGGCAGCAAGTAAACTGCCAAAAGATAATCAACAAGAATTTCTAACCATTCATTCATACCAAAACTTTGTTGAGATTATCACGGTGCATTGATATGAGAATCCCCCATCACATGTATGTGCGTTGTCATTACTTCTGGTTACAGAAAATGCACTCGTTTTCGCCATTTTCATCATCTTAACGTAGCTTACAACACCATTTTTCTTCTTCCTTTTGATGTCTATTTACAATCCTTTGATTTTATCAATCCAATGTTAACTGCCCCGATAGCGTGGCATCCTATAATATACGATAAGTTGAGCTGTTCATTTATTTTGCGTGTTCTAATTTGGTCACAATGAAAGTACTTTCATGGTACAGAATTTATTCGTCAGGAGAACTTATTTATTAAGAAGAGGGATCAGAATTTCTGCTGAAACACATCATAGCTGGTTTTGAGCGACTGATTTTCGCTATCGTAGTTGAGTTTAGTTTTAGTTATATCAATATTTTTAACCGAAGACACATTGTGACTATTTTAATGTAGACTTCATAATTTTGAATTATGATCAGAAGAAAAAGATTATATTTGAATTTGTATATATCTCACTAAAGAAAATCGATCGTTCGTGAAGTTAGTATTAATCGAGAATCATCTTAAATATAGCGTGGAACCGGGTATTGAATCTTCGACCTTCCTAATGTGAAACAGAAATCGTTATATGAGTCCACCACTGTCCGTTGCATAGCCTGTAAGGATAAAATCTTGCAGAGCTTCAAAAATTTCCTTTTTTTCCCCCTGGCCTTAGTTTTTAATAATCAATTCATTTCAATTAAATAAACTTGTAATTTAATTCTAGTAAAAATAAACTTATGCTGATTATGCAACGTTATTGAAATCTATAAAATTCAAACTTACTTTGCTGTGCGTCATTCTGTGGTAATAGAGGTTCGAGCTTGCAGTGAAGCGTTTACCACATACATGGCATTGATGTGGCTTTTCTCCTGAATGTATCCGTCTGTGGGTATTGAGGGAACTGGAAGTGCTGAACCCTTTACCACACACATCACATACGTGTGGCTTCTCTCCTGTAATGAGAGAAAAAAGAAAAGGAAGCTTTAATTAATGCAAATATAATGGTAAAAGATATTGATAAAATTTTATTCTTACGTAGCTTATATTATTATATTACATAAAGTAGGAATTTTAAGCTAAAGAAGTTCTAATATTCAATTCCAATGAATATTCAGTGATAATGTATATTCAAGAAACTTGAATCTAATGATAATTTCATCCAAAAATTCGTGATTTTCCACTGTTCTTTCTTTTTTTATTTAAAAATTATCTCTGAATTGGAAATAAATGTTTAAACTGACTGAATTGCTCCATATTTTTTTTTTGAATTTTTAATTAAAAAGGAAATTGGTACTTTATTCTAATACATATAATTCGTCAAATTATTCATTTAACATTGTTGCTGCAAGATGTCTTATGTTGCAATGTGATGTACAAGATGTGGCTTTAAAGCAAAAATCAAATTCAAAATTTCAAAAATTCAAATGTAATTTTTGTTTATATGTGATCGGCATGAAAAATGGGAAATGAATTTCAAAATTAAAGTAACCATAATGCATTTGGTGAGTAATATGTTCAGATGAACGGATCTAATTAATTATTTCTATATATCATAGGATCGATTTATCATGTAAACAATCTTACTATTCCAATAAAGCTGAGTAGTATTTGAATGTGCTCTAAACGAGTCTTCGTTGTTTAACAGTTACAAATTCTATTTTTCATAGTGCTTTGAAAAAAAAATGAAGCAATGTGAGATACATACCTGTGTGAGTTCGCATGTGTCTTCTTAGGAGAGAGGGTCGATCGAAAGCTTTTCCACATACTTCACAAGGCAGCAGTGTCCTCTCTCTTCCCTTTTTCACCACTGTTGGTCGGATTTCACAATTTAATGACTAAAAATAAAAATGCCGTCGTATTATACAAAAATGTATTTGTGCACATATTTTAATAAGTGATTATGAAAATTTGGTCTGCTTTTTTTATTAGATATTTTGAAGTATTGGACAAGAGATTGTGCAATTTTTTGATAAAGATCTGAATTTCTTTATTTACTTAAAAGAACTGTGGGTGATCTAAATTGAAGTAATGGCGCAGAAAAAGGAATGAATTATAGATGCCTTACTTATCAGTCTTCGTACATTTATTTTAGTTTTTAACATTAGAATGATGCGAGGTCAATAAAGTTGTACCATGCCTCAGATACTATTTTACACTATCACTGTATGAAAACTATAATTTTCTAGGATAGAATTTTTTTCAATGTTTGGTTGTTCTGTTGTTCTTAAAAATAAATCTATTTCACAAATTTCTATAAGAGCAATTGGATATCGTAATATCGGCAAAACAAAAAACGTGATTTATTGCAATGAAATCTATAGTCTTAAAACATTCCTGTTTAACTGGAACCTGGTATATTGTAAAATGCCTTATCCTTTTCGAAAAGATAGATTTTTCAGTTTTCATACAATTTTTCTCACTTAAAGCTGTAATACTTTTGAATGCACATGTCTCGTCCGATATGCATATTTCTTGTTACTAATAATATCTTTCTCACCTCGTCACTAGGCGAAAGGCCATCACTGGACACTGATCTCCTTTCTTCTGGTTCTGAAGGTGGTGTCATCAGCGTTCTGGTGGGTGGAGAAACATCCAAGGTCATAACGGGAACACGGGAAGATAGCAAGGACCGCGATAAGTCAAGTGGCGTATCTGAAAAATTATAATTTTAATATTTAATAAAAGATATCCTTTACAATAAGGTGTCGACAAATCATTACCTTTATAGACAAAGCAATCCTGATGTTATAATCAAGTGATAGTTGATTATAATTTTATTAACCTTATTTCTGTTAAGAAATGACTTTTAAATGCTAATAAAAATTTCAATGACAAAAAAATAAATAAATTAAATAACAATTTAATAAATCAATGGCATCATATCAATGATTAGTTGAGGACTATCATTTATTGATTGGTGATTGCAATAATCAGTTTAAATGAAAATTGAAATATATGTGCATAGTTATTAGCATGACGGTTTCTGTCTGAAAATAATTCAAAATAGAAAAAGTTGACACCATGCCATTATAAGTAGTATAGATTTGTACCGTATGGTTTGTTAAATTAAAGCCTTGCTGGGCTTTATGAATTTCCTTTTTAATAAAATTCCGAGTGCTATTCTGTGACGCATTAGCATATTATTTTATATATATCTGTTAATAGTATTGAACGCTTAAAACCTTCCAGTTGCATATTAATAATTATTATTAACCACGATATTCATATTTATTTAAGTTTCATTTTTATATTGTAAGAATATGGATTTCTTGATCATATTTTTTGGTTTATGGCAATATAGAGCTAAATCTGAAAGCATCTATTAAATTTGGTGTTTTCTAAAATATAAACGCGGGGTTTCAAACTTTTGATGGAAATATATAATCTAAAAACCAAGAAATTAATATAAATTCAAATGTTGAAATATCAATTAGATCTCTCAAAATATTTAATAACTTTCGATAATAGATAACGAAAATCTTTCCGTGATTTTTCAAATGTATCCAACTAAGAGATGGCCAAGTTATCTCTTTTTATCATTTCAAACATTAACAACATATTTTCTTTAAGCCTCATAATAGCACACCACTAAATAAAGTTAAAAAAAAAAACTACTGAATTATTCAAACTCAACAGAAACCATTTTTACGATTCCATTTTGCATGCACTGAAGCACCAACCATCTTTATTGATATTTCACCTTCAGCATCTAAATTTCACCACAGAAACTCCCCACAGTGACTGGGACGGGAACTTTAAACCAAATCGTCAACAAGTCTTTTTGGTCTGACAGTGTAAATGCGATCACATCAGTTTTTTTTTCTTTCATTCAAATGGACGTTCTGGAAGATCTTAATGTTAGAATATTAATAAGATCTTCCAGAATGATTAATACCTTTCGAAAATATATCGTAAAAATCTATCCGTGATTTTTCAAATAATCCAAATAAGAGTTTTCATTTTTTTTGCATTCATAGATAACCAAGTTGTCCCTTTTTATCATTTTCATTTCAACCCTAAACGATATTTTCATTCATCCTCATAACAGCACACTACTATGCAAAAAACTACTACTGAATTATTCAAACTCTCAATAGAAACCAATTCTACGATTCTATTTTGCATGCAGTGAAGCACCAACCATCTTTATTTATATTTCAGCATCAGCATCTAAATTTTTCCACAGAAACTCCCTTCAGAGACGGGGACTGGAACTTTAAGCCAAATAGTCAACAAGTCTCTCTGGTCTGACAGTGTCAATGTGATCATATCATTTTTTTTTCTTTCATTCAAATGGACGATCTAAGAATGATAAAAACCAAAAGCAACAAGAAAGAAAACAAGGCCGTTCGATTCTTCCTTCGTCTTTGATATTGGAAATGCCAGAGGGTCTATTTGCTCATGCAAATAGCCGGTTAAGGTGTCGTTGTGAAGGTTCCACTGGTGAGAGCAGTATTCATGTCACACGTATCTGGTGTTATCGAAAGATTCTTCGCTTAAAGCTAAATCAATATTTATTATCAATTACTGCGGATGCGACTGTAGCTTGGTATAACTATATCTCTTTGGGATAAAAAAAAAGCTAATATACCTATTTGATGATATTCAGCAAAAGTGTAGGCTTGGATTAATGAAAGAGATAGTTATTGTAAATCTTTTTTTATGTAGTTTCATTACTTTCTATTCGTTGTAATTTATGGGCATTTTTTTAATGATATTTTCAGAATTTATTTCTCTTCCAATTAATTTTATGAGGTAAATAATTAAACTTCCTCTAGATTTATGTCAATAACATATAGGGGATTATTGAAATAAATCATTTACAATTAATTTTTTGTAGACATTAAATTACGGATAGTGAAGTACTTATTTCTGAGTGAAAGGTAAGTTAATAATTTTATATTATTTATTCTTTTATATGTAAGATGAAGTAAATATTTGATATTTCACATATTATTCCTCAAATAGAATCCACAATTTATGTAAAATAATTGTCGATAGGCATTTTTGAAAAGAATCCACAATATATTGTCCGTTTAAAGGAAAAGAAGCGACTTTCAAAAATTATAAATACATTATGAAGCTAAAACCTCATTTTACTAGTTCGGTTGGATTCAAAATTTTGGCAAAAATTAAATAAAGTTCATCTACTTTTCTATATGATATAATTTATTCAAACTTTTAGCACCTTATGGTAGTATAATTCATTCAATATATTCTTTTAAGTATAGAGTGAATCCATCATAATTTTCTCTCTTAAAAAGGTGCTAACCTTTTATAAATTTAAATAACAGTGACTTATCTTGAAGAATGAATTCAAACTTCGTCTAGAGTATATAAAAGTGAAGAAGTACTTTTCTTTGACGTGGAACCTTTATGCTGATAAAGCCTATTATTATAGGTTTGCTGTTACATTTATGTATATGGTGGAAAATTTTCCAAACCAATTATTAAATAATCACCATTTCATTGAAAATTTTATCTGTAACTTTATATAATTTTATATCATTTAAAAATAATAATAAATCAGTTCTTCAATCTGTGGTCTTTTTTCTTTGTAAGATTCCCGCCGTTTTAAAAGAGTCATCGGAATTTAAAATTCAATTTTTATTTTATAAAAAAACATGAGCTTTTTATATAAAATTAGTTAAGATTAATCTAACATAACATAAATGATAAGTAATGTGCAATAAGATATAGTTCCTATTATGTGATGAACATAATGATGAGAGTTTTGAGTGCAAAGCTATTAGCAACAATTCCTATGCATTTTTCATCTTCTTGCAATTTTGACATAGAAAGGGCTGTATTTAAAACTGATGCGTAGTTCTCGAATAAATCTCTCTTAGTTCTTTTAGAAAGATATACACGCCCAATTACGTATTCATTTATGCAAATCATCGACATTTAGCGAACTCTTATTATTTAACAAAGCCGCGTGGCTTTGTGGGTGTTGAGCATCTGCCTTTCTTTTTTAATGCATAAACAACTACTGTGCTTACTCCAATTATATCAGCGCAGATGGCAGAGCAATGTAATTTAGATGAAATGGTTCGCCTTCTCGGTATTGATATTCTATTTTCCAAGAAATGTCATCGCTGAAGAAAAGAAATAGGCCGATTGTAGTATCTTATTCTACTACAATGTTTGTCTAGACAACAGCTTTTTGTCTAGGTTCAGGGGAGGTTCCTCCTGAAGACAGACAGACAGCTTTTGTCGATATTCGGTTGGAAGACTTAATCGTTCTGAGGTTCTTCAGGGTGTATCAAAAGAGATTTAGAATATGTTCCATGATTTTGCTTAACGATTGCCTCAAGAAGTTTTGTTTCGTTACAGCTGTTCGAAACAATGGAAGACAGTACATTTTTTCCCCCATAATTGAAATATTTTCACTCTGCCTACTAATTAGCCTGATTTTGCTTGTTATGTTCGCACCCATGTGGATGACATGCAGGTCATATTCATGTGACAAAACTCTTTTGTATGCAGACGACAAGAAGTAAGTTATGTAATTTAACAGAGACCTAAATCCCAAAGAAACAGAACTGTGAATCCATGTAACAGCTATGTTAGAAAATTTACTCGACACATATCTGTATAAAATTCATACATTGTAAATAACTATTCTCAATCAATAAGATAAAATATTCTTTCGATTTATTATTTATAGCTTTAAAGAATCTGTAAATATAAATATATGTTTATTTATCACAGAATATGCTTTCTTTATTGTTTCTATAGTTTTTGACTTAATTGTACACGCAGTATAGAGAAAGTATAGTAATCGTCAAAAAATTTAGACCTCCCTTATTTCGAAAAACATTTAAAAAATAACCGTCTGTCCGTCTACGACTCAAAAACGTTTTGAGCTAAGCAACTGAAATTTATTATACGGTGTTTACACTAATCTTGCCAATTTCTAGCAAATTTTGAGTAAAATCTGTTCGGAGAATGTCCGGCTGTTTTAATATACGTTAACATGAGAATTACAAAACGAAGAAGGTTAGAGAGATAAAATTCGGTACACATATTTAACATCAGTAGTGTAGACATCTGTTAAAGTCTGAGCCAAAACCAATCACGGGTTGATTGACTGCCGGTCTGTGCTTTCAGAAACATGTAAACGTAATAATTCAAAATCGCAATGACTTAAATATATCAAATTTGATATGGGATTTTGTGACTACAGTAGTTTTGTGCCAAATTTTTTGTTTCAATTGATTGAGAAAAATGCGTTTAAAACATAAGTTCGATTTTTTGATACTATTAACGCATGCCAAGGATTAATCTCTAAATAACTCGCCAAGGATGACAAGATAGATTCAGTAAAAATTCTAAATTCGAGTCAAAAGTTAGTATTTCGTAACTATAGTGCACCAGTGTATGTATTCTTTGGCATGACAAATTTATTAGAAAGTATGCGAGAAAGTTTAGGGAAGACTACTCCATCTGCTTCAGGTATCTTAACATTAAGCCATCACTTAATAATCGGGTAATCGGTAATAATCGGGTAAAGAAACGTGAGTAATCCATTGAAACACTTACATCTGATATATAAAGAGGAATATAATATGTATTTTTTTTAAAGGAATGTAAACGAATTCTTAGTGTTTTTAAATTGTATAAAATGCGATATTTTTAAAGAAATTTTTCTGTTTCAATTATACATTCCTATTGTTTAATTTTTGTCTGGACGCTTTTTTCGTTCAATTCTTACTTTCTTTCCTATTTCTATTTTATCGAAATGTGATGTTGCCTTCTAGGACTAGCAACAAATACTGTGATTGATATCAATTTTACAGAGGAAAATAGCCTATTTTTACGCAATTCTCAATTAAGGAAACTATTTATACCGTTACATATTTTACCCAAACCAGAAAAATATCCTATATTCATGAAAATATTTGTCAATAAATGCTATAACTGGTTTATTATTCCTTTGTTTACGCTTAGTTTTCTTGTTTTTTAGAAGAATATGATTTTATTCGAAATCGTAAAAAAGGGCAACAACCAATTTTGAAGCCAATTTCAGATCTTATAACGCATAAATATAAATATTTACAATTCCGAAAGATTTCAGCTGTCTTATAAAAAATATTACTCCTTAGAATAACAAACAAAATATATAATTAGACGCTGAAGCAGAATATAGTAAATTGTATACATTAGCGGTAATAAGTGCTATTTTATGGATGTTACGATTTGTTATTTTATCTTTAATATTGAAAATATCCATGTTTATGAATTGGAAACAAAATAAATATTTATGCATGTGATTTTATAGAATAGTGGAGGTTTACTGAAATGAAATATAATAGCAGAAGAAATTTTTTGAACCTTTATGGAAATGAAATGTTATTTATGAAAATCAAGAAAAATGTCTAATGTTATTTTAATGTTTGTCATGCAGAGTATTTGAGATGCATTGTGATCTGATCGATTATCTACTTCTTTTAAAAAGACCTAAAATAGTTTCTGCCGAAAAATGTCTATCATAAATTTTATTTTAATTTAGTTCTTGGAAAATCACAAACAAAGCCTTTCGCAATTTTTGAAGACTGGTTATGATTACATTTTTATATCTTGCATTTAAAAAAATAAAATTGTTTGCTGTTATCGTTTGCTCAAGAACTGCATTAAATTATATTTGAATAATTTTAAACAGTTTTCTAAATGGTGATTTTTTTTAAAAAAAAGTTTGCAATTAATTATTTTATGACAAATTTTATTGTACTGAGTTGAAAGTGAAAAAATAAACAGTGATGTATTCTGCACATTTCTGTTTCAACTCTGACTTTTTTTTAAATCTCAAATTATAATATAATCACGGGAATTCTAACTAATTAAATATTTATTCAATTTTGCTTATTCCATTATACTTAAATCTTCTGAAAGCTAGTATAAATATTTTCATCTTTCTTAATTTCATGTACAAAATGTTTAGAAATCGTGAATGTTGATGCTATGTAAAGTTTAATATTGAATTAATTTTCGAAGCAAATTGAGAACTTATCACATTATTTTAAGCAATTTTATTTTATTGTCAGTTTTTTATTCCGTAATAACATATATTCGGGAGGCTTTTTTTTTCTTTTAAAAATTAATTTCGAATCATTTATAATTTTAGTAACAATATAAATTATTTGGTGTAGGAATACTTTTATAAAAAAAAACTCCCCAATTAATTAAATTTATTTAAGCCTTTCAAATCAACTTTTCTTGAAATTTTATTTATTATTTACATTCTTTTAATGATTTAGACAACAGTAGTTGATGGGCGTAATGAGCTTATTTTATAGCTAAGCTAAGCAAATATTAACTATATAAGCTTAGTTTAGAGCATAATAATATAAGGTTAGTTTATTACGAATTCCTTTTTTGTCTTCTCCGATGAAATTCAAATGTGAAACTTTTATTTAAATCAATTTATTTTATTTCCATTCATAAAGTTTCTTTCAATCAGAATTTCTATTCGACATTTCTTTTATTTTCAAAAATAAATAAATAAAAATAAAGCATAATTTTTACGAGCGAGCTTATGGAGGAAATCTACTCATTCTTTCCTTAACTAATTGAAGTGAATGTTTTTATATTCATAAGACTTTAAAACATGTGCAAAAAAATTTCTTATTAGCCGCATTACTCCTTCCTTTTCTGTGACTTTTCTATCACATTTTTTTTCTATTTACGTGACAAACTATTACATTCCAAAAAATATTTTTACTAAAACCATCTATAACACATTCAAAATAATTTTTTTTTCGTATGCATCAAACACAATAAACAAATTCTAAAATTGGAATATATACCTTTGAAAGGCGGTGCAATTGAAATTTTTCACATCAACTAGTAAAGGTAAAAAGAATGAAAAAAAAAACATAAAATTTCTTCTACACTCCCATACACTTTAGCAATCTGTCGATCAATCTGGGAGATCCTTTAAGAAGATTTCATAATTAGACTCCTCGTTGCAACGGTAAAGACCGCTTTTCTTCGTCACTCGGAAATCCAAAGTCGCCGATTTTGACAGCACTTAGAATTGCTGTTTGGCGTGAATCTCTCTGTAGGCGCCAAGAGTGACATATCGTACCTGTGAGGACTACCTTATTGGTTTGTTTATCACCTTTAAATGTGATTTTTTTTCTATATGATGTAGATTCAAAATCATAATTTTAATGCAACATAATGTTACCCATGCAAAGTCAAATTTTTGTCTTAATTATAATGTCTTGACTAATTTAAAGATAATTATATATTTTAAACAATTTGTTTTGGGTATAAATTGATTAATTTGCAGATATATTTTTCACTTTTTTTAAAATACATTTAGATACATATGTCACTATTGTCATCATGTTTGTTTTTGAATGAATACACAAAAAGAGAATTGGACATAATAATAAAATAATTAATAAATATTCGAGTATTGTATTTTGATTACCAAATATGCGCTAAATAAACTAACAGGTTGCGGTTAAGGCTCATTAAAGGCTATGATTAAAGGTCAAACAGTTTAAGAGTTAAAATAGTTCATTTATTTCAAAAATACTTTTGAATGTTATGTTTTCTATTATGAAACTTTGACATATCATATATTTTTTAAAATATATGAAATACATTTTTGGAGCCAACGTTCTTTTTAAATATAGCATGTTCGCAGTTTGGCGATATTTCTTTTGGCGGAATCGGCTATCTAACAAGCCTAAAACCCAGCAACCTCGCTATAAAAAATTCAGAAATATGTATGGTATATTTCAATTGAGGGCACAATCTGTTCCACGAAAAAAGCTTTTTTCAACAACATAAATAAGAGAGGATGGATTTTCTGAAATGTTCTTCCCTTCGGGGTAAGGTGGGTCTACAGTTGATTGACCTGAAGACACTGGATGCATGGACAAGAATGTCTTCATTCCTTATTTATTATTATTCCTTATTTATTCCTGAATATTTACTGTTGATATCATACACATATAATATTCCTTTCAAAGACGCATCGATGCCAACTGGAGAGTCAAAATAATGATAGAGGGAGATAACATCTCTCGTGTAAGTTGATATGAAAATTGAGACGAGTCAGGTTATCCCCTTCAATTTGAGGAACTCTTTTAAATGATACTTGACGTCTGGGCTACCACCAGCGCATAAGACATGAAATCAGCTGGCAGTCAAAGATAGAGCTAAGGCCTTCAGCATTGCCAGTTGAGAATTATAGTGTAATATCAGCCGTTCTAAATGGAATCCAAGATATGTCAAAGATTTTTTTGAAAATACTTCCTCAAGAAAAGAGAAAAATTATTTTATTAAGTAAAAAGAAAAAGAAAAATTGCTTTATTAAATAAAGAGAAAAATTATTGTTTTATTAAGTACAAGCACATCTGAATTAATTGATTCTTTTATTTACTCATTGTTTTATTTTGATTATTTATCCATCACGTTCATGCCTTTAGAATTATTCTGTTTTGAAAAAAGTTTTCTGCATTCGACTGTATTGTTTTATTAAGTAAAAAGATTTTTTTTATTAAGTAAAAAGAAAAAGTGCTTTATTAAGTATACGTAAATTTGAATTGATTGATTATGTTATTTATTCATTGCCTTATTTTGATTATATCTCCATTACGTTCATGCCTTTAGAATAATTCTGTCTAGAAAAAGCAAAGCTTTCTGTGATCGACTGCCAATCTTTTTAAAACCCGTTTCGTATCTCATAAGATGTCCAATTACTAATAATGAATTATTGAAAAATGAAAACACGCACACATGACGTCCCCTTTCACCTCTCTTAGCTTTTCGCCGTTGATATTTCTATAAGTAAATAGTTAATATAATAATTTTAATAACAATTAATGCATTAATTTTTAGTAAATTTCTACAGATTTTGGCGTTTAGTTAATTCTTCTATACTGATAGCAAATATGAATTTTAACCCTTTAAAATGTGATCTTTTTCTAGCTACGATATATTACAGTTTTTTAAGGTTGTGATTGACTTAAGAGAAGGGATTCATTTAGCTTATTAGATAAATTTAATTTCATTAATTAATAATTAAGTAACAAATCAAGACAAGTCATTTTGTCTGAGATAAGGAGTTGAAATATCAAAGCATATGTCTTATTGAAAAACTTGTCAAAACTTAAGTCAATCTACATAACTTCATACAAATATTGATAAATTTGGTAAGAAGCGTACTTCCCATGGTCCTAGAAAAGGTTAATCAATTGTTGGGATACTCGTTAAATTAAATCTCCCACAGTTTCTAAACAAACCACGAAAATTTAAAGTTTTTTTTGTCTCAAAAATAAACATCAGGCACCAAAAATATATTAGTTTTTCTGTAGTAAAATGTCTTTTTTTAATGCCACTTTCAAACATGAAAGTTTATAGATGTATAGAAGTTAGATAAAATAATTTAAATTTACAAAGATCTCCGATTATGCTTCTTTAAAATGAAAAGAAAACCCAATTTAAATAATAGTTTCTCATAATTTTCCCCCAACCATTAGTCAGAATTTCTAATATTTAGAGCATACTCTCATACTAGAAGTTATTCCAAATCAAAGCTCGTCGAAACTTCTTTACTTGATTTGATTTTTTTCGATCAAGAATATCAAAGTCCTCGATTTATTTAATTCCTTTCTTTAACTGCAACTGAATGATTCCTGAATTGAATTTTACGATAAAATCTATTCTAAATCTACATTCTAAAAACACATTAATTAAATAAAGTAAGACTTTTCTTCAAAAATTTTGAGTTCAAAAGTTTCTTTAAACAATTTAATGTTAAATGAGATGTCTCAATAGACTGACGCACGATGAAAATATATAACAATTAAATAAAATGTTTCCTTACCTTCCAAAATTAACCCCATTGCGTGTCTGTAATGAGCCGCCGTGAGACTTCTGCAAGCCATCAGGGACATTTGGGAATGTAAGGACGAATCATCAGTCTCGCCACTATTTTCCAAATATACTACAAGTTCTGTGTTTGAAGGAATAGTTCTAATAGCTTCAAATATCGGCTCTCCCTTAACTAGGGATCCTAGGAGATTAACTTCATTGCTGAGTGTTGGCGAACTCTTCAGAAATCGGATCCAATTACAGTGGCGAACTCTTCGGCAATCTATTTTTTGTATTTCGTCATAGCATCCAAACCTGTGCCGTACCTAAAATTAAAGAAAATAAGGAGAGATTAAAGGATGATACATCTTTTTAAAAAAAATCGGAAAAAACTTTAAAGTTCATTTTATTTTCTTCCATTTAAAAAATAAAAAAGAATCTTTAACTATAACATCGAACAACGATGTGGATTAAACATAATGCTTTAACAATAACATCGAAGAAGGATGTGAGTTAAACATAATGCGTTAACTATAACATCGAAAAACGATGTCGATTAAACACAATGCTTTAACTATAACATCGAAGAACGATGTCGATTAAACACAGTGCTTTAACTATAACATCGAAGAACGATGTGGATTAAATGCAAAGTATCCTGATTGAATTTATTACAGTATTATAATTTTGGATGAGGTTAGCATTTGAAAACGGAGATTTTCATATTCCAGGCTAATGACCTTCAGTTTATTTTAAATGTAATATCAAAATTAATTTTCCAGTAAAAATTGATTTTTGGCAATTGTATCTACTACAGTTTGGAAAGTTAAAATATGTAGCATTTTTAATTTTGAGAATACTTTATTACGGTAACAGTCAATTTCTATCCTTTAATGGAATTCGATGTTAAAAAGAATCAACACAAGCAATAAGATATAATTGACCGATGGGATAACCAACGATTCTACTTTTAACTAGTTAAATATTTTCCCCCTTTTTTGCGATGCAACAAAAGTGTTATTTAGAGAAGAATTTCGTATTGTGAACAAAATATAATCAGATGATATGAAGGATTGACTGCATCAGCAATTCCATATCACATCAGCATTACAAAGTTTGAAGATTGGCAACAAATTTGAAGGGCATTATTCGAGAACTATTGAGGCAGGAATATATCACTATATTTTTATTTTATACCTCTAACCCGTATCACTAATGGGTCTCAGCAACATTTTGACAGGTAAAAGAACTAAAACGAATCTGTTATCACATCAAATGGTTTTAAATTAATAGAGTGAGTCATGACAAGCTTTTAATAATTTATTTTAAAATATTAAAATACTATTTTATGTTAAGATTTAAGATAATTAGAGCCTCATTACTTTACTAGTAAACACTCATACATTAAACGAGTCAGAAAACAATAGTTTTTCATAATTGAAGAAAGCA
The DNA here is from genome assembly GCF_947563725.1 of Argiope bruennichi. Lineage (NCBI taxonomy): Eukaryota > Metazoa > Arthropoda > Arachnida > Araneae > Araneidae > Argiope > Argiope bruennichi. The sequence goes on from NC_079155.1 coordinate 69,017,786, forward strand.
GAGCATACGTTGAGATTTAACTCGAGGAAACTTTAATAATAATAAGTAGAAATGAAAGCGGAAACAATAGAGCTGCATCCTGATTTGCTGACAACTTTTCCTCTAGATGTTTCTCGAACAAAAGTATTTTATACTGTAGGAGGTCTCAATGGAGTTCTAAAAGAAACGTTCAACAACGACCTATTCTTTTAAGTTCATAAAGTTCTAAGGGAATTCATCAAAAAGCAAAAGCAGTTTTTCTTCATTTAAAAAAAAAAAACGAAGATACTTTTCGTTTTTTGTTGACAGTGAAAAATAAATACCACATGAGGGAGAAAACTCGAGGTGGTTGGGTACATATTGTGCCATTTCCTACTACCGTTAAGGACTCACGACCTAGACAGTGGATGTTCTTTCTTCCTTGCTTAACTCTTTTCACAGCAGCTTTTTCCTTTCTTATTCGTTTTCCTTCCTTTTTTTTCTTTTCTTCTTTTCCCATCACTTAGTTTCCTCTGTTTCATTTCAGCTTTAACGTGACGCTTTTACTTAATACTGTGGTTTTGTTTCTTCGGGCATCAAGTTGGGTCAGAAAGTTTGTGGAGGCTCCTTTGTAGGAAGGGTGTATGTACGTTATCATGATGCACGAAGTGTCTGCGAACTGGAAGAAGTGAAGAAATCGGTTTTATGACAGATAAGAACGTTTAATTGTTTCAATGCTCCAGGCGGATACTTCCAAGTGATGTTCTTTTCATCCCGTGCACTTTGGCCGTTTCACGATCGCCGTCAAAACAATCGAAGTGTAATGTTTAATCTTGCGGGTAATTATGCCAGGTGTTTATAGATTCTATTGATAAGAGACTTGAATTGACGGGAAAGGGATGAGTGACGAAAGAGTTCTTATTTTAGATTTAAAGCTAACATGTTTTTCCCCCCCAAAATCGTGCACATTTTCAGCTATGATTGATGGATAATTTTTAATTGGCGATCTCTGATGAGTCATCTCAACCTTTTATCAGCGGTATTGAATTTTACAAGCGAATAGCGAAAAATCATTTTCAGCTTACCTTATAAATAAAATGAATTTAATTAAAATTATTTAGAAAAACTGGTTAAATTCCTGAAGATCTTGCGCGATATAACAGGTAAAAGAAAAAAAAATGTTGTTTTCCATAAAATGAAAGATGTTTAACAAAAAGAATTAAAGAATATAATTAGATTTAATAATAAAATGAATATATTTAGAATATATCTTAGAATGAATATATTTCTGATAATAAAATAACAGAATTATTCTCACTTTAATTGTGTGAAAGAATAGGCTTAGTTCTAATAGTAAAATAAAATCAATGATAAAAGGCATGAAACATTACAAAGTTATTTCATTGAAAATTATTACAGAGAAGTCCAACAATTGATTGAATGTTTGTTGGATCTACAAAAGCACCAAATAATTTTTTTTTAAATTTTTTAAAAGTAGTATTAATATAAATTGATAAAAAATCTATTCCTAATGCTATAATTTTAATTGCAGAATATTAATGCGTTTTTAATATGAACTGTTTCAGAAAGTATCTTGCGATGGTTCTTTTTAATCCAGTATATAACTTTTTGAATGCTAACAAAGTAATGCATGATTGATTTCTTTTACGGATAAATAATTAAAATGAATAATTAATTTCAATTATCTTATTTTTATGCAATGGAGTAGCATGGCCGATGTTGATGTTCCTGTGGCCAGTTTTGTTGGGACATAATAAAGATAAAACATTGCAGACTATTTTTTGTGTATTTTTAATCTCAAGGAAAGGGAAAAATAATTAACTTAAGGCGCCACTTATCATCTTATACCACTGGAATACCACCATTTAGGAATAAAAAATAATAAACATTGTATTATTTTGTTTCAATAATGACAAGACAAACTTAGATAGGCATATAATCTAAACGGATTTTCACGCTAAACACAAATTTATTTATAGATAATTTTAATCCCCCGACATATTTATTAACCAAATACACCACGGACTTCTTAATAAAGCAAAAAGTTTCCTGCCCAAAACTTATCTTTGTACTGAAAAAAAAAATCTCTTCGTTACATTCGCTTCAGATCTTCATCTATAACCTATCCGACATAGCTCCGAATCTGTCAACCGAATAAGAAACATTTTCTCTACGGGAAAGGAGAATCCGGGGAAAAAACAAAAGATGATGATCATGGAGGAAGAAAATGATAAAAAAAGGAAGGCAAAGAAGGTGGAAAGGCCAGTTTAATGGTAGTCATTAGGGACGAGAATCCCTTTTGTTCGATAGCAGGTACAGTAAAGAGCGATCACTATCTTCTTGGAGTTAAGGTGGTAAAGATAAAGTGCGCAGATTGCCTCTCCCGGGTCTATTGCATCACCTGAACCGGAAAAACGGTTCCACGCTACTGACCGTCGCGTGTTTGATGAAGGGGCGACAGGGACCGTCTATTTAATGACAAGAGAATCCTTATTTAAGGGAATAGTTGTTTACCGGACAGATTCCTTAAATGAAGTTGGAATCGTGGAATCTTTGTCGCTTCATGGCTTCGAATTAATACGTATCTGTAATTATGGAGGGATATATAATGGAGGGATATACATGGGTGAATATACATATAATCAATAGTTCTAAGGGGTTTTTTTATAAAATTTTGGCGGGAATTTTATCTTTTATATTAAAGAAATTTTGTAAGTGAATCTCAATCCAAAATTCCAAATTTTGTCAATTAAATATATTTAGATTGAAAATTTGAAAAAGTGTCTATTGTTATTCATAATATTTATAGTCTTCACTTTTATAATATCAATTTTTAAACAGTTAGCTTGATTGTTTGACATTTCATTATAAAGACTCAAGTCTATAAGTGCAGATTATATAACGTTTCGTTTTCAGCATCCAGATAATCAGCGCAAATTTGTAAGAGTATTAACTGTCCATCGGGGAGGAGAAGCCCCAGCGTGAAGTAGGCTACTAGAGATATAGAAATGGCGTGTGGGGATGCACAACTAAATATTATCATAACTTTTATGATCTTCAATCAACATTAATTTAATTTCCAAAAAAATTAACATAAGATATAAAGAATAAAAGAAATTAGAATAATTTTATATCATTAATGAATTAAAAAGAATTTTTATTATATGACAATTGAGTATAATTATCATTTATAAACAGACTTTAAAAATGCCCCAAAGAATTATGTGGAACAGGAAGAGTGGCAAATAAAAAAACGCAACTATCAAATAAAATATAAAAAAGTAATCTAGATAAAGGAGTTTGATATCATTTTGAGATTTTTTTTTGTGTCTTTCATGAGTGTTAAGAAATACAGATATATTTTGGGTGCTTACCAGACAATGTAATTACTTTAAATGCATATATACTTTCAATTTAAATTTACTCGATTGACAATAATAATTTTTTAATAGAAACATAATTGTAGTGCTTAGTAGCACATATATGAATAATGCAATCGACTTTTACGAATAAAAAAAATCGAAGAAAATAAATCTGAAACTGAGACATTAGTAAAATATATCTGGTTTAATCGAAGCAATTTCCCCTCTTGGTTACGTAGATCTGCCAATAGATTAAATCAACTTTTTTACTTTTGCATTTAGGCAACAGCTTAAAAAATGAAAAGAAAGGCGTGGATAAGATTATATTATGTTAATGAACCAAGTCACAAGCTTAGAAATCATCGGAAATAATTATGGAACAGGAAATGGGTGAGCTACCTTTTCAGAAATTCAGCCGAACGTTGCGATACTCTTCTACTCGACCCCTCAGAACGAAAGGGAAAAAGGATGGAGGAAGAAAAAAAAGCCAATAAAACAAAAGAAATTAAGAGGAAGATGTCCCAAAAATCAGATAAGTCATCTATTTCACCCATAATAGATCCACTCCCTTTCGTATATATTATCTGTAATCGCCACGAGGCATTTGCTGTATGAACGGAACAAAAAAATGTCAAGATTAAAAAACCATCACATTGTGAATCCCAATCACAGCTCAGACGCTCGACACGCACACGACATTACTGTCCACTATCCCCCATTTCCTTTGCGCTAATACTCATCTTCCCCCCTCCTTTTTAACCGCATCAATGGCTAGGAATTAAAATAATGGGACGTTCCTTTTCCGTAAGAGTTGAGTTGCAAGAGGCTTGCCACACTATTATCCCATTAGACATTTGTATCTTTGTATCGTCGGCAAGACATCGTGCTCGTCTTTCCGTGACGTAAATTATGAGATGAGTTGAGATGTGTTATTTTTTTGTCTTCCGTGCTCTTAGGGGTAGTTATATCCAAAGGTGGGTTTAATTAGGTGGGTTCCGCCTTGGTGGCAAGGTATGTCGTTTTTGACAACTGTAAAGTATTCGTATCCGTTGTAGTCGAGGTCAACTTTGTTGAAACTTAAAAAGGGGGCTAGATGAGTTTTAATAGCGTGATAAAGATTGGCACTTACACGTACCCTCGAGTGTATTATTGTTTCGTTTTCACGGAAAGGGTACAAAGGGGAATTCTTTTTTTACTTGTTAGTGACCTTTAAATGTACACGGATGAGTAGCACTAATGATAGGTCAGATTTTTTGTTCATTCTGAGGTAAGAAAAAAGATAATATCCATTTGCTGATGGTCAAAACATACCCAGTGTGATTTTTCATTTTCAGAATTAAACGCGATTAATTTATTTTAAACAAAAATTAAAATTTTTAAATATTTTGAACTCAGATGAAAAAAAAAGTATTAACCTAATTTGGAATAAGTAATTTAAAGCGAAAAAGAATTCATTTCATCACTGATGGAATAAGTTTATTTAAAGCTGTGCTAAACTGCATATAAAAAAATGTATTTGTCAAATCAAAGTGCAATGTAAAACCTGATTACCATCCTTTGCCATCATTTTATGAATTGAAGAGATGTAATTAAAATAATACCAATAAACTAATTACAAACTCATAAAAACTCTTATAAAACTTGTTTATAAAATTTCTGCATGTAAAGGGTGTACCAAAATTAACGCAAGATGCAGTAAAGAGTTGAAAAAAAACATTTGACAATTAGTAGTTTAGAGTTAGTAAAAGCAGAGCGTTTCACGATAGAGCAAAGTTTTTAATTCTTGAACAATATTTCAAAAAGAATGAAAGTCTGGCGGCCACAGTTCGGAACTTGGAGAATTGGGCACCTAGATAGTGTAATTTAACACCATTGTATTGCTTTTTATGGAGGCATTTGAAGCCAAAGGTCAATGCCAACAAGCCCAACAAGCACACATGCATTGAAGAAGAAATTCAACTCTGCATCAACGAAATTCAGCTGCATTTATGCATAATGATCATGGAAAATTTCAACAGAAGAGCGCGCATGTGCCAGCAAAACCGTGGAGGCCATTTGCCTTATGTGTTATTCTATATATAACCCTATCCTGTGTGCTTCACAATTCAACAAAAATATAACAATTTAAAGGAAAAGAGAACTATCTTTTTTATTGATCAATTCAAGTCGTATGTGAATATGCTGTTCTATCGTGTAAAACTCTATTTTCACTAACTCCAAACTAGCAGCTGTCAAATAGTTTTTTGTTGTTGTTGTTTATAATGGCACTTGCCATAGACAAGCTCGCTGACGAAGTCAGTAATTTTAAGCCAAGGGAGCGTCTCTTGTTTTAGTAGCGCCAACTAGGGCCAAGAGTACATCTTAGCTACTCACGCATCACATTCGCTTGCACAACCCTTTTGGAGCTACTAAAAACAACAGGGGGGCACATTCACACCTCTAACCGATAGAACAGGAAGAATAACCATGCCCGAACCGGGACTCGAACCCAGGACACGGGGAAGACGCGCTACCCCTATGCCAGGACGCCGGTAATAGTTTTTTTAATAGGGTTACCAGCACTTTATTGCACGAATGGTGGGAAATTCAAATCTTGCGTTAATTTTGGGACACTCTTTAGCACATTATAAAGGTTAGAAAATTGATATATATCAAATTAATAGATATACATTTATTTTTCATCATAATTAATATCAAATATTCATAGCGTTGTATTAAAAAAAATAGATTTCTATCCATCTGTCTGTGGTGGTTAAGAATATGATGATTAAAGAAGCTGTGAACAATATTTAGTTGAACGTTAGTCTTCAAACAGCAATTTTTAAACTAGCAACATCAAAAGAAAGTTGAAAAGATATGACAAACAATGTAAAATATGATATTGATTGATTTAAGATTAAATTTTAAAATCATTCGCATACTTGTATTAAAGCAACAAACGAGTTTTAACACATTCTTAATATTACTTGGGATATATTAAACAGAAAAGTTACAATACGTTATTAGGCATATTAAATTTGTCTAAAAGATTAAATTTGCTAAAGTACATGGTTAATAATACGATTAATTAATATCTTTCATGAATTATATGTATATGCATATTATGTATGAAAGTTTTGAATGACGATATTATTATATATGAAATATATGAAAATTATTATATATGAAAATATATCCGTATATTATATGTATGCTTAAGTTTTGAATAATATATTTCGTTTGACTCAAGATTTACTCTGTTGAAACATGAAAAGAAAACGTTGAAGATACAATAGTGCATCCATTTGTGAAGAACAAATGGTATAAATTCATTAAATTAAAGAATGGTTTTTGAATATACGAATACAGACTGTATAAAGGGAGGATCTGTTTATTAAATTAAAGAATGGTTTTTGGATAGACGAATGCAAACTGTAGAAAGGGAGGATCTGTTAATACTAGAAAAATTAAATATATATGTATATAAATAGTTAAATAATTTTGAGAATAAATCTCATAACCAGATTTTTTTAATTGGATTTCAAAAGAGACATAAATTTTGAAGTAAAAGAAGTGGACATGGACATTTTTAATTCGTTTATACTTACGTTACCAGACAACGATAAAGCTAGTGAAGACAATTTTAACGGCTTTTCAAAACAAACAAACAAACTCTTATTTATAATTCATTATTAATGTTCCCATTTATGTGCCAATTTTCTATAGATGGATAAGGCAAACAGCTCTATTTTGTACATTCCCAATGAAACCTTCAATCAGATTGCCCATAAATGAAAACACATGCAAGATTCATGAATAGATTCATACACAATTTTTTTTTCAGTAAGATGAAAATTTAAGTTCGCTAGAATTTTTTCCACAACGCAAATTAATTGTTCCTCTTAGCCTATGGCTTTCCAATGACTTTTGGTCAAAGACTAGGCAATTTACATAGCATGGGTAATTTCTAGATGTCCCTCTAATCATCAAACATAACTGATTTCAATTCTTATGTTTAATCAGTGAATAAAACAAAGCATTCCATGAGCGGCAAATTTTGGTTTCCCACGTTTAGATGGCGTTAAGTTATGCGAAGGTTAAACACGAATCAACACGTTCCGAATCATCTTTTTCCATGGTTGGCTGGTCGGAATTACATACTTCTAATAACGTTGTAACATTCCTTATATAACGGTTCATTAGAATACATTAGTTCTAACGGGCTTCATTGGCATTGTTGGAGATTAATCTAAATGATTTGAGCGTCACTTTCCTGGCATGGGAAAATATTTTCGCGAAAACCGTTAAAGTAGTCGTTGCCAGCTTGATTGTTGTCTGGTGACGGAAGTATAAACATACGTCATTGATATTTTGCAACGTTTATTTAAAGAAAAACTTGGGAAAAATGTGTAACTGCTATTAAACATTAAGTGTTAACGGTTTTGATATTATTAACGACTTTTAAAATTTCCATTGCATCAACTAAACTGCTTTTAACGACTACCTGAATTCATTATCAGTACTTTTATTTATATATTATTTACACAGAATAGTTGTCCGGTGAATGACAATAAGAAATTTGAGTAATTATTATTATGTTTTTAAGTTTGGCAATATTAAATCTTTAACACTTATATTTTTACAAAATGAAAAAACAGTATCATATTACAGATATTAAGAGACTTAGAGAATTAATTGAAAAAACGTGGTTCAGGTCTTAAGATGCTCTGTAGCGTTTACATGAGTTATATATAATTATCGGAATGTCATTACACTCTCTATACATATATTAGTATCTAGTAATAGAATTCTCACTTAAATACTGAAAACACTAAAGTATTGTTGTTGTTGATCTTGTCTGTGATGATCATAGGATCACTGCTTTTTTTAATTTGTTTTTGAAAAATATTTTTCTTACTGAGAAAAAGGAATTGTGTAGTAGTTGATTTTATTATGACCGAAAATAAATTCTTGATAAAATTTATAATTTAAAAAAGAAAATGGAAATTTATTTTATCAAATAATTATTTGAAAAATAAAGAAGCTCGAAAAACAAATGAGATTGCTTTCATTTATTATCTTTAAAATTTTACTTCACTACTTTTGCGGTAAGACTGATTTCAATTCTTTGGAAATTGATATTGTTTTTGTAATACGCTGCTAATTAGCCATCCATTACTGCTATTCAAAGATAATCGATATTTTTAATGGATGTTGAAGAAAGAATGCGAAAGCCACAAAATTTATTTTAATAATAACATAATTTGAACCTTTTTGCATTCAAAATACGAAGGAATTAAAATATTCTTTTAATTTTACATTTTTAATCTTTGTAAGATATTGAGCCTTATCGTGCGAATGAACCAACTGAAAGTAAATAAGCAAGAACATGTCTTTGGAGCAATGAAGCAAATATGCATTTATTGCGAGAAAAAAAAAACCCCAATTAAGTTGATTACTAGAAATTTTTTTCAATGAACAAAACGTTTGCTGAATGTTAGAATTCTTAACTAATCTAGAAATGGATTCATTGATCTCTTGAAAAATCACAGCTTCCAGTTTTTGCCCGTGGCAACAAAGTAACAAAGATCCGTTCATTAACAAAGACTTTCTGCATCAATGAAATTTCGAGTTCAAGAGTAGATAAGCCAAGCTTGATCAATCTTGAGATCAACACCGGAAACCATCTGGTCACTTATCTACAATTTAACCTCTGAAAAACGTTTCAACCTGACTTGAGGACAAAAATGTCGAGTTACAAATAGCTCTTAATGACATGATTTATTATTCCTTTTCGAACCAATAATCTTCTTTCTCTCAAGTGATAGCATCTCACGTTGCACCAAACAGCATTTTCAAGATCATTGCCGACCGTCACGGATACTTGGCTTTTCAACTGTTGGTGGTGGCCGGTCAATTGGGATATTGCTGGTCGCGTGTCTGACATGGTGTTGGCCCTTGAACTATTGTCACGGACATGCTTGGACGGCGGACAAAAAGGCCCCATTTCATAGTTGGTAGAGCGTGCGTTTTCCATTGTGGCGAATCCTTTGTGATCTGTAAATGGTTTTCGTACATTGCAGATTACATTTCGATGAAGGGAGAGAGTAATTGTGTTTCGTTTTGGCGATTGCGCACGTCGCCAAATTGATAAAGGGAGCGTAAATGAAAGGAGTCGTTCAATACATAATTAAGTAATGATGTACAGACTTGCTATTCAGAAACAAGGGGCAGTTTATGCCAGTGAAGGAATCCAAGCGAGTCGAAATAGAAAGAGAATCTATTCAGTCAGGTGTTATTTAAATTGTTCTTTTTGTATGGCTGATTTTTTTTGACTGATAGGGTAATTGAAAGAGAATGTTTTTAATAATGGTAATTTAATGGACAAAAATGGAGCTTTGTGAACTCGAAGAATAGAATCATTGAACATATTCTGTATTGGCTTTTGAACTCGAAGCAATTCAGAATCGTATCAAAAAAAGTATTCAATGATTGGCAAATTTGAAGTATTTTTTATACATTGAATTCTAATCAGCTTATTCAAGTTTTGGTATGTAATTCAAATTTTAATATTAAAAAAATATAGTTGGCTAACATACGATATTTTAACCAAAAAAAAAAAATACAATGCTCTGCTTAGATTTAATTGTTCATTTAAATTCGAATTTTACTGTTGCGTTGTCGTGACGCATGTCACTTTACAAGCCCACTGACAGTTATCTGTCAGCGATATAAGCCGAATGTGTGCCTCTTGTTTCTTCAGCATCGCAAACTAGGACCAAGAGCATGACTTAGTTACTTCACGTTTCACATTCGCTTGCACAGCCCCTTTTTACATGAGGGGGGATGCACATTCACATACCTCAACAACAACATGAGAAACAACCATGCCCGAACCACGACTCGAACCCGAAACGTCCAGATCACAAAAAAAGACGCGCTTCCCTTATGCCAGGACGCAGGCAGGAATCTCGTAATTCATTCAAAAGGTATGACACAAAAGTTACAGATAGATATGTATTCCGCTTATAAAATGCTAATGTACTTTTATCGTTATTTATTTATAAATGCTAATGTATCGTTTTTCGGGGAAAAATGTTCATTATTAATTTACTTTCGATACTTCTTTTTATGAATTCCTCTAAAGTCTATAAGAAAAAGATTAAAAAAAATTAATGACATGAAACTGCCTCAATTATCTTCATATTCGATGAAGTATAAAATCTCAAATATATCTCCCCGAAATATATTTTAATCAATGAATAATATCATAATTAATTGAAAATAAATGAAATGTAAAATTTTATGGAAGCAATACCGCATGCTAATGCTAACCGCATTCAACATCTCAAAAATAATGTTCATTATTATAATTCATGATTCAAAATGATAGAAACGTTCAGGTTATGAATATCTCATAGTTGCTTCTAAAAAAAGAATTGTGTTTCAATTTTCAAAAACAATTTCCCTTCTATTATGAATCATTAATTTCCTAAAACTTCATCATTTCACTACTGGTTATATTAATCCATAAATATATAGTTTTTTTTAAAGTTTAATTAAGGTTTCTCGTACGTTCTATACAGCATAATTTATCAGCTGGATATTTAGGATGGAACATTGCATCTATTTATTCCGAAACAGGGCTTGGCGTATGGGCAATTCACACCTGCTGGAAAAACATGGTTATGGAATAAGTATTAATGACCGATTTCCCGCTGCGATTGTATGATATTCTGTCATTACATATTTTCTCCATGGCAGATGCAAGATTTTTCCTTTGTTCCCTCCTACCAGTCCTTCATAATACAAGATATGGAAGACACCGATTCGTTCAGGGTTTCCGCAGTTGTCGGTTACCGGTGGTTACGAAGAAGAATCAGTATGCTTCAGGGACAGATGGTGATTCTAATTCCATCTACATAATAATAAATTTATCTTTATGAAGTTCCGGTAGGAATATGAAAGACTTTTTTGACGATTTTGACAGGGCTATCTATGATCAATTACGTAAAAGGTAAAGCAGAGGTTGATTAATAGTTTTAACGAATTTTGGTTATTTTAGTAACAGCGTTTAAAGAGATATGTGATCACTCTAAATATGCCCTTAATGTAGTGATTTCTTTATGCCCAATAAGACTGTGGAAAAATATATTGGTTATTGTAATCAATAATGAAAAAGATAAAACAGAGATGTAGAAAATAGTATTTTAATATATTTTGATTCATTGATTACAATATTAGTGTATATTAAGGAAAACTTCATTTTCTTCAAGGTAGTTTTGTTAATAATACTAATTCAGAATCTTATATCTCGTTATCAAAATGTTACTTCTTAAACTGATTAAGTAGCTATTTTTAACGATTATTTAGAAAAAGTTTAAATAACTAATTCAAATTAAAGGAGATGAGATTGCATATTATTTTCCAAGATATACAATCTCGGAACTGCGTAATTATAAGAGGTTATATGTTTACTTAGTTTCTTAATAGGACACAATCTTTTAATCCATTACAAATCATAAATATATACTGAAGTAGATAACTTGGTTGCAATGGGAATAATTTATTACTAAATTAGATAAATGAGTATAAAAATGAAAAAAAAAATTAAATTTTGGAAATACTTGAATTTTTAATATTTTAAATGCACAAAATGAATTCTGACAAAATTGCATTTGGTCATGCCAGTGATTTTTTTTTCTCATTGACCTCAACAAAGAAAAATAAAAGCTTTGCAATTTCTAATTTGTATAAATAAATAAAAATTTCTTACAAAAATAATTTAAGCCATCTTAAAGAAGAAATCAAAGATTGTTCCAGTTTCTTTGAAACGATTTAATTTATACATTTTTTAAATAAGAATAATTTTGCATAATTTTAACATTTATAAATCTTTTAGTTCCCCGATTTATTTAATTAATTTATTTAATTTAAAAGATTAGTAATTAAAATATACAATAATGTCACAATTTTTAAAAATCAACTCTTCAATAAATCATACTTAGAAAAAAAAATGTAAACATAAACAATCATTTTTTTTGCACACTTCATAATAGGTGTAGTTACGGATAGCAGTTTAATCAACTTCTGCATATATTAGTCAACAACAAAGTGTCATTAACAAGTAATCATGTCAATAAACTGAACTGAGTAAACCGTCAACAAAATTACTCAAAACAAATGTCTATTTCATCGGCTCTTTTCTCAAATTGATTTTAGCCAAATTACTTATCAACAGTACATTACTTTTTGTGTGGGAAGTAATATTGCCAACAAAATATCATCAAAAAATACTCGAGCAATATGTGAAACGAATAACAAGCAAAAAAATTCTTTACTAATAAATAACAATTATGATGGGTGTAACGCCACGTCTCAACACAACCATCAAAGTCAATAAAGAGTATATCTTTCTTAAAAACTTGTTAAATATTGCTATGACCTAGCCTAGCATAAGATATCGATTTGTTGTTGAGCTATTGTTATTCGAGCCGTGCAATTTATCATGTCAGCGGTATGAAGGTTATTAATTAATAGGAAAACGACACCTGGTATTTTAATCGCCTGTATGCTATTATCTAGTTGATCGTGCTCTTTATTGTTTACATATAAGTGATTTTCTGGCGGTATCTGAAATTTGATCAATTTGGCGATTACTGATGTAGGAAGGAAATATTAACATTTTTAAAAAAGAATTTCTGGAAATTCTCGGATACTCTAAACAAACTTAGCTCTATATTTATTATTATTATTTATTTATTTTTATTTGTATTGAATTAAACTGAATTCATTTGGCAAGCAATTATACATGCTTCAACGGTTATAAACAGTCTTTTCATACCTATTCCAGCAAAATTCTGCTTAGTTTCTCGTTTCTCTGGCTTTTAAAGGAATTTTGAAAATGATACACATCAAACTCGTTATATATATATATTGCATCCAATCAGCATATCAAAATGTCCATCCACTCACGTGGGATTGAAGTTTGGAGCTCATTGACGTTGTTCTTCAGGTTATTTGATCGCGGTTAAAAATCGAGAGATTCATTCCAAAGTATCCCAAGAGTTGCTCCAAAGCATACCTTTAATATAACTAGCTGAACTAAAGTAAATTATTACAATGCCTTCCATCCCTAATATCTTCTTTTGAATACTCAATTCTTCCCTGAATCGGCTACGTCAGGTACTTTGCATTTCATCTATTTTGTAAAGTATATGGATTCAAAGACATTTAATATGCCAGCCCAAATACTGAATTTAGTCCAACCAACACCATCATTTAATATTTAAATGAAATAAATGCGTCCTCTTTTAAGTAGTTGACTTTATTTATAATTTTTATAAGAGTTTTGTCTTTTTCTTATGAATCTGATGTAACTTTTATTTAACTCGTACATAGTATAGGAGGGCGCAACCAAAGCATAAGATCACTGATTAAATATATGCAACTATGAACACAACAAAATACTTTTAAAAAAGAATTAATTGCTATGTTATTTATGATACAAAAAGTAAAATAACATTTACATGAAGTTTATTTTAATGCATTTTTCTTTTATAGTAAAAGCTAAAAGAGCTATTTTGCTTTCTCACAGAAATGTGAGAATCAAATTGAAGTTATATTATATTTTCGAAAATATTTGATGCAATTTGAATTTCAAAGGCACAAGAAATTGAAACCCAGTAAACATGTACTGTTCGTTAAGAAAGCAAGACCCAGACTCTATCCAAAATTATAAATTACATAATTCTGCACCGAGTCAAAATAGCAATGATGAAAAATATAAACTTTATTTTAAAATTGCATTTAATAAAAATATTTCCTATAACTAAAATTCCTGATCATATATTTCATAATGTTTAAATTCATGATTCAGAATGATTACACGTTTTTGTTAAAGAGCAAATAATTTTCAAAAAATACTGAAATTCATGTTTGAATTTAAAGAAATTTGAAAAATTATGCCGATATTAAACATCATTATAGGAGCTTTAGAAACAAGGAGCTTATGAAAAATGTTATTAATCAGTTACGACTAAATAAATTGCTCTTAAAAAATAAACCATAACCGTGTTGTAGGTTCTGAGAATACCATTTTAGTTTAATGCATGCTTTTTGCAATCATCTATACCAGGAAAAGCTCTATTATGTTACACAGAAGATCTAGTAGTTTTAAAAACACCATTAAATATTTCACAACTGGAGTTAGCAATAAATAAATAGAAGGTTAAATATAAAAATAAACACTAAAGACTTCCGAACAACATTGATCAAAACTCGTTTTTGATTGTCAAAATAACAAGTTTACTTTTTACATTTAAGCAATAATTCAATCATTTGTCACAGAGAAACGCGAACAGTAATCACTTAAAAGCTTTTCTTTCGACAATATACATCACTTTAAAAAAAATTCATTCAGAATCGTAATGGGGCTAACGCCAGTTGGAATGCTCTATGATTTCCAATCACGTCAGTCTCAGCCACCCTGTTGTAGTCCGTCTTAAAACCGGGCTTTTTAAGGTGGAGTGGAATTCGTAAGAAAATAAGGTTACAGTGAAATATGAATCTGTTATGTTTATTAATTGTAAATCTTGTTTCCTAGTGTATAATAAGCATGTTTATCCATTCTCATTAGGTTTTAATTGCTAGTTCTCCATCGTCATTGTGTCAAACAAGCAGAACAGTTTTAGACACAAAATGATGACAGAATATTTTAGCAAAGGAGTTTGCCAAGGGGTAATATCCAGCCTGACTTTATTACAAATGATCCTTGGAAATGTACTTTAGGTTAAAAGTCCTATAGAGCATCTGTGGAGATTTATTACCTCCAAGCGCGTAATGAAAATTAATAGATATAATTTTTGACATTGCGAATTTCTGTATCTTTAGGGTTGTTTCAATTATCTGTTAATCGGTGCGCAATCATTAAATTTGATTTATATGTAATTTATAATTTTTTATTTGCTTTTAAAAGGAAAAATTGGAACAAGCCAATCTTTTGAAAATTATTTTTTATTTCGCCGTTGTTAAATTTCATCGAACTTTGAAATGATTAATTTCTTTTGAAAATATCATAAAAAAATCCCTTTTTTCTTACAGTACATCCCTGATAATGTGCCATTTTTCTTAATATAATAAATAAAAAAAATAGCAGAAGAGTTTATTTCTTTATTTTATTTCCATTTTATTTTACATCTTATGATTAATTTCGTTGATTAGTAACGAAAAATAAGTATTCATTTTGGTTTTCTTTCTTTTGAATGTGAAATTTCATATAAATCTAAAATTTTAATATCAAGATGGCATATCAAATTTTATTGATCTGGATTACATTTTTTAATTATTGTTTTCAATCAAGCACGAATATGCATATCAACAGACACTCAACCAATAAACGAATTTAGTGTGAAAGTTAAAAGAATATTTATGAATTTATTAATAAAAAAATTTCGATTTCAATAATTTACCTAGTTACTTTTTGTACTTGAATTTTTCACTCCACGGACACATGGACGAAATTCCCTTAAATGAATTCTTCCAGAATTAATAAAAATAACTTCAATTTTCGTGTGAAGACACGAAACCCTATTTCATTAGTCAGCCTGATTTTATTTTTAATATCATTTCTTTAATTTGACTTGTTTCATGTTGTGAATTGAACTATTGCAATTACTCACTTTCTATCACATTGATATGTCGTATTAATCTATCTTTCTATCAGATTGAAGTTTTGTAAACTTCTACTTATTCAAAGGCAAAACGTTATTTTATAATTTTCAGAGCAATTATCCGTTGATCAATAAAGAAATTAAATTTCTTTTCCGTACCAGTGGCGCCACCTCTGTCGAATTTGGAAAAAAAGCCCTTACATCTTATACTAAAAGTAGAAAATAATTAAAATAAAAATGTCTGATATTTAGAAATTAATTAATTTACTTTAAATTTTTTTATTAATTAAATTTATGAAATAAATTTTGCGTTTTTCTCAACTTGTATAACACAATTTTTTACGAAATCATAGACATTTAAAACCCCAATATCATCAAAATTTCGAAACAGAATTATTTGACATTGATTTGTATTCTAGAAAAAGTAAAAGTAAAACAAAATATTAAGAATATATCAAAAGTTTTCAGAAAGAAATATTGATATATATTTTCATTTGCTACCATATGAAGCATTTTCACTTATGTGTTGGTAGTTAATTCAAATCTATATGATAATATTGTACATAGCTGTGATTGTAATATATTATATGTTAATTATGTTGGCGACAAACAAATGATAAAAAATTAATGCATCAAAAACCTTTCCGTATATGGCTACCAACAGAGTATATTATATGTTAGTTATATTGACGATAAAAAATAATTATATCTAAAACTTTCCATACATGATTTTCCATCAATGCAAATTAATAATTGTTTGTTAAAAATTATATTCACTTTAAAAATCAAAGAAAAACGTTACAGATTTTTGCCTTCTAAATCACTCACTGCACTTTTTAAAAGAAATCTTTTCAAATCATATGCTTTATATAGTATATTCACATTTAACTCTTGTTCCACGAAACGTAGCAAAACCAACCAGCCATAAAAGAATGCTTGCCTTAAACTTAAGACATCAACTTCAACTAATGAGAAACTGAATGTGGAAAAGTGAATAAAACTTTTATGTTACAATAACAACCACAAACTTTCTGAATGAAACGGCAGAAGTATTAATGCTACCGTATTCAAAAGGCCCTAGACAAAATAATTAACATAAACCTTGACAATAAAAGACTAAACACATCCTTATGCAAATGAACAAATAATATTTCCTTCCCCTTTTAAAAAGAAGGCAATTACTTCACCAGTCAAGAGCGCTACTGGATTCTGCGAATGGTTCTTTTGTGCGACCACGATTCTTTTTGCTCAAAATCACGACTCCGCTAACACTTTTAATGATGAAAAATCATCCTTCACGGCTACTGTCTTTAACTTTGCCCCAGGCTCTTTTAACAAGAAATCTTTTCATTATCTCCCCTTTAGTTTTGCGCACAAATATGAAACTAAAAACTCCGTGTCCGGGTTATAAATTTATGAAGAAGGCATTATAAAATAAGCTTGGGGCAGGTGGTCTATGCGGTAGTGGCGCATTAGCATACAAATAATTGGAAAGCATGCAACTGGTTTTAGTATGTCTGCCTAAATGCCTGTTTTATTGCCATCTGCAAATCTTACTTAGGGATCGCCCTCTTCACCTTAACTTCGTTAAACTGAGAGAAATGCGAAGGTTTTCAACGTTGGTTGGGTGCTTTGATGAAATAAGGAAAAAGAATCAAAAGTTAAGATTTTCTAGTGCTGTTATGAGATAATAGAGCAAAAAGCAATGAAAAGAATTCAGTTGAACCATATACTTTGGAACTTATGAAGCTAGAGCAGCATCAGCCAAAACGTTTTGACTTTGTTCTTTCTAGAACATCTTGGTAATGCGTTACAAAAACTGTAGAACTTACTAAATCTTCCAGTTATCAAAGCGGTCCAAAAACAGAAAGTCTCCGAAATTTTCTACCATATTCTCTCATAAATATCTTATCTCAATTTGTTCGCAGAAAATTGTGGACCTTAGTGAAGTCGCAACTACATAACATGGCATTGGTAAATGATAATTACGAAATATAGATCTTTAGCGTTTATCTAGCATTAAACCAATCGCTAGAATTGTATATTTGATGCCATTTTGAAGACCAATTGATACCAAAATCTGAGACAAAGCTACACACATAGTTACAAGATAACATACCGATAATTTCATTGTTTCAAGTGCTAGCGTTTACATGCATGCGAAAGTAAAGACAGATAGACATTCAACCCTTTGATTAATGTGGTTCAAAAATTAGGAAAGTATCTATATTTTAGACACTAAACTTGTGTACAAAATTTTAGCTAGTTCTTTTCATCTTGTTGTTACTGAAATGCCTTGTACTCAAACAGTCAGAATGACTGACTTCCCATGAATATATTTCGTTCAAAATTTGGCAGAAATCTACAAATTTCGACCTAATTCCTTATACAAAATATTTGATATCTATAATAAAGCGTTTTTGAGTTATCGTTTCACAGGCAGACAATACTAAAATGTGCTTTTCGGACTCAGAAAGATCTGAAATGTAAAGACTCTTCAAAGTCTCGAGTTCAAATTTTTGACGATTACAATAATTTCTCTGTACATTTATATACGAAAAAGTAAAGAAATAAAACATGCAATATCAACAATTTTTTAATCAAAAATAACTTTAAGTAGGGCACTTTTGACTTCTGATTTTAAGAACAGCACATCTTTCTTATAACCGAACCTAACTGCGTAGATACTTAATACGCAAAGCACCTGACAACCCGTATCTACACCACAGTTGGAGATGAGCATTTTTTGCTAACTTTAAAGATTTTCAATAATTGAAATAAAATTCAGCATTTTTGCTCATGGCAATTGTTTTAAAATCCTCCTTTGTTTTTATTGCGTTGAAATGGGTTTTAGGGTTTCATGAATGCATTTGTTATGTTAATATATCATTTTCAAGCAATATTAAAGTTATTTTCAAATGAATTTTGTAACTTCGAAGCATAAACATGCGGCAAGAAATAATTTTAGCGACGTCTGTCTTTTCATTCAAGCCATACCAAAATGATAGCATTTGACCTATGATGGTAAATACAATTCTGCGCTAGGTTCAAACACATACTGCTAATGTGTGTGGAATCACATTTCAACCGTATAATCCTTGAACCTTTAGGCTCAAGCTTAAGATATTAATGATTAGGCACAAAAATTTGCACTGTGGATCAAATTTTCACCTCTATGGAACTGACGAATCATAAAATATAGCTTGTTGATTGTAACATTTAACTCATAATTAATACATAAATATGACTTTTACGTCAAAGTTGCTTGCCTTTCTTTAAAGTCTATGTTATCCGTTCAAGTTGCTTCAGAGCAAGCTTAAGTGAAGCTTCAGTCAAATGCGTCTTAACGAAATTTATCTCCTTATTTGATAGTCTTTGAATTGTATTTATCTCCATTGCGATTTTATAGCTACGAAACGAATTGTTAATCAATCAAATTAGCTATGGTCCTTTCCCAGAAATATGCCTATGAAAAGAATGAATTGAACACATAAAATATAAGAAAATTTCTGTAACCAATATTTTGATTTACCTTAGATATCTCAGTAGATAAGACGCAATTTCATATGCTATTTTCGATTTGAAATAAGTTCAATGCTATCTGTACGAGTTTTTAGCGTTCTAAACGTGAGTGGAAAATAATAAATTTATTTAAAAAAATGAAATGCAATCAAGTTTAATGGAAAAAAAGTAATCTGAAAGGCTTTTACAATAGTGATAACGTAAGCACAACAAATTATTTCATATAATTGCAACGTGCGTTATAATACATCTAAAAAGTATTGTTGTAAAATATAGTTAGAAACCTTAAAATATCATGAAAATCAGAGAAAAGCGGAAATAAAACTAGTATAACGGAGAAAATTTCTTAAAAAAAGTACTAATGTGATGTAAAATTTGTTTTAGAATAAAATGTTTTAAAATTCTCAAAGGAATATGTTAAAAATTCAATTAATGCTTGGTAAAAATTTCTTTTGAAATTTCGGAAGCAACATTTTAATGAACATTTGCTACTCAAGAAATAACTACGTACCAAATTCGTTAGCTCTAGATTCAACAGTCTAGACTTGGCTTTGTAGATCGTTTTCAAGGACTTTTTACAATTCCTGTCGCACTTCACAGTTCGTGCGCTAGTCTTTAAAAATTATTATTTTAAATAGAAGTTAGACATTTATGAAATTATGTAATTAAATAAAAAGGCATATCAATATTATATCATAGTTATTATGTTTGCTCTCCTTATCAACTATTTAACTTATCCGAATTTCCTCAAAGAATTTCGCAAAAAACAAACAAACTCCATACCTTTAATAAATTTATACTGCATGTATCATTTGAAGCTCACATCAAATTAAAATATCAAATCATTTCATCTAGTCATCAATATAACAAATCTACAAATTAGAACTCGAGATGCTACTGTCGACAGCACTTTGGTACCGAACAAACAAATTATGGGAAACATCAGAACCACAATAATGAAATAAATGATCATCACTGGATTAGGATCAAATTTCTTAATTAATCTATCATAATAATAACGCGGCGGAATTCAAGAATGGGAGTTGTCAATCTGTTATTAATTCATCATTTCTTTGTGGTCCATTAATCGTTTTCCGATAATTATTTAAGAGTCAGGAGAGGGCTTTCTTAATTAAAAATCAGTACTTTGGACACCTTATGGAGTGAGGAAGTTCATGATTGTCAACCAGAAAATGATAATGAAGTGCTTTAAACGAATAAATTACTGTTTCTATCTCAAATAATTGTAATTTCTTTGACTTATATATATTTATAATAAATACTAATTCAATATTACATAGATGTGAAAATTTCATTTAAACATAATCAAGTTAGTTTCTTACTTCGATTTTTTTTTCTGCAGAGTAACATTCTTTTAAAAAATTGGAAATGTATATATTTTTTCAAAAGTTTGGTAACTTTCGTTGGTTGGTAATCAAAATTACTCAATGATACATGAGCAATCTACATGTTAACTTCTTTGCCCATAATGACGTGTCTAATTTATGTAGGATATTTGTAGTATGTATTTTTGCGTTTTCAATTTAGAATAAAAATTTAAAAGACAAAAATCTTTTAGGCTGATACATTTGTTACTTTTATATCTGGATTAAACAATAATAAATATTCCTCGTGGAATAAAATATTTAATTAAGACTTTAAATAAATTCTTAAATTAACGAATTTAATGAAACCCTTAAATCTTGATATTGCGAGCAATCGGATTCTTTAACATATTTTTATAATAAGGATTTCTTCATAGAAATAGGAAGAGAATTTTCCCGTTTTTATGTCAGTGGATGTCTTTTGCTTTTCTCTGTAACTGAGTTACTTTAGTTTTTTTCAATTAGTCAGAGACTATATCTTCACAAATTTTGTGAGACATTGGAGACATGAATAAAATTATAAACAAGATATTAGAGACCACGATTTCGATGCGAGACAGTAGTAAAACTCTGATGTCTTAGAGATGTAGAAAGTAGAATGTTCTTCGATGTCTTTTACTATTCACCGTCGCTGAATTACTTTAGTCCGCTTCCATTGGTTAGAGACCTAATCTTCACAAATTTTGCGAGACATTGGAGGCAGGAATGAGATTATAAATAAGATATTAGAGAACTATAAAAACCATAATTATAAACAAGATATTAGAGACCATGATTTCGATGCGAGACAGGAGTAAAACTCTGATGTCTTAGAGATGTAGAAAGTAGAATGTTCTTCAATGTATTTTACTATTCACCTTCGCTGAATTATTTTAGTCCGCTCCCATTGGTTAGAGACCTAATCTTCACAAGTTTTTTGAGACATTGGAGACAGGAATGAGATTATAAATAAGATATTAGAGAACCATAATTTCAATGCGAGAGAGGAATAAGACACCGATGTCTAAGTGATGCAGAAATGATACAAACTTCTTTTGCAGAATGGAAGAAACGTACCCTGATATAACATCTGGATACCAATTCAAGGGGGAATAGAAATGATAGATTAATGATACAAGAATAATAAAAGAACACAGAAAGAGAGGAAAATACTAGTAAAAGATCGGTGGCATCTTCCTCCCTTTTTAAGCGAGATTTAGATCGTAATAATTCTATATTACAATTTTTATTCTGTATACAATTTTTATTAATCCTTCTGCTTCGTATTCTAATATGCAGAAATAAGGAGGAGAAGTTAAGGCCGTCTTGGCCAATTTGCTCTCTGCGTTTTAAGATAAGGGTTTAAGATACAGTCAGTAGAGAATTTAGAACCACAGATCCACAAACTCATTATTGTCTAATAAAGGGCACTCATAAAAATTGTCACCGGTTTTGAATGAAGCAAACTGACACTGATAAGCTCGGCAGCTTAGAGAGTAAAGTATTGATTCACGTTTTATCGTTATCATTTTAACTTTATTAGAAATTCCGCCATTATTCTCTAATTGCCCACTTCTAGTTTATAAAGGAAATTTAAAAATAAAAATAAAATTAGAATATTTCCTTTGCAGCTGTTGGATCCAGATGCGCGGATTTCTTCACAAACCCCAACAACATCACCAAATCATTAAAAATAGTCATAAATGCAAATGCAGATTAAAATTTGTGCTCATTTTATGAATACTGTGAGACAAAAGTTTGGTACGAAGGATCCTAAATTAAAGTATTTTTGGAGTGATGATTTCAATCTTATTTCGTATATCCCTTTTTTATAATATATCTTCACAATAATTGCCACAGACAGAGTGTCTGAATGTCATTATAGAAATGGTAATGATGCAGTTTCAAATAGCTATGAATAAATAGAAATGCTATGATTAAGTGGGAATGGGATTCTTGATTAGATATTTTGAAATTAAATTATTTTATTTGGAACATTACAAATGGATTTCAATATGAAGACCACAATAGACAATTTAGAAAATTACATTCATTTCCTACAACAATAAAATGGCAGTAATTTTTTTTTTGAAAGTAGATAGTAAATTTTTGAAAGCATAGTTAAACAGTGATTCTTTCGTTTCGATACAGACATTGATAAAATTCTTCAAATACATTAATAATTCTTCTTCTTCTACTTGTGTACAGCTGATCATCCCGCAGAAGCAGTATAAACAGGATTGAGCATTAGCAATTATTGGAAATCATAATATGTGATAAAAAGAATCTAGTACAATTTAAAATTTAAGACTACAAATTCAAAAAAAATTAAAAATTAAAAGTCGCAAATTATAAACCGAAAATTGACTTTAATCGGAGCTGAAAGCTCTAAATTGGTAACCAGTATTGTTTAATAAAAAAGAAATTTAAGAATTTAAAATTTGTGAAAGGAAATTTCTTTTATCAAATAATTTTAAATAAATTAACATGAACTTTAAAAATCCAGAATAATGAGAAATAGCACAATTAATTGCATAAAAAAGAAACTTTAGATCAGTCTCTACGCATTTCTTTTTATGCTTAAATTCCGCTTATTTTTATGCATGTTATAATTATTTTATTTTTTGAAGGTGAAATATTAAAATCTCTACGTCTTTTAAGCGACTTTAGAAGCGAATATTGAAAATGCAAATAACTTTATAACATACATATAAGTTATTCATTAAAATACTATCACGCGGTATTTGATTTTTTCCGAAAAAAAAAAAAGATCTTTCCGCTCGTTATAATGCCATCATCCTCGTGTTCTGAAAGTTTATCAAAACTTAATAAGCTATATATATATATTATAAAAAGGACTAATAGTTATTTAATATGAGTCAAAACTTTAACTTTTGCAATCCAAACGATAATTATATCTTAGAAAGAAAAGTTGCTTTTTTTTCTTTTAAAGCGAGGCCTTATTATCTGAAATAAAGAAGTTTTTTTAATGTGTTGCTGTACAAAATTCGTGATTTAAATTGTACTCATTTACTGTATTTTTTCCCTATCTTCAATTGAATTTAAAAATTTTTTCAGTCATTAATATTTTTTTTTTTGTAGTGGAAGAGCCAAATCTGGTTTTAATGCTCCAAACAAATTTCTGAATCTTTGACCTGATGCTCCAAACAATTTTCTGAATCTGTGACCTGATGCGCCAAACAATTTTCTGAATCTCTGATCAGATGCGACAGACCAATTCCTGAATCTCTGATCTGATGCATATCAATCAGACAAACATCTAAGTGAAGACTGAGAAATGATTTTAAGACGTTAAAGTAAGTCTTCGTTAAAAATTTTAACTCTTCAGCTATTTATTCCGCGATTTCCGCGGGTTGGCAATCAGTCCATTTTCTATCGCATCCAACGTTTTTCTCAGTTTTGTGTATTTGTTTTTAAGATTACAGAGTTTTATTACAACATATTATTATCTTGTAACATATACTTTGAAAAATATTTGAGCTTATTTGCAAACAACGCATCTAAATAATGATTTTAAAATATTACGCAGTCAGAGGGTTAATAAATCTAAAATGATATTTATGTGCATTTTAATTGAAATTTTGAAGTGACAGAAAAGTGTAATATTTTTGAACTTTATCATCCTATAACACTTAAATAATATATATATTTTAAAATATTCACCTTATTCTTAAACTAGCGGAATGCTTTCCTCTTTTTTTTTTTTTTTTTTGCTTCCAATAATTGGTTTATTATATTTAATTATTTTAGTTACTTCGCGTGTATTTATTGTAACATAAATGAGAACGAATAATTCCTTGATGGTTATTGGTTTAAAGAAATATAATAATAAAAAAAAGACTCAGTTCTAGACTTGAAATGAAACAAATGACTTTTAAAATAACTAAGTATTGTAGTTACTTCGCTTGTATTTATTTTAACATAAATGAGAACGAATAATTCCTTGATGGTTATTGGTTTAAAGAAATATAATAATAAAAAAAAGACTCAGTTCTAGACTTGAAATGAAACAAATGACTTTTAAAATAACTACTGCTGAAATCCTGATTATTTTTTCTCCAGATACTAATTACATAATTACATTTTCACGGCATTTCAACCGTCGAAACTCGCGACGATTCTAATCTCTTGGCGTATGCAAATGAATTTTGGAGCCAATAAACAACTTAATTACCGCAACTAGTGACCAATAATGCTTCAAATCTGATAAAGAGATCATTAAGAAACACAAAAATTCATCAACCGAAATAAAAGAAATGTTATTGATGACCCAACTTGAAACCCACCGAACCCATTTGACTACTTTATGGAAAATGATGAAGTTCCTTATCAAAACTATGCCAAAACAAATCAAAAATTGACATCATAGATAGGTTTATTTCATGTGACATTGCCAAGGTTAGTTTAATTAAAACGAACTCAATATTACCTGACTAGTCTAGTTTGGTAAAAATCGAGAGTTGTGATCATTATGAAGGTTAATTATGCACACTGCGTAGGCAAGCGTGACAAGTGAAATACTGACAATTTTATTCGATCAGTTTTTTTTTTCTTATTTCCAATAATCTTAGAAATAAAAGTTTTCTTTTTTTGTTTCTTTGAGCATAGAATAAGGGTGTGGTATTGCAACAACGAAGGATTTCAGTAACAGGGCATAAGGTTCAAAACCACCTCATTACCTATGCATGAAGTGGTTTCCAACTTTGAAAATATAAATAAGATTTATATCTTGTTTTGAAAAAATCATACTATAATAATTATCTGTTTTTAAGTGTATTTTGTGTTAAACGCGTTCTTAAGATAAATATCTTCGTGAAATATATATTTAAAAAACAATACATAATAGGTATTTTAGTTATAAATTTTAAAATTTTCAAGTTTGACTTTTAGAATTTTTCATATATTTTATTTAATGTCTAGCACGTAATAGTAATAATTATGTTAACTCGCCTATTTCATTTACTTGCACTTCCTTATAGACAATCAAAATCATTTAATCATTTAATTTAAAAATGTACTTATAAATTTCAAAAGCAATATTTATAATGTCTTAAAACAGTTTATTAATAAAGTAAAATAAAGGGAACTAAGAATTATGAGTATTGATTTTTAAATTAATCGTATGCGCTTTTTAAAAGAATGGAACTTAAAAGCGTTAAGTAATTAAAAATAATATACGCATTAAGCATTAACTAGCAAATAAATAAATAAATAAATAAAAATAACAGAAATTTATTGAGTAATTCGGAATCAGGTTCTCCATAATATAAAAAAAGCAGGCAAAAATAAACAAATTAGAAAGCAGAACGTTACAGCATACAAAGATGGCTTTTCTTATTTTCTATTTTTATATAGTAATAATTAAAATCTGTTCTGCGCATGAAGACAGAACTTCAGTTCTAGTGCACAGAATCGAGAATTGAATAAATAATGAATCGCAATTTGCTATGAATTAAATAATTCTTATTTAACTTCTAAATATTTTTATACTAATGCTAACCATAATTATTTCACTAACTTGTTTCTGAAAAAAAATTAAATAAATTCTTTCAAACTTCCAAAACATTGTATCATTTGCCTATACATCATTTTAAAGTTTATTTTTTAATTCTTAGAAACTTTACAGAGTCTCGAATAATTGATTTTAAATATTTAATTAATTAATTTTAAATATATATTATTAATTAACTTTAAACACTTATTATTTATTAATTATAAAAATAACAATGTGTGTTTAGGATAAAATACGTAGCAATGGCATTAAAATAGTATGGAGATATGAAGTTTATAGGATGAAAATGTTTAAATATATCTTATATATATTATGATGATAATACATAATCTTTTTTAAGTATTACTTAGAATCGCAAATTATTCCAACGTTTTTCAGTATTTTTTATCACATTAGAATTATTAGTAGTACTGATTGAATAAAAAATAAACTTAAGAGTTCGAGAGTTAAGACTCAATAAATCGAGGTTTATTTTAGAAAATACGATTATAAAGCTCTAATAGATCTGTCAGTTTTTAAAATTTGAAGATTAAACCATTTCAATATGTATTGAAATAAGATCTGCCTTGCATAATGATAATTCGAAAAGATTTTTTATCTTAAAGTAATCTTTGTCAAACATTTTTATTATATATTATTCTTATATGGAAAGTGTATTCTTGTTATAAAATTATCTTAGGTTTTACCATAAAAAAGGCATGCCAAAGAAAATGAGGAAATACCATAAAATGCCTCATTAAAAAATCAATCTAGTATTTTCTATTCAGCAGTCTTTTAAAATAAAATTGTAATAAATTTATTTGAATATATTAAACTGAACTGAATTAATATTTCAAAGCAATCATGTGAAAATTTGATGCAGGTAACACTAATTAACTTATGCTAGAATTTGAAAAATAAATAAATAGGAATTTAAAATAGTTTCGAATAAAGTTAGTTTTTGAATGAGTTTAATTTAATATAAATTAGAGCAAATTATTAATGAATAAGTTTTAGTAAAATTTGCATGAAATCTTATTAAAACGTTTCCTTGAAAAGAATAAAATACTTCTCAGATAATGTTCTCCAATTTACTGTGAGTAAAGTTTAAAATATTTTATACAATTTCCAAATTAACTTCCATGAACAATTATTAGTTTCGACATTATCTGTGCTGATATACTTATCATATTTATTTTAAGGAAAGAGTTATCTGAATGTTAAAATACTATGAATAAGTCAATAACTTAATGTCACTGAATTTTAACAGTATTTTTAAATGATTTGCATTGTATTTTGACATTAAACTTTTGGCATTAACCTTAAAAATTATTCCATGAGTCATTTTTCAAAAATTCTCCTTTAAATTTCTATCAAAGAATTTTGAGACTGAATTATGAATGAGTGTTCAGTTTACCTAATTTATGTATCGGCATTCGAACTTCTTTACTTTAATTCGCTTGTTCATAAAAAGTAAATATTCGCCGTCTTAAATGGTTAAAAATTCGAAAGTTAAACTTTTAAATTTAATTTTAAAGTTTTAAACATCGTTAGGTTCAATGATGACTTAAAAATAGATACTCACATCATTGTCATCCAAATTGGAATAGATTTCTAGCTTGTCCAACCTCACTGTTCCTTGGAATGGCAAAAATCGTGATCCTCTGGGTATTCTTTGATTTGCATAAACTGACGCACCAGTATATGGTTTCTTTGCTGTTGGAGATGTTGTCAAAACTAAGCTCATTTCAGCAGGAATCAAAACACAGGTCTCCATAGCTGTTCGGTATCAGAACTGTTCAACAAATAATTTAACAAGTCCTATTTTTGAAGCATATGACTAGTTTTTAGGGTACTGACTGATATTCAGTAGTTTGCAAAATTGCATTCCATTGGATGCTGCTCCAAGAAGCTTGAAGATTTTGATTGAATGTATTGCTTAATTGATTGACTTTCAATTTTATCGTCAAAAACTTTGATTGAAGTGTGTTTATAAAAATACATATCAGGTAAATCACATTGTCTTCTACACTGCTTTCAGTCCATAAGGCACACCTTTTGATTCAATACAGAATGCAAAATTAACGTTTGTATTCAATTCTTTTCGTTTGTGGAAACTGCTGATTTAAGACCAAATGTTTTAGGGAATTAAAATTTTGAGCAGGTAAAGGATGAAATTTAATTCATATTTGATGACTTTTGGTATTTTGTTTAAAAATATCCAAAGTTCTTTATATTATTCGAACATTCCAATATGTAAAAAGAAACCATAGATTTATATAGTCCTCAAAATACGAATTTTTTTTCTTAGAGTCTCTTCTTTTAAATCTTTTTTGTTTCAAATAATTTAAAGAAAACTTTATCTCTGAAGAAGAAGAAATAAAGACAGTTCTCTAATATATCGTTTGATACACCAACCAAAAGTTACTTATGTCCAAATCGGTAAACTTTAATCATTAAGAAATCCAAACAAACTTTTTTCTTGCCATGCCGAAAAATCTCATTTATCAAAAATCATCCAAAATAGTCAAAAAGTAACAATTTGCCTGTAGCTCAGACACAAAATTAGTCAAAACTCGAAGTCCTAATGAAAAAAAATCGATGTTCAAAAAAAATCAAATGCAGGGCTATCTACCCCCGATGGGCTGTGATGAGAGCACCTCTAGAACACGTGCTTTCCTTCCCTTCATTAAACTTCTTACTGAACAGTTTACAGGCCATCCCGAAAACTGTTTCTCTTCATTCTGTCGTTCCTCTTCTCCTCCCCCCTGCCAGCTACCTATCCTTCACTCAGGCTGTAGCAACACCTTGTTCAACAGGTGCCTCCCCACCAGGTGGCGCTAGTGGCCAGAGGTCTACCGAGGGAGGGGCGTGGCGGGATGCTCTCGTTGGTCCGTCTTTGTCGCTCGCGTGTAGAGATGGAGCAGTAGCCGGTCTCTTCTTTTTCTTTTTACGTGCCCAAGTTTTCTTTTTTGTTTTTCCTCGGTTTTTCTTTTATTTCTTCTTTTCGGTTTTCTTTTACTGTTTTTCTTCGCTTCCTTTTTTTCTTCTCATTCTTGCCGCAAACGAAAGGTGTGTGAGGGTTG
Organism: Argiope bruennichi; assembly: GCF_947563725.1. NCBI lineage: Eukaryota > Metazoa > Arthropoda > Arachnida > Araneae > Araneidae > Argiope > Argiope bruennichi. The sequence continues at coordinate 69,047,261 of NC_079155.1, forward strand.
TTATGGGATGTGTTGGGAGGGGTGGGGGCTTGACCCACTGGAAATATGGCGTTGTGTTTTTCCGATATATATATATATATATATATATATATATATATATATATAATAGGAGCTTTTCGCTTTATTTTTTGAATAAGTGATAGGAATTAAATGTCAGGTCAATTGTCTCAATATTTAATAATCAAATATATTAAGTAATTCTAGTTGCACCTCTTTTTAATGATATTGTAATATTCGGGCCTTTTTAATGATATTGTAATATTCAGTCCCACAGTTTAATGATATTGTAATATTCGGCCCTTTTTAATGATATTGTAATATTCGGGCCTTTTTAATGATATTGTAATATTCAGTCCCACAGTTTAATGATATTGTAATATTCGGCCCTTTTTAATGATATTGTAATATTCAGGCCTGTTTAATGATATTGTAATATTCAGACACACAGTTTAATGATATTGTAATATTCGGCCCTTTTTAATGATATTGTAATATTTAGGCCTGTTTAATGATATTGTAATATTTAGGCCTTTTTAATGATATTGTAATATTCGAGCCTTTTTAATGATATTGTAATATTCAGGCCTGTTTGGGATGATTTTTTTTTTATTTCCCGTTATTATAAAATTCATATGAATATCGTATGCATTAACATATTTTTGCCTGTGAAATTTAGAATTCTTTTAGTTTCTATACAGTTTCGATTTTTTTTTTTTTTTTAGTTGGGCTTATGGAATAAACAGTGTATTAGAGATCAAAATATTCCTTCTTATTCTTTTAATTAATTATCTATAACAAAATTTATTATAAAAATTGTCAACAACTTGTTATGTTAATTTTTGTATCATTTATTTTAGAACCACTGGCGATTTTTGAATTCTCCGAAAATAAAACTGATAATGAAAATTTAAATGATCGGTATCAAAATTTATTTAATGCAATAGCATGAATTTATCTAATTTCAGAGCAATATTTAAAATGTTTTGAAAAAAAAATAGAATTTTTAAATATTTATTTTGTGGCAAGTGTTACATGAAAACTCTGTTATACAAATCAAAACCTTCCGTTTTATTCTTTTTGTTGACTTACACAAATGAAAAGTATTTTTAACAGTTCTCAAATTTTTATTTAACTTCAGAAAATAATTTTAATTGAAACTTTTTAAATGAGTTTTATTATTTTTAACTCTCCTTCAATGAGTTTTGTTGATTTTCATTATTTATATTAAAGCATGTTATTGCTTGTACTTGCTTATTATTGTTTCAGTTTTATTATGACGTTTTAAACTCTATACTTCATTTCACGTTTGAAAAGTTTAGCTTTTCATTTTTATTTTTAAAAATAAATCTTCCTGTTTTTATTATTAATTAATTAATTAATTTTTCCCTCTCAAATTCTAGTATCTGCTACTGAGAATTGTAATTTCAGCACTTTGTGCAAAGTTTCGGTTGCTATAGATCGCAACTCTAAGTGAGATCTCAAAGTAAAACTCTAGAGGAACGATTGCTCTGAGCTGCATTTCTCCGTACATGATGTTGGAAAAATCCATCCTGTTACTATTAAATGATTTTATTTATTCACCGGGATCAACATTTCCTATTGTTAAATAACGGAAAATTATTTTTAACTCTTCGACGTCATCTGTTTTCATCGTTCATCACTGATTAATTTTCAATTTTCTAATTTCGTTTTTTGAAATAGTTTTTTTGTTTTTGCTAGGAAAAAAATTAGATGAAAATATAATTGCAAAATTTCTCTATGTTAAAAAAAATATTAAAAAAAATCATTAAAGTGGTCCAATTTTGTGCATGATCTGGAAAAATTTAACGAAACTTTTTTCCCTCTTCATAAAAGATATTTATATGACATATTTCTTCCATAACTCTTTGACCTATCTTCATCGCTTCTTCTAATTATCTTGATATTTATCATTCTAAATGTGTATCAATCATCATTAAAAGATATTTATCAGTTCATCACTGACTGTTTCTACCGCGGATGATCCAATGATTAATTTTAAAACAGGAGTCAGGAAATATTTCATTATGAGAAATCTTATATCAATTATTTCTTCTGCATTCGTCATCTATTTTATTTATCACATTTAGATCCTATTCATCATCATTAAATAATTTTTACTATTTAGCATAAAATAATTTTTTTATTAATAATAATTTTTCTTAAATGCGAAACACTCCTTCTATATTTTTGTTCCTTCCAGTTGTATTGACTTTACATTTGTCATCATTCACCATGATGTTGATCTTATGTTGAAAGAGAGAGAGAGAAAAAAAAAAATGAATATACTTGAAGACGGGCGTGCCTTACTTAAAACTATTTAGATTTAAAATAATCAAGAATTTCTCTTTGAAATGAATGACTAACTAAAAAAATCCCAGAACTTTGCATAAGAACTTCGTATTCTTTTACTTAATCTTTGCCTCGCCTACAAAATTATTCTCTAAGTCATGAATTTCATTTGAATAACTTTTTTCATCTAGTATAAAAAGGAAATGCAACAAAGAAAAATACATAAATACTCTCTTAAAATTTATAAGAAATTTGAAGAAATTTAAAAAAAAGTAATTTAGAAATTATATACAGATGACTGGGCTCTAAAAATTAATCATTTTCTAATTATCCGAATTCAAACTTTATTTCAATTTCAGAATTGTGCGGATTTCTGATTTATTTTCGCTTTTCAGCGTCTAATTTTTGTATTTGTAACTCCTAGTTTTTAAGCTACAATATCATGTGAAACTAACGCGATTAAAATAAATACTTGGCCAAATTCCTTTTAATTTCCTTCTTGAAAATATATAAGATCTGAATGTTTCCATATATTGTTTTTTTATTTTTATGATTTCTGAGTGCCATTTAACTCTCCAGTCAAGATTTTACAAGGAATTTTCTAAAGCTGCTTAAAAATGGAACGTTATGCAATTTGAATGTAGTGACAAATGGAAATGGAAATCTAATGGCGAATGGAAAGCTATGATTTAAAGAAATTTTCGCATCTGCTTATAACTCCAAAAATTATATCTTGCATATATGCTTATATGAAATCAGAATAGGATTGAAAAATGAACAACAATGAAATTTTCAGGGTTTCCTCCTTAATCTTGAGATAAAAGCTGACTGAGTTATGAAGCTTCGAATTAAATTATTTGAAATCAATCAATATCCACATAGAGGAAATGCAGGCATTCATTATCTATTCTTTTTCAAAGTGGCTTTTGAAATGGCCTAAAATCGTCTGAAATAGAGATATCGATATTTGATTACGGTTTCGATGTTCTTAAGCAACTATGGATTTAATTTGCTTCAAATGCACAATAATTATTATGGAATCTTTTATCCTTCTTACAAAAAATAAAGACATTATGTCAAAGCATGGCGTAGAATGAAGTGTGGTTAAATGTCGCGTATGGAATCGATATAATGCAAATTTAGTTTAGTTATATTAATGCCCCGTTGTAAAGCAACACTAGGGCTATTTAGGGACGGACCTCGTAATTTTGAACCACGGTCAGATGACAAGAACGACACCTGAGCTGGCACCCCCTTCTCCACACCACACCACACCACACCACACCACACCAGCGGGAGGACGTTTGGCCTGATGGATTTAGCGTGCAACAGACCCCCTTACACGACGGTTCTTCGGTGGAATCGGGTCTCCAACCTGAAACTTAACGGCTCAAGAGCCGAGACCTTACCACCAGGCCACCGCGGCCTGTACAATGCAACGATGAACCACTGGTTTGCTACCAGTGAATGCTACTAAAATACTGCAACGATTCTGAATATTAGCAAGTACTAACAAATAAATATTTCGTTGCAAAAATAAGTCTAATTTTAATTTAATAATCAATGAAAACATCTAGTGTAATGTCTCCTCAATATTTTTAAGTATCTTTAGAATGTGGCATGTTTTTTCAAATAATAATTAAAAAAAACGTTTTTGTAAAGTAATTATCATTGAACAAACATTTTTAATTCTTCTCTGTAACTAGGTATGACCAAATTCTGGCATAGATCTGCAATTTGGACAGTGAGATCACATACTGAAATTTATCTCTCGTACTCCCGTATAAACGATTAGATTGCTTCAAGGTATTGGTAAAAACATATGCCAAATGTTACCTTCCAAGTTCAAGGTTCCTTTTCGTGATCACATGCATGTAAAAGATTAGTAATTAATTGTTAAATTAGGTTTAAATTTATACAAAAATAGAAACATTAATATTGGTTATACATACCCTAATTATTGTACTATTGGTAAATAATAATTATCGCTTACTAGTAATATTATTATATTATTGATAAAAACATAAGTAAAATGTTATCTTCCAAGGTCAAGGTTCCTTTTCGTGATCACATGCATGCAAATAGAGATATTTCACAATAAAGGTTTTGTCCAAAATTGATATTAATCTAAGTTTATGACGGTGAAATCACATATCACATTTTATTCTTGCTTGTCACTCCGATTTTCACCTTTTTAGCATAAAATATTATACGATATCTTCACTTCGATATTTCGATATTGTAACGTTGTTACAGCAATAATTTTGGGTTTTTAAGGCTAATAGAGTAAGTCATTATATTTACAAAAAATGCATATTTTCCACAATGTTTTTTATTGGGGGGGGGAATTTCAACTCTTTGAGGAATTCAATATTAACTCTTCATAAATTTTGCATATCTGAAAGCAAATAATTTTCTTAAAGTACTGTTTTCTGAAAGCATGCATTTTTAGTATGTGTTTGCATTTGGTAAACCAGAAGAAGTAAGGGATTGAGTTCCCACTATGAATGTTACACAAAAAGATGATATTTTAATTTTATTTTTACCTATTGATTCATTGTAATTTAATTAAAAATAGTTTTTAACTGTAGTAAATACCTGTTTGATGCAGATCTATAGAATAGAATTGCTGTACATTAGCAATCGTGCTTTGAATACTGTTCAAAATGTTAAAATTGGAATTTTTTAGGATTTCAACTCTTAAAATGTTATTAATCTAACATATTAACAACTTATACATAACTAAACATAACTTATACATAAACTAACTTATTACATAAGTTATTATGTGCAATTTCATGTTAAAAGTGAAGATATTTGAAATAAATTATCGCTTTGAATGTATAAGAATTAAAGAAAAAAATTGTATTTGAATTATTATTATTGTAAACAAAAAATTGAAAAAATTAGAAAAAAATTGAATCAATAGATGAACTATTTTTACAACTATCTTTTTCAAAACTTTTCCAAAATTTCACATTTTGTTAATTAAATAATTATCTATAATATATAATTTAAATTAATGGATATTGCAGAAGATATTTAGATCCTTTGAGCTCAATAGAAATAAGAAATGTTTCAGAACTGAAATCAAAACATGACTGAATGAAGGTTAAAAACCTTTTTAACAATAGATATACATCAGTTTTTATTTTTGAAATCTCTTAATAAATGATTTTCTAAATACATTTACTATTAAAACAATCAAGTTATATAAGTATAAACTATTATTTATAAAATCAGTGAATGAAAGGCATGCTAATATTTTAATTAGCCTCTTTTTCTAACAACCAATTAAAAATAAATTACTTTTTAAGACAATTCCATTTTTTTTTTAAGATTTAAAAGTAATAAAACTTGTAAGCTTGCATTTGATTGAAATCTCATGTTACATGATAAACAAATAAATTGATTCAACAATTAATGTGTTTCTTCATGATGAAAGAATTATTGCCGATCTGATTTCAAATAAAACATTCTAAAAATATGCCAATATTTTTTTTCTAGTCTACTCTCTAGAGTCATTTTGGATTAATATTAACTAATAATAAAGTTACCCTCATAAAATAATATTCTAAATGCCCTTAGCAACACTTAACCACGAAGAGACAGATCAGACAAACCTAATTAAACCAATTTTGCATAGGAAAACAAATGTAAAAATCGTCATGAATTTGTGCATGGAATAATAATTTTAGATATCGTAGACCTAACTTCCTGGAAAATTTATTAATCAATAAATATAATTATTACAAGTGGTACTCGTCTGCAGTTACTGCTATTGGTTAATGTCCCAACCTTAAAAAATGATTTCTGCGCAAGCGTAAGCAATTTATGATAGGGCTAGACTCTGGAAATTTTATCCAGCTCCCATATTTTTCATGAATTTGTTTTGTGATATCTATTGTAAAGCAATGCATTGTTTTTTATGTAAGTGTTAATGCTGTTGCTGTTTATGTAGGTGTTAATGTTATATAAATTGCTCTAAAAATTGAGTAATTATTAATGAATAAATACAAAAAATTGCAAGTGATCCTCGTCTACAGTAATTACTATTGGTTAGTGCCCCAATCTTAGACAATCTTCTGGGCAAGCGTAAGCAATTTATGGTAGGGCTAGACTCTGGAAATTTTATCCAGTCCCCATATTTTTCACGAATTTATTTTGCGATATCTATTGTAAAGCAGTGCAATGTTGTTTATATAAGTGTTAATTTTGTTATTGTTTATGTGGTGTTAATGTTATGTAAATTGCTCTAAAAATTGCGTAATTATTAATGAATAAATACAAAATATTGCAAGTGGTACTTGTCTACAGTAACTACTATTGGTTAGTGTCCCAATCTTAGACAGTCTTCTGAGCAAGCGTAAACAATTTATGGTAGGACAGGATTGCGTTTAGAAATTTTATTCTCCCCCCCAAAAAATTTATTTTTCTTGAATTTATTTTATGATATCTATTGTAAAGCAGTGCATTTGTTGTTGTTTATGTAGGTATTAATATTATGTAAATTGTTCTAAGAATTACTTGATATTATTTTTAAGGTATATTTTTATATGAGTCTTTTTTTAAAAATGTAAATACAGTATTGTTAGTCGAAGATGAGATTTTTTTAGATTTATATTTCTCAGAAGGGGGGGGGGATCATTTAGAAGTATTTTGATGTATCAGAGTGTCTCGTATTTATTTAAATGTATTGGTTTGAATTTTTTTTGTAACTGTAATTGCCTTTAATTATCATAATTTCAAGTAGGAATATATATTATAAATAATATGAAATAAAAGTATTGCCTAAAATCTACTGCTTTTAAATGCTCGAAAAAAAATCCCACCAGTGGTAATATAGAGATGAGGATGAGAAGCTTCCAGTATGGTAGTTGATTCTCGACACCCTGATGGGTACAGAAATGGTGAGGGTGGCTATCCCCTATCGATAACGGGAAGCCCTTCATCTCTTTCTGACGGGAAGGGTTGTACCGTGGTCGGTGATGGCCCTTAGAACTCAACAATAGTTCCTACCAGTGTTGCTGTAACGGCGGTCCGGTCATTGAGTTTTTTTTCCCGTGTGCCTTAAGGTAGGTCGAAGTAATAAATTTATGATATACTCAAAAAATTAGCTGTATTCCGAATCTAAAAAATATTTTCAAATAAATGTTTATCCAAAGGGTTAATGCTGACTGCGTGCACACGGCATTTCCATTGATGTATTATTTCTTGAGACTGAATTGTTCTGTTGAAGTTCCTTAACATTTGATGGAATCCTTTCAGGTCCTATTTTTTCCAACATTTCAGATTTCAAGATAAATAAAAACAGAAATCAGTTCATTATTTGATATAAATGAATGTTAAATTGCTGGTTTCTACACATAACAGTTCAGTTTAATAACAGTAATAAATTATATTAAACTTATAATTATCAATGCTGTAGGGTCATTAAAAATAAGAATCAATACTGTAGGGTCATTAAATTTACCTAAAATAAGAATCCTTATTTACCTCAATGAGTAGCGAAAACAATACACAATAGGAATTTAATTCATTATGTATACAAAGGATACTCACATATTTTGTATCTGAATGAATTATAAGATATTAAAATAAGTAAACGCATCCTATTTATAACTTAAATGGTAAAATATAAACAAGTAAGAATAGAATAAATCGCTAAAAAGTGAAAGTAGCAGGTGGACGATAACAATTAACAAAAGAATAACTTCCCTTTGCCCTTGAAAATGCTCTAAGATTAATCCAGATTACGTCATTAGCCTACACTAACTTCAAGGTTAAATTCAAACTAAACAACTAAAACTCTACTGTTGAAAATCTGATCTAAAGATTTATAATACTACCCCCCCCCCGTGCGCTTCCGAAGATTGAACGTAATCAAAAAGAAAAATCATCTTTCGGATATTCATAGTTTCCAGCACATAATTGCTTCGCGCACTAAAAACAATGAAAATGAAAACTCGTAAAGTTTTAACAATCAGTTGAGGCACGATAAAAAGCGTCGTTTGTACCTGCTCAGAAAGCGATCTTAAAAAATCAGCAAAGGAAATAAAATTACGACGAGAGAGGTTAAAAAAATAACTAATGGTTCCTTTTTTAAATGAGGCAGATGTCCAGGGATTGACGGTGGTTTGAATGGATCGTTTTCATATAAGAGGCATTGCGTGTTTGGGTTGCGAATAAAGCATTTTCATTTAGAACCTGGCAACTTCCGACGCTGCAGGCAATGCATGGGCTGGCCTCTTCCAGAATAGCTCTGTGTCACCGATTGCAGGGATCAGGGACTGTCTCATTTTTGCCAATCTGATTTGGTTAACTCGTTTTCTTACAAACTTAATCTTACTTTGTTAAAAAACTTTAGCTAATTTGTAATATATTTTAATAATTTCTTGGTTTGCCTTGCTGATTTCGTTAACAATATTCTATGCTGAATTTAATTTTAAGGTCTTGGCAAATTCAGGGCATATTTTAATACTGCAATGTTAAGTTCTTATTTCAGAGATTCAACGAATTCAAGGTATATTTTGGTAAAAATATCCATTTGCTAACATGATTTTTTAAAATAAACTTTAGATAGTGCTTAGTTCCACTGATTAAAAAAAATTCAACAATGACGAGAACAAAGGAGAATTATAGTTCTAAACATATTTCTGAAAATACAGAATGAGCCAAAATTCATGTGAAAAACTTCAAAGAGTAGTAGAGTAAATTATTTTATAGGAATGTACGAACCTCCGTTGAAATAAACAAAAGAAGAAAGGAAAGTATTTATCTTGCCAAAAATTGCTTGCTTATACAAAAGTTTTCGATTTTCGACGTGTTCTCGAGAACCCAGATTTTTCCTATGTATCATATATAAAACACTTGAGAATAGTGTTTGCAAAATAGAGAATCTAATATTTATTAGATTAAAGTGAACAAGGCACATTTTTTAATTCGCATTAAATCTTATTGGATAGATTTTAATAAACAATATAATTATTGGCAACAAGAGCCGTCTGATTACTACACATTTTCTCAAATCTTACAATTACACTGGATATAACCAACATCATATCTTTTTCTACATCGATTTTCATGCAATATTTTGATAATATGACAATTTCTACCAGAATTCCAGTTTTGTCCATATAAGAAATTTTAAATGTGTTAATTTTAAATGGATTTAAATTTTCTGAGAGTCAGCTCTTGTATAATATCTCTCATACCTTGTTTCCCTATGAGGGTGTCGAAATTCCACGGGGTGCAGATTTGTATATTTTAATAACCATTGCCTTGCAGCATTATTAATAAATATTCTTCCCCACAAAATTGCGTCGATTAAATGTTTGTGAAAAATGCTTGAAACTTTTGAACCTAGAGAAATATACTCAACTGTTAAGTGATGTTTTGCGTACGATTTATGATTCACCATTATAGTGCCAAATGATTGTTTTAAATGAAGTTTTAAGATAAAAAGTAAATTTTTAAAGCAATATCAACAACATTTTAAAATTTTTTTTTCATTTTTAGGCTAAGCTCAGTTTTACAAATGGATAATTAATATGACTTACAGCATATTTAATCTTTTTCTGCTATATATAGGTTTACAAGTTATTTGTTTATGAATATGCGATGATACATGAAAGAAAGAGAAAACAAATGCGCAGAAAATTAAAAGGGAAAAAATGAATAAAAGACAAGAAGATAAAAGAAAACAAAATCATAAGCAAAATAAATAATAATAATGAACTAAGAAAATTTACAGTACAGGCATAATGTCTTGAATACGGTATCTAAATAGCATAATTTATATACAGGGTGGTTATAATTAAACTTCCCCTATAAACAGCATCCTACAACGCAAATGGATGAACGGATTGCAACGAAATTTGGTGTATAGACTATACACGAAATACGCTCATGGAATTTCGGAAAAAAAGGTTCCTACTGTCCACCAGAGGGCGCCTTTTCAGGAAAAACATTAATTTAACAAAATCAACTACTAAAACGGTATACAGAAACAATATTAATAATCCAGAACAAGAATTATGAGTAATAAAATGTAAAAGCGGTAAAAGCTGTCAGTTCTAGGAAAAAAATGTCGAGATTTGCATGCTTTTGAAGATGAGAAAGCTTTATGCAAAACAGGTTAGGGTAAGAAACGTTAGCAGTCGTTGTCATGTTTTATGTCAATGTTTCCGGCTGTAATGATGACGGTATCTTGTTGCGACGTTTATGACTTTATGTGCGAAGCATCACAACTGATCAGTTACGATCTGCTGTTGAACACATTATCCATCGATTTGAAATTTTGCAGGTGAATGAGGGTGGTCACATGGAGCACCTTTCCCTACATCGTCCTGGGCATGAGTAACAACTGCTCATCTTGTTCAATTTCGTTCTAATCTGTTCCTGTTTCTGCAAATTGAACTGTTATTATCAAACAGCGTACTGTTATCTTTTTTCTTACCTTTATTTTATATGGTTCGATGACAAAGTGATCAGAAACTAGTCAATAAAGGTTAAAATTGTTTCTGCATTCCGTTTTGATCGTTTATTGTGTTAAAATTAATGTTTTTCCGGAAAAGGCGTCCTCTGGTGGAAATTTTGGAACTATTTTTTTTCCCCGAAATTCTGTGAGTGTATCTCGTGTATAGTCTATACACCAAATTTCGTTGTAATCCGTTCATCATTTTGCGTTGTAGGATGCTGTTTATAGAAGTATATAAATGGGAGCATATTCTATAAAGGATAAATTTATTTTAATAAATGAGCTTTGAATAATTTAATAATTTATTTAATTTAATAAATGAGTAATTCTAATAGCATTAATTTAATAATGCCAATCAATTACATCTAATACCGCCAAATAAAAGTATATTTTAATTATTTCAATAATATTCCTTATGAAATTCCTTAAAACAGTAAGCATAGAGTATTCTGATTGTTTAATTATGCATGAAAGTTTATTGCTATCAGCTGTTGAGTCTGGTCGTTGCGTCAAGTTTTTGTTATATGATATCTCTAAAAAAAAAGGACAGATGATGGCAATATATTTAGGACCACTTGTGATATATTTAGATGTTATAAAATTCCAAAATAAATAAATAAGAAATAAAAAACTGCCGAAAGTGGTGAGGTGGTTGGCACTGGATAACTTGTGATGCTTTATTTCCCAAAGAGAATGTATAGTTCAAGCTTTGGGATTTCAGTCGAAAATAGAATGGTTGCGACGTTTGATGACTTACCTAGGAGTCATGAGCTTTCATGCGAAAAGGATGGCAACTGATAGCTCATCTAGGAATGAGGTTTCGTATAAATAGAAAATTGGCGAAATGAAATCAGTGAATGGGGCTGTTCTTTTAATATCTCAAATTATTTTAAATACGCAGATGCCTTAATACTGCAATTAATAAGGCTTGTTATAAAAACGTTAATTTATTATTTGCGTTTTTACAATTGAATTAACCATCATTTCGAAATAAAATTTACAAATTCACTTAATTATAGCAGAATAATATGAAATGCTAGATAATTCCATTAAATAAGAAAATAAGAGTTCAAGTTAGTCTTTAAAATCAAGGATCAAAAATGTAAATTTGCTGTCTTTTTGATTATTAAAAACTGTTTTTACAATATGTATTTACATCTATTTACCCATTTGGGATTAAAAAATAAGAAAAGTGCAATTTATTGATCAACAAATTATTCCACAGCAAAATTTTTAGGCAAATAAGTCTGGATTGCTTATAGGTGAAGCAAAAATTGTTACTTTTTATTTCATGTCACTTACTACATCAATTTTTTTTATTTTATAGGAGGATAAAAGTATATCTTTTATTTCTAAGGAAAAATAATTTTTTATTAATGAATTATTTTTTACTTAATTATGGCATTTAATAATTTCTCATTTCCCTGGGGATTATAATAATTATTTTTTTAATATTTACCAAAATAATAATAATTATAATAATTTTTAAAAAAGATATTAAGGTTTTTGATAAACTGTTTTCTTTTCAATTGGCAAAAATATTTTTTTTTTACTAATGACTTATTTTCTGCTGAATTACGACATGATTTAAAGTAATCCTTCATTTTACTCATTCTTAAAATATTTAATAATGTAACATTTAAATATTTAACCAATTTTACTTAAAATTGGATAAGTATTAAAATTTCTGATGATTTTTCAAGTAGCTCATGACATTGATGTTCCCAAATCTACATTAATCTGAAGTTTGAAATAAGGAAAAAAATCTATAAAATGAGTTTCAACATCCTCTAACAACTTCTTAAAGAAAAGAATAGAAGAATAGACAAAATTCGCAGCAAAAGGATCTTGCTTATGAATTTGAAACACAATAATGAAATCATTGAAAAATCCAGAAATTATACGAACAATCAAAATAAAAATTAGTCAATTTCATCAAACAATCATTCAATCAATTCAATCAAAATAATCAAATTAGTCAATTCAATCAAAATAATTATTTAAATTCCTTTTTTATTTAATGTAGTTTTTTGATAGAAAATGTTGCGTTCTGTATTTATTTTCATTATTAAAGGACAAATTAATTCAACAACAGCTACTTTATTACGGACCATTGAGAGTACGTTCAGTTGCCAGAAATATTAACTTTATTGCATGAATCAATTTCAAATAAATCCAAATTCCAAAATTTGCCCATGCCATAACCAAAAGGGAAAAATTGGACCATGCCAAAGCAAGCCATCTGGTAGGAAAACACCAAAGAAAAGGTCACTCAGCAGGTCACTCAGGTCACTCGCAGATTACTCAGGTCACTCAGGCGCGAAACTGGAGCCGCAACTGTTTCATTTATCCTGTGCTCTTCGAAATACCAAACAAGAGACGTTAGTGAAAAATAGTAATACTAGAAAATTAGAACTCGTAGAAAAATAATTTAAAAAAAAAATATATATTTTGATTTTTATAAAATTCAAAGTTATGAGAAATGAATAACTTCAATAAAAAATTAAATTATTGTTCAAACTCATGGCGAAAACATGATTATTAAACTGAAATTATGAGCAGATGATTCCAAAGATATATTGATTCTTCTAGAATCTACCAACTTATATTAAACTTTAAACTATTAAATTGGAATTGTTCGCCTCACTTAAAAAAAAAAAACAATTTTATGAATGATGATCGAAGAATTCCTATTTCTATCATCCAATATCAAACGTAGGAAATCACAATCTCATATCACTGTGTTTCAGTTCTTTTTCTTTTTTTATATATATTATAAAGCGGTTTAGTTTTAATAATTTAACAGAATGAATTTATTTCATAGATTACTGATTAATGACTGAAATCAAGAAAATAAATACCGATATTATTTCTACGCAGTCTTTGTTACAAAAAAATTATAAAAAAATGGAAATAATTTTGAAACATTTTGAAAATAAAATAATACACTCAAAAATGATTTATTTTTAAATAATAAGTTATAGAAATGAGTGATTTAGGTACAGTAAATAAAAACTGAACATTTGATTTGAATGCTTTGTATAGATTGTCATTCATAATTATACATAGTAAATGATGATACAAAATAGCTATAACTAGTAAATAACTGAAAATGACTACAACTAATAAAAGGTTGAAGCAAAACTTCTTATTCAGCGGATGGAGGGAGATTATGAAGAGAAAAAAAGCGAGTTGTTTAAATACCCACAGCTTTTTCTGCTTTCATGCCATTAATACTTGAAAATAAAGAAAATAATACAGATTATCAAAGCAATTTAATAATTATTTTTATTTAAGTTTTTTAGCTACCTTTGTTACTGTAAAGTAGTCAGTTATTAGATTCCAATAGGTGAGAAAATTATATAAATTAATTTTTTGAATGCTTTTTAGAGGCGGACCAGAAGTAAAAGAAACTAATGGCAGTCAAAGACTACACGTATTTGGAGACATATTGAATATATATTTAAGGATTCGAACATTGTCCCTGATGTTCGAAGATTCCTTTTTTAGGCACTGAAATCCTCAAATGGATTCTTGAAAAAACTCTAACAAAACATATGTTGAGAAACCATAAAGCTATGATTTGTTTTTTTACTTTTGGGGTATGTAATCAGTTACCCTTTGTATATATATAATCCTTCCATAGAGTAAATAAGTGTGCTGTAGAATATAGAGTAAATAAATATTTTCTCCAGAATATTGAAACGAAATGTACTTAAAATTTGCAACGCTATTTTGAATACGTTACAATTACATATTTATTTGTAAACGATGGAATCAGAGAGAAACGTTCGGGCGTAAGAAGGCTATGAAAAGAAGCATTGATTACCATTTTTGTATATATAATCATTCCATAGAGTAAATAAGCGTGCTGTAGAATATAGAGTACATAAATATTTTCTCCAGAATATTGAAACGAAATGTACTTAAAATTTGCAACGCTATTTTGAATACGTTACAATTACATATTTATTTGTAAACGATGAAATCAGAGAGAAACGTTCGGGCGAAAGAATGTTATGAAAAGAAGCATTTATTACCCTTTTTGTATATATAATCATTCCATAGAGAAAATAAGTGTGCTGTAGAATATAGAGTACATAAATATTTTCTCCAGAATATTGAAACGAAATGTACTTAAAATTTGCAACGCTATTTTGAATACGTTACAATTACATATTTATTTGTAAACGATGAAATCAGAGAGAAACGTTCGGGAGAAAGAATGTTATGAATAGAAGCATTGATTACCATTTTTGTATATATAATCATTCCATAGAGTAAATAAGCGTGCTGTAGAATATAGAGTACATAAATATTTTCTCCAGAATATTGAAACGAAATGTACTTAAAATTTGCAACGCTATTTTGAATACGTTACAATTACATATTTATTTGTAAACGATGAAATCAGAGAGAAACGTTCGGGCGAAAGAATGTTATGAAAAGAAGCATTGATTACCCTTTTTGTATATATAATCATTCCATAGAGAAAATAAGTGTGCTGTAGAATATAGAGTACATAAATATTTTCTCCAGAATATTGAAACGAAATGTACTTAAAATTTGCAACGCTATTTTGAATACGTTACAATTACATATTTATTTGTAAACGATGAAATCAGAGAGAAACGTTCGGGAGAAAGAATGTTATGAAAAGAAGCATTGATTACCCTTTTTGTATATATAATCATTCCATAGAGAAAATAAGTCTGCTGTAGAATATAGAGTAAATAAATATCTTCTCTAGAATATTGAAACGAAATATACTTAAAATTGTTCGCTACATTTACGTATAAAATTTGTCAACGGTGGTGTTTGAGAGAAATATTTCGACTAAAAAGTATCACGAATAGAAGCATTATGAAACAACATTAGAGAAATAATTTTTCTAAGGAATATGCTTTATT
The DNA here is from genome assembly GCF_947563725.1 of Argiope bruennichi. NCBI lineage: Eukaryota > Metazoa > Arthropoda > Arachnida > Araneae > Araneidae > Argiope > Argiope bruennichi. The sequence continues at coordinate 69,062,960 of NC_079155.1, forward strand.
TAGGTTGAATTGCGAAGTTATTTCCAATGATCATTAGACTAAAACAAATCCAGCGAATGAGAAAGAATAGTATTTGAAATTATTGAATTATTATTAATAGTCCACTAGTTTTTGAAACAACTGTCACTTGATTCTATTTCTGTAGTGATTATTATTAACATATTATTTCATGAGTGATCGCATTCTTGGATGTTCATTGGTATTGATCGATCGATCGCTAGAAGCCAGTCGAGATAACTAAGCGCATGTTTCATCTTTTCTTTATTATTATTTTTTTAAACTAGACCCTTTCGTAGATGTTAGTCTAGAAGTATGTTGTTCCAACAGGAAGTATTCGATTGGACAATGAAGAAAAAAATAAACTACTAGATATCCTTCGCAGCACTGTATAATACTATGTGACAATTTAGAACTTGAATTATGAATTCATTTTTTTTGTCCTAAGTCATCGATCATTAAAACGGAATTCGAATACAGGTATAGAAAGATACAAATTAATATATCTTATCAATATTTTTCCAGTTCATTACTTCGATGATCGATATTCAATGAGACGTTTTTTTTTATATGGTATCATCGGCTTGCAAATTGCAACGAAAAACAAAATAAAAAAAATTATTAATATAAGTATAAAGAATTAATAAAATAAAAAGTGTTTGGCCATTTAATAGGTTTAAGAATATTTAAAGGTCAGTGGGATATATTTAAACTCATTTCTCAAATATATTTGGAAATATCACGTGAGGTCACCTGAAACAAATTTTGTTCTACAATTATAATTTTTCTGTATTAATTTTATTTCTTTCACAATAATTCACTTAATTTTAAAATTAATTATTTTGTGAAAAACTGTTTGCAAATTTTTACTTTGCATTTAAAAAAAAATTAGTATTACTACTGTGAGATAAATTTGGCCTCGATAGGTTGATGGTTGATTTTCGGTTCTACAATCAGAAATTTAAGGAATTAACAGTCGATTTCATGGAAAATTATAAAATTTCGTCTATTGTGCAGCACACATACCAATCCTACCATCGTACGTCAGATTACTTTATATTGTATGTATTAGAACTTTGAAGAATTACTGCATTATCTGTCCTCCATGTTGTTTAAAAATATCCCAAAATTCTTATTTCTGTCCCAAATCAATCTGTGGATAGATTCACTTTAAGCCGTTAATCAATCAAAATCAAATCAAATAAAAATTATGTGATTTCGTTATCATCAAATCAACAGCTGGTTGATTTGATTATAATTGTATGTGATATGACTGAATTATTACTATTGATAGATGGCAAGCGTAGACTGGCTTTTGAACATTAAATAAATCTATACAACAATTAAATGTGTTAATTATTTAAATGTTAAAATTTAATTTAAATGCCGAATTTTGGACTTTCCATTTGTTTTGCAATCCTTATATTAAACAGTAAGTAACAAAAAAAAACTTGTTATGATTTAAATATTCAAAAAAAATTATCTAACGCATGTATTAAATATACATTTTTTTCTTTTTTATTATAGCTAACTCTTGGAAAATTGGTTAATTTCCAGTTAAAAATAGATTTCGTCTCTTCAAAATAGGAGTTCGAACAAAATAGTGATTTTAAAACAGAGGATTTGATCGAAATATAAAATTTTGATTCGTAAGCTGCTAATTGTGGCAAAAAATAGAAAATAGCTCTCTTTTCTTTTTCCCAAGAAGTTCATAAAAAAGATTTTTGTCGCTTTGATCCGTTCTTGAAGAAAATTATGTTTGCCATTATAGATTTACAATAACCCATTCATCGCTCGTATCATTATAAAAGAAAACAAAAGAGTAAAATTAATTTGGATGTTATTAGAAACTACAAATCAAATATAGGCGAAGAATAGAATTTTAAGGGCTTAGTTGTTCTATTGTAGTTAGGAAAAGGAGTTCTAACAGAGGTGAAAATTGACTTTTATGCTCCTAATCCTCTTAAGTAACTTTGCAAGTGCACGCGGTGCCCAACGCATGGTATTATTTTTTTAGACTTTTTCTTATATTTTTCTTTGAAGTAAGACATTTTCGCACTAATGAAAGAACTAACCTTGGCTCCTCCTATGACTGCCACTCATGACATCAGTACACCCCTTGCTGCCTAGTCGCTATTCCAATAGATTACAATCATCTTTGTACAGCAAATAGGACCAAATTCTTTGTAGAGATCTAATTTAGGATGCTCCTTCATCTCATCAAGGATAACAATATTGTCGATTGGCCAATCCAGATGGCTGCACAAATAAACAATATTGTAAAACAATCATTGTCAGTCGCCTGGATTTATGATTTTGGCAATTTGGCGTTGTTGGCGTCCTTGGAGAAGTTAAAGAGCAGTCAAAAGTAGATTTTAACCAAATTCTCTAATCATGGACTTGTGATAAAAGGATAGATTAACATCTCCTGTTGGTCAAAAAAAAAAAAAAAAAAAAGGGAATGATTACCATTGTAGGGGATTTAAAATGAAAATTAATCCAGTTTTATGGCTTGCTTGGTAGAAAAACCATAAACTTTTGTAACGAACAGTCAGAATATAGCAAGCAATTAATTGCTGAAGCGCGCATACTTCAAATGGCTCTAAAATAATGTAAAATAATAGACATCATAGGATAGACGAGTGGAGGGGGAATAGATATGGTAGATACCGTCTTCATCCAATTCATTCCATTCTTCTGATTCATGCCTTTACTGTCTGAACCTCAAGCATTAGCTTTATTGTCCCAACTGGAAATCTAAGAAGTCTTACCAGTATAATATTTGTAGAGCCTTTTGGAAACAGTTTACTTTATTTGCTTTCTTGCAATAAAACCATCAATGCTAGAAGTAGACTTTAAAAGTTTTAAAATGCCATGGACTCATCATGTTATAATTTTTTTTTTTTTTTATTTCAGTAAGTCAAAAAAAAAAAAAAAAAAAATAGCATGGCAACCTAGTTTTGAGCAGTCGGGTGCATGCATGTTAATGACCTGACTTTGAAAATTGTAACACTGTCCTAAGGTGATTACAAAATAACCATAACAGGACCAAACAGCAAGAAGTATGACCCAACATCGCCATGTAGATAGCGCGACTTGTTCACCATCATTGCTATACGCTCTGAGGAAGGCAGAACTCGTTTTCTTATCCGACTTACTCACTTACTTATCCTTCAATCACGTATTCGTGATGCCCCCCAGACGCATCTCTAATTAAGAATAATTATATTTAATTTTATTATATCTTTGCATTTTAATACACTGTAACTATAATACTAATGCTAGTTTCGATACAGCTGAATTTCTTCAATATCTCATTCCTTCTAAATCCGATAATGAAAAAGTTAATTGTGGATAACTCAATACAAAATACTTAGACTGTAACAAAATCGCAAATTGCAAAGTACAAACTTTGTTACAAAATGCAATCTTTCTCTTTCAGATTCGCCACTGAAATACCCAGAAGAGCAGTAAAAAAGCTTTTTAATACTTTCTATCTGTGGTTAGGATAGACCTCAATAAAATTAATCGGTTGGTTGGGTTTCCCGACTTTCACTACAAATTCTCACCATTTTTTTTCTTCTTCTAGTTGTCTACCGGCCTTTTAGTGGAAAAGTTTTTCCTGCAGAAAAAAAGTTTCTTCTGGTCTTTTTCCTTTTAGAGATAATTTTTTCCTTTCAAGAATTTGTCCGAGCCTTTTTTTCTTCGTTTTCGGGAAAGAAAGTTTTCGTTCGTGTTCATTGAATTAAACTGAAAGATCTACAATTAACAAAGAGAGGGAAAAAAGTTATCGCATATATTATTTCTTAAAACAGTTTTATGTGATTAGTAACGATTTCATGACCGTACTTGAGTTTAAATCGATACATCGATGTCCTTTTTGTCTGATCTTCTTGGAAACATTTCTTAAATGATCGGTCGCCATCGAGCTAGAGTAACATTGTTCCTATATCTAAGATATTTAAAGATAAAATTAGATATCTAGTATCTTACTAAATGATAAAAGATAATATTGAATTGTGAAATATCATTACTGATTACATTGATCTGAAAATGTGTGGCTATTCAAAACAAATGCTGGGATTACAAATGAAAATATTTTACTTTTTCCAAATTAAGAACGGTATCTATTAAAAGTTTACTGTCTGCCGTTCTGGATTTTCGCGTACATGTAATGCATAACTTATCAAATGCAATGACTCAAATCATTGGAATTTGGCATGTTTTCTTGTGGCTATAACTGCAACTCTGTGTCAAATTTTGGTTTGCAAAAATGAGTCCAAAATACACACTCGCATATCGTAACAGTTTTTCTCAATGTTACGCAAGGCATTCATAGTTTCATTCAAGGTTCAGGATTTTATACGAGGAGAAAAGGATAAGATTTTTATTGGAGATCACTTTGGATTATCACTTTGTCTGATTCAAGGAAAGATTGAAAAAGAAGTATTTATTTATGTATATACAAGTTACTTTATGTGGTTTCTTTTAATTGCAACAGTATTACCCACAAAATACTGAATTTCTTTATTTGCAAAAAAATATATACTATAATCTTATAATTTATAATTAACTGCAGTCTTCCGAACTCATAAATGAATCCAAGTAGAAAGATTAATAAATTCACGCGATTAATGTCACAAGGCAACGGTCGCTGAGTATGGTATCTAATCACACTTTGCCTTATAGTTGTAAAATTCATGTTCCTTTGTCTTTCTTCAAAACACGAAACAAATTCCAAAATTAATGAAAGATACAAAAGATAGCTTAACAAAGTTGCTTCCAATTTTCTCCATATGATCATGAATAGATTCCATTATAATTATAGAACATTTATCATTGTTTTATCGTTAAAAATGATTTAACTTCTTTAACGAATAGACTCGGGAGCTGGGGATTTGTTCTAAATTTTAACGGAAGTTTTTTAATTGAAATTTTAGGAAACTAATATTTATACATTTCTGAATTGCTCATCAAAAGCAGAAGAATTATCATTGATAAATTATTTTACAACATTTATAATATGACAAAACCGATTTTTACAATTGATTTATAATTCAAAATAAAAACACACAGATGTATATGAAACAATTCCAATAGGCAAATAATTCCTTTCCGCAAATATTTTCAAACTGAAGAATTTTTCATAGTTATACTGAAATTCATTTATGGTGTGCACTATCTATATCAGAAATAAATCCATTGACCCATTTATTATGAGTATCTTTAGCTTAGTATACAACCCCTTATTAATCTGACTTGGCTTATAGTAATTACCTATCTTAGGGGCACATGTGATGTACCACACCATCCAAGCCTTAATAAAAGCACCGAAGAAAAACCATGGCGACACTATGTTCTCTGGCCCAAGGGTACGTTATAAAAACCTTACTCTAAGGTCCGAAAAAGAACTTAACAAACAAAGATAACTCGTGATTTATCCTTAAGATTCCATTACCTCACCATCTGCCGGTAGAGCAAAGCTGGCAATTAGAGGCAAGTTATGGCATCTAGGGTAAACATTAAATTCGGTGCCTTACTAAGAGTATCATGCATAAATGTATGATTAAAGGTATTGGGTATGTATGCCGATTCGGGTAATGTGCTGCATATGTATTGGGGGAAGGGTCGGTCTGGCGTTCTAAGAAGGGGAGGTTCCCGAAGTCTTCTGCCAGCTTGATGGAAGCGGCTTTCGGGGAGGACGCTTTGAGGCGGGTGACAAGCCTGTTTGTTCCAAGGAGTTCTTTGTTTTATTATTCGCATTATCGTCTGAGCTTGGGTGTGGTAGATGTCGTAGTGAGTATAACGACGAGCCTTGAAAATGCTGATTAGAGATTTCTCGTTGGCATTTCGGTGGTTTTTTTTTTTTATGCCTGATGTTAACTGCAGGACGGTCTCTTTTGAAACGTCGCCGTCGTCCATTAGTGACCTTGTGTTTCAGGGTACATTATGTCCGTAAAGCGCTCAGTAAAGGCATTTTTTTTTTTTTTTTCCGATGAGGGATCGTAACATGCAGGTGATTTCGAGAGGAATTTCATTTTGTGGCTTTTTAATTTTCTCTCTCTCTCTCTTTCTTTTCTTGAAGCAAAGTAATTTATTTTGTCTTTCTCTTTTTTTTTAACATTTCATTTAATTTCCTTTACAGTGTGTAATCTTTGGATAAATTAATTTTTATCTATTTCATGTTTCTCCTTAAAAATATATATGGAATATCGATGAGTTTATTAACGCACTAATGTATGCGATCTATAATTCGGCGTCGATTTCCATTTGCATTTAAGTCACATATTTAAATAAAACAATTTAATGCAACAATTTTTGTTAAAAAAGTCGATCAAATTAGCATTATTCTTAGTTTAGAGTTGCGCCTTTTCTCCGCATGACGGGAAGCAATTTCTATAGCAAAGTAGCGTAATACAGAATATACAAATATATCATATACCTTACATTTTTATTGCAGTGATTTCAAACCATTATTGATAATCGTAAACACCTTATATGGAATCAGTAGAAATGGCATCATTTAGTCTTTTTCAACTCACTAGAATCACTAGGATCATCACAAAGCAAATCTTTTCAAAATGCAAAAAAAAAAAAAAAAAAAAAAAAAAAAAAAATCTTTAAATTTTAACATTTTTTATGAAATCAAATCAAATCATTTGTTACATTGTTCAAATTTTTACATAAAAAATTTTGATAATTCAAAATGTTTTACATATGTTTTTAGAAGTTTATTTATTCATCATCATATTTAAAATTTTTATATAAAAAAGCTATTCATACATTTTTAAAAAGTTAAACAACTCTTGCAAACTAGAAAAAAGAACACCTTTGAATTTGTGTTGTATTTTAAATTTTTGAAACAATATAAAGCTTTTTAAATTCAGTTGCTGTAGATAAGGTTTCATTTACAAATTAACCAAATCAAAAAGTTTTACATATGTTTTCAGATATTTATTAATTTCATTATTATTTCAAATTTTTATATTAAAACGCTTTATATACATATTTTAAAAAGTTAACCAACTCTTGTAAATTAGTAAAACTGTTTGAGTTTCTTTAAACTTTAATTTGAATTCGTACTGTATTTAAAATTATTGAATGTATTAAACAATTTGCGATTTTTGAAATTAGGATACAGTAAATACGTTTTTAACGTTACTTCTCTTATATGCCATATATTGACATAGTGACCTTAAGCAAGTAAACATTGATTAACTAAATTTAAAATGTTCTGGAACCATTTACGGTAAATTCTGAAACTTTTTCCTGCAAATAACTTACACTTTTTTCGAGCATCAAGCTAGAGACAATCCAAAAAAGTGACAAAAACTAAAATAAATCTAAAATATACTCAGCTATATTCTGTTTTCGAAGCTTAATGATTTAAACCACCTGCAGATATCTCACATACTAATTTCTCCCGTTTTCTTTACCAGCCTTCCAAAAAGTCCGAACAGGAATTATTTACGTGCATCTGCGGGTGGCTTTTCATGGAAAACACCCGCATTCTTCTTAGCTGCGGAGCTAACCACAAGGTTACGCCAGAAAATTTGTGCGCAGTTTGTTGTTGAACAACTCCACAAATTTCTCTGTTTGTTTAGGATTACGAATTTCACCCAACGTGAGTGCTAAAAATAAACTGTATGTGATCATAACGTTTCTAATCTCGTATTATTTTCATGATTCATTACAAGAGGCGACAGTAGTTTTAATTAGATATTTGTTAGGATTAGGAATGCTTGTTTAGAATTACGAATTACCCCCACATGAGTATTAAAAATAATTGTATGCGATCATAATGTTGATAAGCAGAAGATACTAGTTTTAATTAGATATGGTAAAACATTTTAGTGTTCGTATTAGAAGAATAATTTGAATTTAACATTGATATCTAAAGATTCTTATTAGAGTTTATGGAATGATATTTAGATAGATATATTAATCAATGCTATCATTATTTTATATTTTTATTCTTTTTTATATTTTATGTATACATTTTTTACAAAAGTGAAAAATGCGTAAGAAGTCATTCTCATTAAAAAACTCCCTCAATTATTATCATTTTTAATAATTTCATAGTCATTTTTTTAATAAAAAAAGTTTAATGAAAAAATTAATTTATGGTCGACATGAATGTGACCATATTCGAAGTGCTTTAGTCAACTTCAGAAGGAACAAAAATATGTAGAAAAAAATGAAAACAATCCAAATGAGTTTAAATCCATTATCTCAACAGGCTTTCGATCTCTCTGCAAGAAAACACAACTTAGCTTTTTACGTATTTGTTACTTTTACACATAAACTCTAAATGCTACATGAGTAACTGCTTTCTGAGATAGCATGTGTTTTTTTGCTAAAGATATGCATCTCCGCAACTATCAAATAAATTAATGGATCTGGATTCGAAACGGATTCAATATTTCAATACTGATTTAATTAGTTTGACTAAACTATTTGAGATACATATTTTTACATTGCTCCAAAAAATCAGCACAATCAGACACATACGCACACATACATAGGCACACACACTCACACTCACGCGCATACACACGCACACATACCTACACTTACACGCACTGACGCACACGTGCTCAAGTGTAAGAGATTGGTTCATTATTTCGGAAGATTTTTCATTCTCATCTCTAAACCGGTCCACAAGGAAATGAATGAATATCTAGAATGGGTGCCCCTTAATATGAAGTCGCAGATGACAATATATACATCTACGAATTATACTTCCTAAACTGAAACTTCTCGGAAAGATTAGCCGCGATGGCAAGGTGGTAATGTCTCGTCTTCATGACTAGAGGGTTAATTGCAAGTTTCAGACCTCATTCCACCCAAAACACCGCCATGTAAATGATTCAAGTACACGTTAAATCCATTGCGGATAAATGACATCCTGCTGATGTGGTACAGAATCTAGAGGAGGGATAATCAGCTCAGGTGTAGTTCTCATCATATGGCCGTGTTTCAGAGTTACGAGGCCCTTCGGAAAATAGTTTACATATTAGCCCATTTGAATTGGTTTTTATATATATTACTGCCAAAACCCGAAGTTCGGCCAGTTCGCGAAATGGCTGGCCGATTCGCGTTTTGGCCAAGGCTCGAAGTACTTGCAATTAATATTGTATATTCTACTTTGGCTGGCTTGGTAGACAAAGGAAAAAACAATATTAAAAGTAAATTAAAATAAATATAATGACATTTATGTATAAAATATTAATAATGACATGTTGTAGGCGAAATTCGACAGATGGCACCCACATAGAAATGTCTTTAAATAATATTAACAAAACTATTTTTCCTTCATATTTATTTTAATTAGCCATTATATTTGCTATTTGCCTTTGAAAAAATTTCGTATTTTTTGAAGCGATATTTCGTGAGGCAATGTGATCTGGGATCTTTAATATTAGGTCTATGGAGCAAAAAAAGACTAAGGATCGCCCTTAAAGGTAGTTGACAAATTGAGTTCTCAATTTGCCTTTGTATTCATACATATTGCATTCGTTCAATATATAATTCGTCATTTTGAAGGGCGCAAATCTAATCTTCTTCACGGTATCACGTTGTTACAGCATATACGTTCACCGAATAATTTTTATTATGGCTTTAATATAAGAACAGAATAACACGAGATCATATTTCTAACTCAGAGGTGTCAGTTATATTTGAACTCATTTCTGAAATAATTGTACTAAAAAAACCAAAACAGTACACAGAAGTACTCACTTTTAAATACTTCATTTTTAACAGTGTGTAAAATAATCTGCTCTTGATTTCTTTCTTCCTACTTTGGCCGATCGTCCCAAGCCACTTCGCGAATTGGCCGAAATCAAGAAAAGATCGGACATTAGCCAGTAAGTTTACAGCACCGTTGGCCAATTCGTGAACTGGCCGATTTCTGGCTTTGGCCGTAACATATATATAAAACACTCCTATTTCGGGAACTTTTCCCTAATAAAAGATACGAATTATCAAATTATGTAATTTACTTGGTGCCCTATTTGATAAAAATTCAAATATGTAATCAATGTAATAGGTGGCAATAGTAAAACATCTCTACTTTCTTTGAAAACACGATGCTGTTAAAAGTCCATATCTATATTCACAATAATATGAATTCTGTAAAACACACAGAATAGACAAAAGTTACATGCGTTCTATCATTTAAATGAGATATAGTATGTCATTGGTGATAGGATTCTTAGTCAATTACAGTCCCATTATTATTCCACCAAGGTAATTGGAAATTTACTCATTTATACAACTTCCCTTTCTCTTGGTACGGTTGCTACTCAGTTTCTTTTTTATATAATAGTTTTAAGATTTTAAAAATTAGTTTTTAAAGTGACTAAACCATTTTTTATTCAATAACATTCCTAATATCTTTATGTTTACCAGATGAATTTATACTCATGAATTATCTGACATTGAATTTAATATGGAAAACGACAATTGCTAATTCGGTCGCTTAGTGAATTAATAAATAACAGCATTAATTATAAAAGAATTTTTAAATCGCATTAAACGCGCTAATGTAGCATATTTAATAAGGATAAACATTATATTTACAAATATTATACAAAGATAAACATTTATGCTCATCAAGAAGACTTAATGATATAAATTCAGTGTTGTAATCTGAGAAACAATAAAGTTGTTTCTGACTAAAATTTTATAACAGATTCGATTAGAAAACAATGAGCTCAATAAGATATGATAAAGCTGTAAATTGTTAAAGAAAAAGGAAGTAAATTTTAAACGAAATAAATTTCGGTATAATATCACCGAAATCTAACTAGTTCTGTTGTTTAGATTTTATAACAAATTCAGACTGAAAAGATATTCCGCAATGAAAGCATCACCTAAACATTAATATTTAAGAATAAAATTCTTCTAATATTAGACAAATTGATTTCATAGAATAGCTGAGCTTTGATACCTGAAAGAGACAATAAAGTACTTAAACGCATTTTCTTTAAAAACAATTGCGCTTTTAATCATATGCTATTATTATTCTAAACTACTTGTTAGGTGAACAAAGATAACGTTTACTTTGTATTTTGCATGCACAATAACTTTATATAACAATTACAATCCATTGTTTGTCGTATGTATTTAGAATGGATAAATCTCAAAAATGTTGAGAATTTCTATATTTTTGAAATTCTATCTAATAGCCTATTGTTTTGTAGGATAATAAAATTCACTTGGGGGTGATTATTTCCGAAAGATTAATTCATCAATAGCTTTAAATTACAACGTAATTTCATGCGTAGATGAATAACTATTCAACTTCCTTAAAGTTAAAGTAAATTTAATAACATTAAATTGTTTTTATTAAATTTGTAAATTATAAATTACGAATAAATTTAAGATCAGCTATTGTAATTCTCATTAATGTAATCTTAATATCTCAGTTATTTATTCTTTTTTTAGTTACTTTAAAATTCTAAAGTAGAATAATATATACGAAAGAAGAGTTGAATTTATTAGCATCTAATTATTGAGTATTCAAAACTGTTTCACACATCAAGATGTTAATCTCATTATTATTCTTATATAAAAAATGTAGTTGTAGGATTCATAACGAAGTGTTATTTACAAATAACCAAGAATTTGGTCAGGAAATCAATAATTAATCAACCTTCAAAACTAGGAACGTGTCAAGATGAGCGGTGTCAATGATCTTAGCTGTGCAACAACAGAAAAGTACAGAATTGCCAATGAATCCAGCTCAAACAGGCATATAGACAGGTCGGGCGCATAAATTAAATCACAGTTGCTTTTCTACAAACATTCAGAACTTTATTAGCTCTATTCATAACGCGCTTCTAGGCATTTAATCAGGATACTTGCGGTTTTATACTGACAACATGTTTGTTACTTTTAAGTAAATTTGCGTCCCAATATAAAGAATTTTATAATACTTTAATAAGTAAGAAGATTATATTTTGACAATTCCTTAATATTTTAAAATCAAAATCTTCCAAAAGTTTTTTATTAATTTTTTTTGAAAATTTTGAAATATTTTCTAAGATTTTGAAATATATTTAAATTTTGGAAATATATTTCAATTTTTGAAATATTTTCTAAAATTTTGAAATATATTTATAATTTTGAAATATATTTATAATTTTGAAATATTTTCTAAAATTTTGAAATGTTTTCTAAAATTTTGAAATGTTTTCTAAAATTTTGAAATATTTCCGAAAATTTTGAAATATTTTTCAAAATGTTGAAACGATTTCCAAAATTTTGAAGCATTTTCTAAAATTGTGAAATATTTCTAATTTTAATTTTTTTAAAAATTTGAAATTATTGAAAATATTGGATTAAAATTTTAAATTAAAATTAACTTTATCAAATTTAATTAAATTAAAATTTAAACATAGCATATTAAATATGAATAACTATCTAAGATATTAATCGTAATTGTTAAAAATTCATAAGTACAATGCTTGTTGTTCAGGTATTCCGTATAAGACAATGAGAAAAGAAGTTATCGGATGATGTTATGAAAAATATTAAGGTTATATGAAAATTATAAAGTAGTTATATAAATATTAAAGGTTCATAAAACCAAACTTTTAATAAACTTGATAATAAAAATTTGAAATTTACATTAGGGATATGTAAAGTAAAATATGTGTACTTATGTTAAATCAATATAATTTGATATTTTACCCTATAATATTTTAGAATTAAATGATAAATTTTAAAAGTATTAATAAACAAGAAAATCGTCATAATTAAAGATTAACATTTTCGTAATGTTTCTGGTATTCATATTTAAATTTGTAAAGCTAATAAGGTCATTTCAATCTTTTTACATTCACTTTGCTGCCTTAAAGATATATTCACATAAATGGACCCAACCTATAATTCAAGTTGTAATGAATATATTCTGATTAAAATGCTTTTATTGTTGTAAAGTCCTTGCATGGCTATGAAAAAAATAAAACGTGCCAAGCTTCGCCAATTAACTTATTATACATGTTCTTTAGAATAAGGAATAACATTCAAAGTTGCAATGGATGACAGTAACATATTCACCTAGATTATAGATAAGGATGAATATTTATAGCTTCTGTATCTAAAATTAGATAAATTTTAATTTAATTTGTATTTTTATTTGTATTTTTATTTCATATGAGTTTATTAAGAATATTGCCAACATTAAACATTCGATAAATATTTTTGTGAATTTATTGTTAATTACAACATAAGTAGAGATAACAATTATGTAATTGTCAATGCATTTATTGAGATATGAACCATATAATTACATATTCTGTGAATAATAAGGGTTAACTTTTAAATTATTAAAACAAGCTTATTCTCTTTTATAAAATGTCACCGTCGTTAATTACTGCAGGTCTTTGATAAGTGCTATTTGATTATAATGTCATTAAAATACATTAAAGGGTTCAGAAAATCAAAACCATTTGTAAGCTACATTTTGCGTATTTATTTCATATTTAGCTTCGGTTCTCATTGCTTTTGGCATAGTCATACATTTTTTTTTCAAATCATATCTGATTTTCCATCTAAATTATTGTTTCTATTATATTAATTCTAAATTATTATTTTCCATCTAACTTTTCCGAATTGCAAATATTTTTTTTTTTTTCAAATCATATCTAATTTTATATCCAAACTATGGTAACTTTTGCGTAATTCATATATCTAATTTTCTATTCAAATTATAGCAACATTTTAGAATTTCATATATATATATATATATATATATATATATATATATATATATATATATATATATATATATATATATATATATATATATATATATATATATATATATATATATATATATATATATATATATATATATATATATATATATATATATATATATATATATATATATATATATATATATAGAATATTTTGAAAACATAATTTCTTGTGAAATGAAATAGATATTTTACTTTAATAAAAAAAATATTAAAACTCATTAACAGCAACAGCGTGCACACAAGAAATGTTTAAATATTTACTCAAAGTGCGAGATTATAAAAACAGCTAGAAAAAAATGAAAATAATAGCTATAAAATATACTTAAAAGCACTGCATAGTTCTGAAGTTATTGCGAAAAAATTTAAAATTTTTATTAGCACTTTTTTAATTAACATTTAATGATGGATATTCGACAGGGTAGGTTTCATCTGCTTCTTAAAGATTTGAATTGAAGAAGACAGTAAAATTTTTTTATTAAAATATTTAACAATTAGATGGCTGCGAAAAAAATTTAAATTCTAAAAATTAATGAATATTGGAATAATTATAAGAGTACTAAGTATAGGTTAATCCATCCTCTAACTGTTATTACAGTCTTCAATAACAGTTAGTTATTACAGTAATTCTGAGCACTAATGCCTACAAATAATTCTAAAAATAGTATTATCTATAAACAATATTATTTATAAAATATTCCTTAAATAATATCAGGTACAAACTTGCATACTGAAAAGTCATTATTCGTAATAAAAAATAAATAAATATGGATTTTTGCTGTTATTAAAGTAAAAAAAAACAACATCCATAAAATAATTGAAATATAGAGTAATATAAGACTTTATTGAAATGGGAAACTAACTAATCAAGGCATTCAGCGAAATGCCTTATAATGAGAGCTGCTTATGGCAGTAAAATTAATAATTTCGTACTATGAGCACCTGTAAATAAGAAAAGCTACATTTCCATTTGTTACTGTGAGGTTTATCCCGCAAACCATTTTGAGCTATATCTAATTATATATGCCACAATTTATAAAAAGTATGCCATGCCATCTTCTGATCATTTTTATGTTAAAATGTAATTTAATTATAGGTAGTTAAAATGTAATTAATAATAATGTAATTAAATAATACAACATAATTAAAGTGTGGGTTAATATAATCGTATTGAAATATGCAACTAAACTGACCAAATTCGAAAGCAAAATGCTTTATAATGTGCGCTGCCTATGGCTGTAAAATTTAATAACTTCGCACTGTGAGTACCTGTAAATAAGAAGAGCTACATTCCAAATTTGTAATCTCTGTAGAATGCTTATTCCACAGAGCACTTTTAATGATTTTTAAATTATATGTTCCACAATTTACAGATAGTATACCATCTTCTGATCATTTTAATATATAATTATAACCAAACATTGTCGTTTGAGCAATTACTTTTACCCTCTGACAGAAAGTAAATATTTTATTCAAACATTTCGTTTTAATCCTCGTAAAGCAATATATTTATTCCAAAATTGTTTGCACAATCCATCTATAAAATGAAATTAAAGAGTTTGCAATGAATAAAATTGATTTTCCTTTCCTTTAATGTCGTTCAAAGGGAATCATAATGAAGTTAAATGCTCTCAAATATTGAATTTCTTATTTTTCTTTTTCATTTGCAGTTATTACTTTTCGTATTTTATCTTTCTGAAGATATCATTTGTTTGAATATCTTTTATATGTTTCAAATATTTTAAATCAATTTAGTTCTAAGATGTGAATAATTTGTAATGTATGAATCAATATTTGAATTAAGTCGGAAAGTGATGATATTTCTTTCAGGGGAAAAAGTAAGTTTTTTCTTTCTTTCCTGTCGGCGAGGTTATAATTTCTTTTTATTTGAAATTAATGAATATCGAGTGTATTAAAGTATGTATGAGTGTCATGTGTATTATTATTAAATTTTATGACTGGGTTATAAAGTTTTAAATGATGTAAGAGCAATTTCATAAGGTTAAGATTTTTAATATATTTTAATGAAATGATCCAATGATAAAATAAACGAATTTTCTTTTAGAGAAAAAAATAAGATAAAACAAATAATTTGTAATTTTTTTTATTCTTCATGAAAATATTTCTAAAATGTGAAAAAAAAAATTATCCAGTTTTAATGACATTCTTCCCTGTCTGCGAGGTTATAATTTCTTTTTATTTGCCATTAATGAATATCGAGTGTATTAAAGTATGTATGAGTGTCATGTGTATTATTATTAAATTTTATAACTGGGTTGTAAAGTTTTAAATGATGTAAGAGCAATTTCATAAGGTTAAGATTTTTAATATATTTTAATGAAATGATCCAATGATAAAATAAACGAATTTTCTTTTAGAGAAAAAAATAAGATAAAACAAATAATTTGTAATTTTTTTTATTCTTCATGAAAATATTTCTAAAATTTGAAAAAAAAATTATCCAGTTTTAATGACATTCTTCCCTGTCTGCGAGGTTATAATTTCTTTTTATTTGCCATTAATGAATATCGAGTGTATTAAAGTATGTATGAGTGTCATGTGTATTATTATTAAATTTTATAACTGGGTTGTAAAGTTTTAAATGATGTAAGAGCAATTTCATAAGGTTAAGATTTTTAATATATTTTAATGAAATGATCCAATGATAAAATAAACGAATTTTCTTTTAGAGAAAAAAATAAGATAAAACAAATAATTTGTAATTTTTTTTATTCTTCATGAAAATATTTCTAAAATGTGAAAAAAAAAATTATCCAGTTTTAATGACATTCTTCCCTGTCTGCGAGGTTATAATTTCTTTTTATTTGCCATTAATGAATATCGAGTGTATTAAAGTATGTATGAGTGTCATGTGTATTATTATTAAATTTTATAACTGGGTTGTAAAGTTTTAAATGATGTAAGAGCAATTTCATAAGGTTAAGATTTTTAATATATTTTAATGAAATGATCCAATGATAAAATAAACGAATTTTCTTTTAGAGAAAAAAATAAGATAAAATAAATAATTTATAATGTTTTTTATTCTTCATGAAAATATTTCTAAAATATGAGAAAAAAAATTATCCAGTTTTAATGACTCCATCCATGACAAATTAATCATTTTTGGAAATCAAAACTGATTTTATTGTGATTATAACGGCATATGGTAATGATAATATAGGATGGAAAGGGTGTTCGATTGACAATTTTATTTTATAAATATTAATTAATCACTGGAATCATTTGCATTAAAATGATCCATTTTTCTAAGGAAGTAAATAAATAATGATGTCTTTTTTTGCGGAACAAACATCCATTATACTTACTGTATCCTTAAACTGTAAGAACTTTAACTTTAACTTTTCAATACAGTATTATTTATATTAATTAACCAATATAATATAATCATATTTGAACTTTAGGTTTCCATACATATATAATTTATACTATTTATAAGCCTTATGCTGTTCTTTTCGTTGTGCTGTGTATTTATTGCTTAATTTTCTATCTATATTTTCCTGTTTATTCAATAATATCGTATAAAAGAGCATCAGTCTTCGTCAAACTTTAAACCCTTTCACCATTGATTGATTTTGAAGTAAAAAATAATTATCAATAAATTAACCAACGTTTCTTATTGCTTAATTTTCTCTGCATATTTTACTGTTTACCCAGTCATAGAGTATAAAAGAACACTAGTTTTCGTCACACTTTAAACCCTTTCACCATTGATTGATTGAATTTTTTTTAAAATCATGCATTATACTGAAACCTACTCAACAAAGAAAAATATGCTGTATGATTGATTTCGTCATATTGATAAGATAAACTAATAAGCATTTTAGAACAATAACTCTTCTCACTCAACGGTTTAACTCGAAATTCAATAAAAATTTACTTTTTTTGAAAAAATCATTTACAAAATTCTTTGTTCTGACTTGCTGCATTTTTAATTACTGTGATGAGATATGCATGGAAATATAGATCGACAGCCTCCATTTTATAGAATTTTTCCAGAAACTGATATAAAACTTCAATTCTTATATAAAACTCTTACATAGAATTTTACTCTTCTAGTTCCCATCGAGCCCATACCTCTGAACTTGTAACCATTATAGTTAATATTCATTTGGGTAAATGAATAGTAAGTCGTATGTATGACTTACCATTCATTTATGACTTCGTTATCCAATATGATGAAGATCAATTAGACTTGTCGTAGGGGTAATATAAAGATGGAGATAATAGAAGGATTTAAATTTAGGCAAAGTTTGGAGTCTTAAACAATTTAAAAAAAACATGATTTTTTTAAAAAGATTTATTGAAATTTGGCTACAGTAGTTTTGTGATTTTCTATAGTTTTAATAAAATAATGCTTATAAGCGTGTAATATCTTTGAAATGGATCATACATGTTAAATAGATTGTGCATCATGTTTCTTTATAGGGAAAATTTTGAAACTAGAGGTATCAAATATGGAACAAGTAGCTTCTGTGGTAGGAGATGTTTCAAAGTAAAATAGTTTCCAAAATTTTAAAGGTACTTTTTTTTACATAATGATCCGGATTTTAGAACCTCAATGAATTGAACTTCAATGTATTCAAAGAATCCTAAAAATTCCTCTTTATTTTACTTTAAAACTAAAAAAATAAGCTTTCCAGGAATAATATCCATTTTATTTCAGCACAACTTATTTTTTAAAAACTAAAATATTTTTTGCAACAATTTTAGTCATTGTTTTCATTATACTCATTTGTGTTTTGCTAAGAATGAATGTGTTTTTTGTTTGTACTTGCTACGCAATAAAGAATAAGTAAAAAAAAAAATTGACGAATTCAAGATAAAATGTTATCTTTATACGTTGTTTCATATAAAAGGTTTGTAAATAACAAAATAAATAAATAAATAAAAGAAACTTTAAATAAATGAGAAAATAAGATAAATTTAAATAACTGGCTTGTAAATAAACTAAAATTTCTATTTGTATATTTATTTTACAACGTACTGAAAAATAAATTAAAGAACCCAATAATTGCCATTTAAAATAGGATTTTTTTTAAAAAATACTTTATACTGCCTTTATGTGAATTCTCAGTACATGATACTATTACTTAGGTAATAATTTCATAATTGGAAACTCTTATTTGAAAACCCTTTATTTGATTCATTTTTAAGTTACATATTTTTTTATTTATCAGCGGAGCTTCAGTAAGATGTACTGCATTCTAATCGCAATTGTTCTGACCCTTTGGTTTGACACGAAATACATAATTTACCCACATTATCATAAAAGCTTTCATTCAGATATACAGGGTGTTCATTAATTATTGTCGGGGTTTCCGTACCTCATAACTTTCGAATAAAAAATATTACGCAAAAACCGATTACGTATTCGTAAATTACAACTCAAAGAATTTTATTAATGGTATTAAAGTGTAAATCTTGCACAATTTTGCACTTTGTAGGCATTCAGCTGAAGGCGATTATGTATTCGTAAATTCACTGAACAAATTTTGACTCGAATTGAGAATGATGAAAATTAACTTCGGAAATGGTTCTTGTGACGAATCCACTTTTCATGTGTCAGAAAAAGTGAATAAACATAACTGTAGAATATGAGGCTCGGAGAACCCGCACGATTATCAAAAGTCAAAATTTGTTCAGCGAATTTACGAATACATAATCGCCTTCAGCTGAATGCCTACAAAGTGCAAATTGTGCAAGCTTTACACTTTAATATCATTAATAAAATTCTTTGAGTTGTAATTTACGAATACGTAATCGGTTTTTGCGTAATATTTTTTATTCGAAAGTTATGAGGTACGGAAACCCCGACAATAATTAATGAACACCCTATATTTGTTAGAAAAGTGTTATCTTCCAAGAAATTTTGTGTTGTGTGGGGGGGGGGGAGAAAGGGAGATGAATCCTGAATGTTAATCTTCAGAGGCGCCACAAAGATAGAATGACAAAAAGAACGTTCATATGATTTTTTTTATTAAATACAACGAAGATGGAATTATAATGTTATGAAGATGCAATGAAGATTAATTATAAAGTTACTTTATCCTGGGCCCCAAACAACAATTTTTTCTCACATAAAAATATAATACCAAAATAACATTATCACAATATGTTTATCTGGAAGATGTTATTTTTCTTCCTTAAAGATTTGTCATATATATTTTCAAAACTGATAACAAACTCTGACCGTGACCATACGATGGGACATCTTCGACGCTTTTTTTTCAAAACATCTGCTCGCATTTTCTTAACATTTTCATTAATAAGATATTCAACTCAATACCCAACAAATCAAAAAATAATTATGATTGATGTCTTAATTAATGTCCGATATCAACTCGATCCATAATGAAAGGTTGATACGGTGAAATGCTTTGTTTGTCTATAGTTCACGCCATCGGAACGTGTCTTAAGCGCGGATAAATAAGTGGTTGTCATACCTTTAGGGTCTGCTTGCAACTCACTTACATCGGAACAGTATTAGAGTCTTGACTTTTAGTGGGTTGAGAAATGTGAAATGATTTATGCCTAGAATATGTAGGTGAGTCCATGATGGTGTTAAATGTTCCGGGTTAAAGTCATGCTGAACAAATTGAGTCATTATGCAAAATATTATAATTATCATGTATATATGTCTCTTTTCAACGTGTATTTACACAGTGAATGCATTTTAACTTCGGTAAGATTAAATATTCATAAATTCTAAAGAGACTCTATTTAATACTATGCTTTTACGATTATGAGGAATCAGCATATTTGCTTAAGATTGGCCGAGTTTCATGATGTTGGACACTGATAGCGAAGAGAGTATGTAATATTCAATAAATTGAGTTTTGTGTGACCAAAAGTGAAGGAAAAAAATAAAGAATATGTATCTTTATTAAGTATTTGCATTTGTAAAACAACTAAAATATCGATGACATACAGCTAATGATAGGACCAAATTAAAAGAAAAAAAAGTGAGTTAAAGTATTCAAGTTGTTTTAAAAATTTATCTTTGTAATTAAAAGAATTGCTCATATGTGCAATGGAAATGTTGTATACTGATGATATTTTAGTATACGTGATTTTTCTTGCTACGGGAATGAATGTTGTATACTGATGATATTTTAGTATACCTGATTTTTCTTGCTACAGGAATGAATGTTGTATACTGATGATATTTTAGTATACGTGATTTTTCTTGCTACAGGAATGACTATTGAAATCAAAAAGTCTCATTAACAAATTATTCCTTTTTTTTCTTCTTAACCTGGTTACTATTAACTGAATCATGTATACCAACGATATGTATTAGACTAATATTTCTGAATACAGATTTTAACACTTTCTTATTTTTTATTACCTAGATTTTATATTTTTTAAAATGTGAAAAAAATTATCACCAGTCTGAAATGCCTACTTCATTATGATTTGACGCCAGTATTTGTCATTAAAAACTATCAGTGGGATTTTTAAATTATGACTAGGGTTGGGTGATTTTTCATTGAAATTTTATCATATCGTATAATATCTAAGATATCGGATTTTATGATAGCTGAGAATTGGATTTATTTATATTTCAGAAAATAACTCAACGTAATTAATAGTAATTTTTTAAATGACAAGAATAAAACAGCGTCTGTACTTTCGATCTAAGAAACGAACAACAACAACAACAACAAAAAAAACAGCAACAACCCTTAATTAAGAATAAAGTAAATTAGAAAGTAAAAAAAAAAAGATTTAATCACAGCTTTTGTTGAATGTAATTATCATCCGATTTTCAATTGACTGATGTTTCATCATATTTATTTTAAATAAATCTTTTCTCCACTAAGTAATATTTTACTAGGTATTAAAAAACAATAAAAATTTCAATACTTTTAATTCTTGTTTTTTTTAAAAATTTACTTTATTTTATTTAATCCTGAATCAATTATGACCAAATAATTTTAAATTGATTTTTAGCCCCGTGTTAGTCACACTAATTAGTTAAGATTTTGGTACGATCTTTCGATCTTACGATTACGACGTTTTCAACCTATCAAAATCTTCGCTTTCATTTAAAAACTAAAGAAAAAGCCGCCATATTCGTTAGGAGTAGAAAATAAAGCTTCTCCTGAGAAACATTTGATTTTCAGTTCTTAGGATTGCAATTGAATTTTTTTTGAATAGCTGTATTTGGCGAACTTTATCTTGCAAGAAACAGTTATCGGACTTTATTACTACTACTACATATTGAAATTAATTGATTTATCATCAAGTGGGAAAACAGTGCCTGCTTTAAAATATCTTATAGACCTAGAATATTTTTAAGGGGTTTAAAAAAATTATCTGGTGTTTTATTTTTTTTCATTGATACATTGACTTATTTTCTATTGAATTTTATTGTTCGTAAAAGTTTAATCTAAAAATAAACACATATTTCAATTTGTTTATTTGATTTGATCAATGGTTTGAAATGACTTCAGGATGAATTATATCCATGGTGCGTGATAATTTCAATTAGCTGATATATATAAAAAACAAATTCACAAAGTTTATAAAACACTGCATGAATAGATATTTATATTGTCCACTTATTGTTTCTGTATTTATAGATATAGAATATTTTAAAAAATACCATCAAAGACAGTTATGTCTGAAAATTGTATTAAAATGTTTAAAAAGTAAATAAATTTAGATTTTTAAAAAAGCAATTGGACAAAACATTCTAGAAAAATAATAAATGTATAAGCGATAAGAAATTTGGAAAATGATGCATATGTTTTTAATACGAATAACAGAAAAAAATGCCAAGAGATTTCATGTCTATTTTGCTTCTTATTGGTTTCGTTTTGCTTTTAATTTTCACCTAATAAGCCTTTTTCGTTACGTTTCAATTGTACAATCAAAAATTGAAATATATTCCTTTTGTTCAAGTTTCTCTTTTTTATGGAAAATACATGTCATCGAAATCCAATTTATTAAAAGTTTTATTTTAAATTGGATTTTAAAATAAATAGAATAATTATTTAAATTATTAGTTAAACTGAATTTTAAAAATTTAGAAATATTGTTTCATTTTTGTTTTAATATGGAAACATTGTATATTTATTGATTATTTACTGATGCATTTATTACACTTTGCAAGATTTGTATTTTTTTTATTGCGTTAAACTATAGGTAAGAACGAAAAGATTCATTTTTGTTTTTTGTCAGTAGCCAAATTGTATATATTAAACGGCATCAAATGTTTTATTAACCTAAAATGTCGAATGGACCATTTATAACGTCAGGATTCTATATTTCAAGTAAGGATAAGTTTGAATTAAGCAAAAACTAAACAGGAGTTTTCAGTATTTAAAGGTGATGATATTGACTTCCAACTGACAGTTAAATATTAACTTTCTCCTTCCTTTTAAACAAATTATTACAGGATTTGAATATTAAGATCTCGAAACACAAGATACATCGTATTATTTTATTTTCAGAATTATAGTATCGTAGTTCTAAATTAATTATGGCTCATTTTTTTTAAGTATGTTATAATAGCTAAAGAAATCTTTAACTCAACTGAGCTTTTTGGCGAAAAAAAAAAAAACGATATTTTTTTTGATTGAAAATTAAATTGTAGTGATTTAAAATTTAATTTACTTGATAATAATCTGTTTATTTTCAAATACTTAGAAATGTAATTATACTTCAGTTTAGAAGTGCTATTTCTCAATCAATAAACATTAAAAAGTAAAATAATGAAAACAAAAAAAATATGTCTCATAGATGAAATAAATATTAAATAAATTAAAATAATTTGCAAGTCTATTAGTATGTTAAAAAGAAGAATCGTTTAAAATTCAGTTTGGTTCTACTTATTAATATTTAATTTATAGTTCAATTATATTTTTTTTCTCATATTCACTTTCAGATATCACCGGTCGTGTGGTACTTAAATTAAAATCAATTAAATTAATCGATAATATTGGTATTTAAATAAATTATGACAATGTTCAAGCAGTCCAACTTTATATACAATGCTCAAATGTGCAAATTTCCAAATATAGGCGCATCAGAAAATAACAGAAAAGATTGATTAGAAATTTCCATTTTTACAAAAATGAAGTAAGTAAAGTCACTTAAAATTGTATTTAAAGAGGTTACTTATATCATTGGGAGGCATTTAAGTGAATTATTTAGGTGTAATATGAAGAGATTGTAAAAAAAGTGATTTTGAATCTTGTAAGATATTACGAAAATTTATAAAAAATCCTGAATAATTTAATTTTAAATATTATAAATCGACATCTTTCTCCTATTTTTAATATTTTATACGATATCATCGGATTTCCTTTTAAATAATTCATTTAAAGCGATAGAAATGAATATATCTATCATGCACTTCAAAGGAAATAACTGAATGCTAATGATTAAAAGATCTTTTGTAACTGAGTTTTGTCATTATAATTATATGTAAATCATGTAAAATACTTACAAGCAAAAAATATATATTATTAATTTAAAAAAAAAAGTCCTGTATGGGTTGGAGCTCTCATTACCTTTGATAGAATAAATTAGATTCGACAAATAAATTAGTTTTTTTTAAAAATAATTTTAAACTACAAGGTTTCCAACATTTGATTTCAGAACTACTATTTTAATAAAATAAATAAATAAAATTAAAATAATGTACATAATGGCAATATTTTTTTTAGTAGAATAAGAATTAAGTTTTCAATTTATGGCATAAATATGTATGATTTATTAAAGTAGTTTGCTATATATTAACCACAAAATTGAATTATAATTAGCATGTTGCAATGGTACGTTATCTTTAAACAAATGTTATAAAGCAGAGCTAATGAAATACAGAAAGGAACTATTTCTCTTTATATAGATGATATAAAAAGTTATTCTTTCTTTATTTAATTACTCATTACAATCTTAAGAATAACAAAAAAGTACTATTTTGACGACTATAGAAGAAATTGATTATTAAAAATTAATTGTACAATGAATAGAATTCAAATTATCTAAAAATTCAATCTGTGTCAATAAATGATAGAAAATGGCAATTTTTAAACTAATTAGTAAAAAATAATTTTTTAATGTCTAACATTACAATGTAAATACATAATTAGGAAATAAATAAAAAAGGATGAATGAAATAATAATGCTTATATAAAACATTTTAAATGAAACAATTTAAAAATATTCATAAGTAATTTTAACAAAAATAATTTTAAATGTTAGGTATAAAAAAAGATTTCAAACTGAATGATATAATTTTCCACCTAACTTCCTAATGATTTTGAAATAATGAACATTTTGTGTTATTTTTTAATTGCATAAATACTTTGTAAAATTATAAAATCCATCATTAAATATAGAAACTTAAAAAAGTCATTCACTTAAATCAATAAGTATTCAATGTTCGAATGTAGTAATAATGGAAAACAAAAACTTAAGGGACCTCATGACATTTCAAATGATAGCAATAAAGTGAAATGCCAAAATGCAATACTAAAACTTCTTTTATAAAATAAACAGAGTATGATAAAAAATTTAAGAATTAATAAATTGAATAAGACGATAATAAATAATGTAAATTCGAAACTTTAGAAATTGAGTGAAATTATTTTGAAAATATTTGGGAATTGAATTTATAGTGATTTCGAAAAAAAAAATCTTTATTTAAGTCATATTTCGCCAAACTTAATTTAATATGAAGTATAAAATTGATAAAAGGAAAAAAAAAACTTTTTTTGAAAGTAGAAAACGAATTATTTTATTAAATATCAACTTCAGTAGAAAAAATTTATGAAGGTTGCATCTTATTTACAGGGCTAGGAGCTATAAAAGTAGGCTGTTAAGATTTAAATTATATTTATCAAGAATGAAATATATGAATTAAATGTAAATAATCTATCCTTTTAGTTTAACCTATGTAAAGTATTCAACATAATATTGCTATCGTATTTCAAGGAAATAGCATTTTATTTTAAAATGCAGCATATTTAAATGTTTACAGATTTATCGAATCAAAATATTCCTCGCAGGAAAACTCAATTTTAAAATAATAATCTCGAAATTCACGCTGGTACTTCTTATAATATTTTTTGTTCATATTTTCAAAATAATAATAATAAAAAGGATATTTTTATATCTGTTCTTGGAACTATTTTATTTTGCCTCCAATCAAATTTTAATATTTTGCTTTACAAGAAGCTTAAAGCATTTGGGGAATTATAAATAATGTCCTATCTTTTAAATCCTTACATTTGAAATGAAAATATAATGCATTTTAAAGTAAGATAAAAATTTCCATCTCAAAACGAAATTGAATTCTCCCATTGCACTTTATCCATAATAATTTTATAAGAAAACGATTCAAATTAAAATTTGCATGTGGAACCCTATAATGCACAGAAATCGATTACGGTGCATTATGCATTGGAATCAAAATACAGAGAAACGAGAAAACTCGTTTAACTGCTTGTGTGCTTGTGTTAAAAAGAACTCCATAATTATTTTCTACCTGCTGCCATCTATTAAATTTTTATGGAAATAATTTTTTTTATTTCTCGATCTTACAATAACATATAGAAGATTCTCAGTAGTTAAAAATTATTTATTGGAGATAGAAAAATTTCTTTTTTGGATTAAAAGCAGAAAATGCTTAAGTTTCTCTAGTCAGGCATCTAACATTTGATATGTTTATAAAATTTAATTCTTATATGAAATTTAATACACAAGAGTAAACTTTAAATAATTGTATCGTAAATTATTGAAACCAGTTGATTCGAATTTTGATGCTATCGTCTAGACTAATAATTTAATTTTCTTAAGAAAGACTAGTCTAAAATATTCTAGAAAAATGTTTTCTGAAACGAAAATTAAATTTAAGTACCATTTTGAACATTCTATTTCTTGAACGTAGCGTTCTTTACAAGAAAATATTTTAAATAAGTAAGGGAATACTTTAATTTAATATTAAACATTTTCTCATTTATAATTTATAAAAAGTTTCAGCATTATAGTTTTAAACATTTTACGTTGCTTTTAAGTGATTAAAAGTTTTCATTATTTTTAACTGGTTGTGTTTATATAAATAAATTCAATTACAGTCAGTAACTCTTTTTTAACAAATTCCATCTATTTTTGGAATATTTTTAATAAAGTTTTTAAATTTTATGGTATTTAAATGGTATTAATTTATCAAATTCAGTTTGAGTTGCTTAAGTTTTATTCAAATCGGATATTTTTATTATTTATTTCCAAAATTGCATATATAAACAATATGCATAATTAGCAATATATCCAATATCACTAATATAAACATTTAATTTAATTTATCATCACATTAAGGCAATGAGAAAAAAAATTTGGTGCTAAATTGCCTGTCGAGATTTCCTTTTTTATTTACATTTTTAAAAATGTTCAGTGGCGAGAAAAATGTTCAGTGCCATAAAAAATGACAGTTATTATTATTTTAATAAAACGTATACAGTTAACACCATTAACATTTCAAAATATTAGTAACAATTCCTATTCTAATCTGAAGACATTTGAAACTGCATCTATTTTTTTTTCATGTTCTTTATTGATTTATTATAAAAAAACTAGCAACAGGTGGCAGCACTATATATTTTTTAAATATTTGTTATTTAGTATTTGGATTGACATGGTTTGAACTCGCTGACTTTTCACAAATCTCTTGTATTTAGTAAAACTTAGGTGTTCGATATTCAAAGAACAATACTTAATATGTTGATTTCACCTTATGTGTTGGATGTTATACAATGTTCCACTTAAGAATGTATCTCCTGTCGTGCGATTAATTTTTCATATTTATAATAGAATTTGGCATTAAAAAAAGAAATAATTTAAAAACTTGTTCCTAAACATTTGGAATAAATTGTTACAAATGAAAAGAAGTTGGCTGCAATTTTAGATTTTCCAATAATTGTTAACTCCATTTCTAAATAATATCAATTATTCTAGTGGTTATGTGACTAAATTATTGTCACTAATTATTGTTATGTGACTAAATTATTGCCAATTTATTCTGAAAATTATAACAATTATCCTGACTATTATGTTGATAAATATATCCTTATTAATACAGTTTTTTATTCTAAACATTTTTATATTACATTTTATCGCTAAATTTCATATTACGATCTTCCATAAGTAACTCCAAATTTTTGTTTCGAATTTTGAAAACGAATCTAATATATGGTAGAGTGGTTTTGTGCATTTGCTTCAATATTTTATACATATTTTTTTTAAAAAAATCTGTATATAATTAATATATTTGAAAAAGATTATGGGATTTTAATAAAAATTATGTCTAAAAAAATCACTTAATTTATCATTTGAAAAAAAAAAATCGAAACAGAGAATTTTACGTATAATTTATCAGATAGATTATTAACTTCCTTTTTATAACGTCTCAATTGATTTCTACTATAATAATGGTTAAAAGAATAAAAATAAGGTTATCCTGACAATAACTTAAGCCGAAGTTATTTATGAATTTCATAGAATTTAATTTGAGCAAAACTGCTATAGATAACACATTCAGTAGATTCAGAATTTTAGCCACAAATCAAAGATATTATCCAGTACAATTGAATAGATGAAATGGACTAATGATTTCATTCAAATGAGTTTCAAAATTATCTAGGTCGTGGCATTATAATGTTGATTATCCGACGCTCATTTCAAATTTAAATTATCATCAATGGTTCCCTAAATAGTTAGAGGAAACATTCTTGGGTGTTTTGAAATCCATCCTATATGTTTGAGCATAATTTATTTTAATTTTTAAAATGAGATTTCGTCATTTATATATAATATTTTATGCCATTAGAATATACAAATAGCTGTTCAAATATCGATTAACGTATATATACATAATACAGGGTGGGAAAAAAGTCCTTAAAAACTTTAAAAAATCATAAAACCCGTAAAATTAAACAAAATAAAAAATGGTGTGCAGATTTAGCATCGATAAGTCATGGAATATTTTTAGGTAAGAAAAAATAATTAAAAAAACCTGTGACTTTGTGGAAATGGAGTGGTTTCTGAGTGTACACTCGTGGATTCGACGTCGCCCAGATGCAACAGTTAGGTGTACTAACGTCGCCATGGAGTGAAAAATGAGCTCCATTTGTCCACAAGATGTTAAAGACCCAGGAGGGATCTCGTTGAATTTTGGTAGAAACCACCGCGTAAATGCTTCTTTCTCTACTGTATCCGATGCTAAAAGTTCATGGCAAGACTGTAATTTATATGGATACTTATTAAGAACTCCATGAAGAATGGTGTGTATCGAGGATGGTGGTAATCCCTAGTGTTTGCCAGCTTCTCATACACTACTTGTCCCTGCCACGGTTTTGGAAGCTAATGTTTCCATTTCGGCTGCAACGCGCTCCGAACGTGTCTGCATTAGACTTGGTAGTCCGGACCTTACACGATCTTCCAGCGATCCAGTTTCCTCAAATTGCTAAATAAACTTTATGAGGCCTGCCACTGTTAAAGGTCTTTCCCCATTCTTCACATTTTTTGAAGTCGGAATTTACGCAGTGCAACAGTCGCTGATTCCTGGTTCAGGTAAAACAGTTTCACCAACAAAGCTTTATCTTTTCCACATAGCATCCTTATTTACTTACATAGCATGTAGCGGAGAACTAATTCTGGATCAAGAGAGTAAATATTTATAATTGCCTGTCTCATTTGCATATTTCCAACTAAGTCGTTCATACCAGTTCCATCTATCGGCTGTTTGTTGAATTATTTTTTTTTCTTACCTAAAAAATATCACATGACTTATAGCTGTTAAATATACAAACAGTTTTTTTATTTTACTTAATTTTACTGGTTTTATGAATTTTTAAAGTTTTATAAGGACTTTTTGCCCACCCGGTATCAGCTAACTTTTAATTCGTTTTATTTTAAATTAAAAAGATTTAATGACACAAGTTAATTATTTCATCCAATTCATCCAATTAAACGGAATTCAATAAAACTATATGCATCTACAGAAACTAAACTAATGTTCACAGGTTTTAAAGCTTTTATTTCCTAGAACAAATATGTTAAATAAATACGTGAAATATTCATGCTAAGAAATAAAATCGAAGCGGCAAAAAAACTGTGATATTGAAAGAAAGCAAGTGGTTACTAGTATTACTTGTCTCTGTGTGTGCATTGATAAGAACAAATATAATAATAAGTAAAAATACTAATATGAGAATCTTTTTAATGTATATTATATAATATAGTAATTTATATAAATAACAGTAATTTAAATTCAAAATAATAAATTATTTATATAAATTTATTTTTCTTTGTAAAAATGTTAGAGTTATTTCTAATTATTTAATATCGATAAATACTTTTTTAAAAATTTTAATTATTGATGAACAATACGATTAGAATTTTTTTCTACTATACGAAATAACGATGCTTCGATCTATTTCATGATTCCTACTCATCAGAATAAAAATCGAGAGAAACAGGAAGAAAATGATTTTCAAATATTTTCATGGTATGTGTATATTTTATTATTATTATTATTATTATATATATATATATATATATATATATATATATATATACAATATTTTTTTTAATTCTAATTTAAATGTTTTTTGAATTATCCTTAATCTTCACATAG
Organism: Argiope bruennichi; assembly: GCF_947563725.1. Lineage (NCBI taxonomy): Eukaryota > Metazoa > Arthropoda > Arachnida > Araneae > Araneidae > Argiope > Argiope bruennichi. The sequence goes on from NC_079155.1 coordinate 69,093,395, forward strand.
AAGAATATATTTTTTCTTTATCTGATTTTAATTTATGGTATGAAAACAGGTATGAATGCTTTATATTATTTGACACAATGAAATTTTTTAGGTTGATAATAGCATTGATTTTATTCTAAATACAGTGGCATAGCGACAGGGAGACAAGTCTGAGTATTGATTGAGTTTGAGTTTTTCGAGTACTTGTCATAAGAGACGATATCAGGACAAAAGATTAATATGTTTATATCATTTTTTAAAAAATAAATATCTTGAAATAGTGAAAAAATAATCCCATGTCCCGCGTATTATAGCGTTTATTTAACCATTGATGACAACAGGAGCCTAAAACTTTCCATATGCCCCAGGCGCCTGTTGGTTTTGCTACACCACTGTCTGGCTAATAATTTTTTTATAGTACAACAAACATATTCAATGCATAAAGAACTCTGTCTTTCTTGCGTTAAAATTTTCAGCAAGTTTTATTTTTCCTCATTATTTTAACGTTATCATTGCTAAATCCCGAAACTTCGAAATTTTTTGTTTCGATGAATGATGTCACCCTTTTTGGTATGCATAAAGCAAAGGGAAATAAAGAAAATTCACTCCATGATTTTTTCTCCCAATTTATTTTAGATCAGAAATGTTGGAAAATATCTGAAAAAAAGTACTTGATATAATCTTTTCAATAAATAGATTAAAGACTTGACAACAATAACAAAAACAGATAAAAGGATTCTACATAAGAAAAAAGGCTCAACAACAATAATAAGAATATTTTACACCGAACATTTATAATTGGTTGCGATCGTTATACAAATATTCAAATTATTTATAAAAATTTATTGCAAATTTAATATACTTTATAGCATTACATACTACTTTAATCCTATATTGATATGTTTATGAATGAGAATTGCAAATAATTATTAATCGTAAAAATTAATATCAAGGTAAAATTAATTAGATGCGCAAGATTAATTTTCCATCATACTATAAAATATCTTAATTATTTCGATAAAACTATAAATGAGAATTTGTTAGTTAAGAATAAGCGGAAAAATCAATCAGATGCGTTAGATTCCTCCATCGAATATATATTTTTTATGGGATTAGATACTGATTTAATGATGTTGACTTTATTATAAGAAAGATATGATAATTGAGAATAAATGACAAAATTAGTCATAAGCACGAGACTCATAAGTCAAATAATACTTTTTGGTTGAAAGATATTGCCATAATTATATTGATATAGTCATGTTGAGAATTCCTTAACTGAGAATAAGTGGCCAATTCGTCAGATGCATCCTGTAGATTATGGCAAAAATGCGTAGCTTTAAGAATATTTACGGAAGTAACCGAAAATAAATAAAAGTATATCTGAAAGCTGCAAATCCTTGGTTTCAGGGGGGAGAAAAAAGTCATGCTTTTGGCATTTACTCTCAGCATGTAGCAGAAAAAAAAAGCATTCTGCATAGTATAAAATGTTCAACGTTCACTGAAAAGACTTGGAAAATAAATCTGCCATCTAATACAAAATGCATACTCTAGATCGACTTATCGGCTTGCAACTTTACTCTTTTCCTTAAGATGAAAAAAGCCCGGACCATTCAAAGAGAAACTCAGAACCATAAATTTCCTCAACTGCTTTCCACGGTAGTGAAATAAGCATAAAAAAAAAGTTTGGTTTATTTTGAGAACTGAACGACAGATGGCGCCTCTGCACAATATGCAGGTTTTTAACGCATCATTAAATATAGCGGTAAAATTTTATAACTTCTCGCTTTTTACAGGGGATTTATTACACAAGCTGAAAGAAATGCGCTCATTTTAGAGCCTGATACTAAGAAAAGGAAGAATCAGTCAAGAAAACTGTGGATAGATTTATCTGTAACTAACTAAATAAATAAAAACTAGCTAGCAATAAACTAGAGTTTTAAAATAATACATTGGTTTTAAGAGAAAATATTCAATTGTATTTTAAGTTGTATTTTATGCAAGTGTGTCAGCTTAGAGTATTTTATCATTTTAAATGCCACTAAAATGTAAACTGAAAATTAAATGCTGCATTTACATGGCCTTTAATATAAAAAAGGAAATTCTTTATGAGGCTATAAATTTTAGGATGCTTTGTTGGTCTCTATAATGCATTTTAAAATATCCCTTGGGAAAGATGCAGTCAATAAACCTATATGGATGATAAAGATTATTTGTTGTATAAGAAAGAATGAAGAATGTATATATGACAGAATTTAATGAATGTAGTTTCAAATATATTGAAAATAAAACTGTATGAAATGAGTCACAAATTAATAAAAATGACAATTATTTTTGAAATCTTAATAATAAATTCACTTGAAAAATACCAATTTATTAGGCATGAATAAAAAATTTTTATCTGTAAAAATTGACATTTTAAATATAATTTATTAGTAAGATTTATGGAATAAGATTATATTTTTCTTAAAAATCTTCAAAACATACAATTAAATTATTTCTTTTATTTACTCGTCAATTATTAGCAATTAAATGAATGTATAATAATATAATTATTTTAACGTGATGCAGCTGAGAAATAGTGTGTTAGGAATTTAAGCATTTAAGTTATGAAATTCATGAATTGATTTTTAAATTTCATATTGTCTCTCGTACTTTTAACTCTAAGATTCGAAGCATTTCTTCCTCAAATATTTACCCTAGTGCTTTGAACAAGTCACTTCGCTTGATATTTATATTTATAGTTATTTAATTAGAATCATATGACTTTATCTAAACGATAATCGCAGTTAATAGGTGGATACATTGAATGTTCCAATTAGCACAGCCTTTTGTACATTATTTTATAGTCCCATGCGATATTTTACTATGTTATTCAATATTCAACAATTTTTTACAACATAACGAATTGCTTATCATACAATATTGTACAAAACATAAGTACTATTATGGTTATCAGAGAATATATGTTTATCTTTGTGTCTTTAGCCTGCATATTATTATTAAATGCATATTGTTATTACTGTAGGTATATACGACATGAATCCGCATTTTATGGTGGAAAGTTGTACTTGTAAATCTGTTCCGAAAGTGTGTTTGTCCTAATAAATATTAATTTTACTATATTCTTTCTTTACCATAGATGTAATTGAATGGCTTTAAAATCTGTTAATATTCCACGTAAGACAGCTTTAGTCTATAAAGCAATAGCAGCTCTTTTCTAACCAGAACTATAAGTCAAGTCTATTGTAGCTTGTATCTATTATAACGGATTACGGCTGTTTTGTATTCAAATGGAATAAAGCTGAAAAATATCCTTCCTGTCCTTTATACATTTGAATGTTCATAGTAACTAAAACTCCTTAGATGGATTCCCGACATGTTGAGAAATTGTTACTCCAAATTTGAAAAATAAATTTGCATTAGATTTTAATTTATTAGGTTTTTTTTCGTATGAAAATTCTACCAAATTTTAGAATTTGAGAAAAAAGCATTAAAACGTGTATCAGGCAAACATAAAAATCAATATAGTTTTTCTTCATGGACAGTTTCGATAGAGGAAATGTCCATGAAGGCATCCATGAAGGCATCCTATGTCCATGAAGGCATCCTTCTTATGTGTGTTCAATGAAGAGGAAAACCGAAAAATAGTTGAATAATCTTATGAAGTATCATCGCTGTAGTTCAATCATCTACTAGTTCTTCTGTAATATTGGTGAATGGCACAACTAGGAGATGGATGCCATAACTTTCTTATTCCCAGCCATATTTGTTTGTCCGATTATGATGTACCTCACCTTACTTGACCTCTAATTAAGGAATTTAACGAAATATTTTATACAATTTATAAAAATAAATGCGATGGCCTTTAAATGATTAAATTTGACCCACAAACATTGTGTACCATATATGCTGCTATATCAAACTATTCACTCATGGCTTATTTTGCTATTTTCATATAGCTGTACTGGATTTCAATACTACTTCATTCTAAATAAAGCTATATTTTATAGATAATTTATCTACACTGAAAAGAATTTATTGATGATTTTAAATTTTCTACTACTTATTTAAAATGTAGAGTTGCGTAATAAACGAAAAAAAAAGCAATTCTTAATACCAACACATTTGATTTTGAATTTAGAATTTTCGAAGTGATTAATCAATTCCAAAATGAAAAAAACAAACAAATATTCAATTATATTATAATAATTATCAAAACATCTTCCTGAACACGATCGGATAATCCAAATTGTAAGGCAGTTTTAGTGTTAAATTAGATGCTTTTGTTACTAATATCTAAATTAGTCAGAGATTCTCCAGATTTTCGAAGATCTCTACAATAAAATTATATATTTTAAATAAACTGGCTAATTGTCTGAGCAAAATCTGTCTTTCTTAGATAATTATGAAATCTTAATGCTTATTTAATCCCTCACTAAATGTACCCAAACTAGCAGATTGACACAAAGTATCTTTAAAATTACCCATCATTCACCACTATTAGCAGAAGACAGCTTTATAGTCCGTAATGATATTACCTTCTGGTATAATGTCAGCAAAACACGTCGTTTTGTGCCATATCCTTACTTTTCGCCTTAATACCTTGTCCAGTATACATCATTGAGAGCAAGGGAATGCTTAGATATATTATCGCACTTTCTCAGTCCCAGGAATGCGAAAATGAGAACCCTTGTCAAGAAAGCGGACGTGACTTATGGATCTGACCTTTTGTCTTTGAGGAGGTGCCTTAATGGAGGTAGTGCCTCCTACTAAGATTTCGGCTGCGACATTTTCTTTCTACTGCGTTATATAAAGCTCTCTTATCACTTGAGTGTCAACAAGCACTAGATTTGGGTTTCATGAAAAGCCAGCAGAAAAGCCTCGGAATTGACTCTGCCGAAGCAATTGTTCGGAGAGCATTAAAGAGGATATTCAGAATTTTAAAACGACCCCGTAAAATATGCAGGATGAAATGCAGAATTTCGACAAAGCTTTTAACTAACGTTGCGACTGTAATGGCTTTGAGTGGATTTGGGATTTGACAGTTATAACATTGGAGCACTTTATCATTTTTATATCTCATTCTAAACTCAATGAGATTTTATTTAACTTTTTTTGAGCATGTATGTATATGTATGTAACTTTCAGTAAACTGAAACAGATCATGCAGGCTTGAAATTCATGTATTTAATAAGTAAAATTATTATTATTATTATTTTTTTGTGTGGAATTTGTGGTTGAAAGTTTCAATTGGATTTTTAAACTACTCATGAGAAAATGGTTTATAATTCTTTCTTTTCAAAGTACTTAACACGATTTAACATATGAAATATTATTTAAAGAAAAATGTATTATGAATGGTCTTTTATATATAAATGATTACGCTGCGAAACAGATACTTATACTTTTAACTGAAAATGCGACAATTGTTGTATATATATATATATACATAATCAGTTACACACATGAATAAAATTATCCTTAGGGATAGATATTATACAAATTTATTAGACTTATAGTCTAGAATTTAAGAAGCGTTATTTTTAATATAACTTTAAGCCATGAATGAAAATTTATAGAACATAGAGTATTCCATACCCATCTAGAAATTGATTCTCACAAATTTCAGGTTGTCCAAAGTTTTACTTATCTTGGTTGTACAATGTACTTGGTACTGATGACAATAGCATAGTCAAGGAGATACAAGGTCATCTAATGAATTCAAATAAAAACGTTTACGAACTAAAATGATTTTTAAAATCTCCTCACTACTATCAAGAAATACCAAATTTTTACTATATAAAACTTTAATTAGACCAATACTTACCTATGGCTCAGAGACCTGGACTCTGACCAAAGTTTTAAAAATAAAATAATCATTTTCGTAAGAAAAATTCTTTGACTCATTCTTCGTGGAATAGAAATCAACAATGTTTGGAAAAGAAGATATAACTTTGAGCTATATAAAATCTATAGAGAGCCAGCTATTATAAAGTTCATAAAAATAAATCGGATGAACTGGGTGGCTCATAGATTTAGAATGGATGATGATTCCATACTAAAAAAATTCTTTCACATAAACTTCTAACAAATAGGAAAAGGAGTGGACACGAAATGAGATGGATGGAGTTATTGGAGATAGACTTCCTGGCTATCTAGGAAAGAAACTGACGAACAAGTGTCAAAAGTAGAATGCGGTGAAACAGAATTCAGAGGAAGGCACTAGTCCACCGCGGGCTGTCTAGACAAATATGACGATGATGAGAGTATTCCATAATATACAGGGTATTTATTTAGTCCCGGACCCATTTTGATGTTTAATAACTCATAAAATAATAAAATAGATTAAAATTAATAACATAAATGGTTAAATAGACTTAAAAAGTTTCATGACCCTTGTCAATGAACTTCCACGTGTTCCCCCTTCGTCGCACGGAGAATATCAAGTCGATAGTCAATTTCACGCCAGGTAGCATCTTCTATCCTCCTTAGCATATCTGTTGCAAAGGCCATCCTCCTAGGCCTATCGTTCGGTTCCAAAACTTGAACAATTTGAACTTTGTATGCACGCAGTCTTAATTTTTTCTTAATAACCTTGCACACCGTCGAATTTGGCATATCCAATTCTGTTGCCGCTGATCTCACAGATATTCTAGGATTGTGTAAAAATGTCTCTTTGACACGCTCAACATCAAAATTACTTGTGTAAGGACGTCCGGAACGTTTCTTATCTGCGATACTTCCAATTTCTAGAAAATTCTTTTTCCACCGCAAGATGCTGTTTTTGGATGGAGGATCTTTTTGGTATATTCTTCTGAAATTTCTCTGTGCTTGCACTATCGATTTCGTTTCTATGAACCACCATAAAATCTGTGCTTTCTCTTGTGGTGTATGCATTCTCCTTAATATCCGCTCGAATAAAACATCACATTCAAAAATACTACATAGAACAAACACATCAAAAGTAAACATAACATTGCAATAGTTGCCAAAAACAAAAGAGAAAAATGCAATTAATAAGCAGACGATATTTAGAAAAGTACAGATATTTAGACTGGAAAATGAAATTATCTGAAGTTAACCACACGTGCAGACGATATTTACAAAAGTAAAAATATTCAAACATGAAAAGGAAAATATACGAGTTATTCCATCAATAAATGCCATAAGTTTGTTTATATCTTCATTATTATATGAGTTATTAAACATCAAAATGGGTCCGGGACTTTATAAACACCCTGTATTTTACTAATTTCTGAAAAACATAGTTGAAATACATAAGGGATGGAACATCAGAAGGAAGTGTTTTCCATCTTTGTTTTTCTATTTTAATTTTAAAAGCATGTATTATGTATGTAAAAGAGTGAATTATGTAATGAAAAGGATGATAGAATATTCTCTGCTAATAGTAACGGTATAATTGCTTCTAAGAGAGTGTGTTGCATTTTATGGGAGCAAAATTCTTTTATTTGGAGCTGCCAAATTTGGCACAGATATAGTTTGGAATGTTGTAAAATACGTCTAGAACATATATTTTTAAAACTCTGGCAAGAATTTTATTAAGTAAAAATTACGTGACATTTTCTAGTTTTTCCGTGTTTATTTTCGAAAATATTATTTCAAATCATAATTTTTACATTATTTTAAAATTTAATTTAGTGAAAGTGATCTTTCCGAATTTTTCAGTAAAGGTCTTTTCCCTCTTTCACCGCAGAAAATCGCAGACGAAGGTCGCGAATTCTGTGCATTGAATTAGTGAATAATAATTACAAAATAAAAATCTTTGCTTAGAATCTAGAATCGCCGGAATATTCAAATATCTTTTTTTCGGCAGACAAATATTTAAAACTTAATGTAAAATGATATAAAAAATGTTACTTCAATATAAAATAAAACTTTGGGATATTTATAAAAGAAACAAAAACAGTAAAAATAACGGATAAAGTGAGCTGTCAGAGAGATGACTATTTTTAAAATCCATTTAGGAAACAAGAAGAAAACAAAATAATTCAATGTTTTTTGTATATATATATCTCAGACACAAGCATTACTTTGGGTCTGAAGCGGATAACTTGTTGCTACGAAATAGTGACAGAAAGAGCCACATTTAATTCAAGTATCATTGAATTCTTGGCAATTCCTCCCGCCTGGCTTCTTATTATTCTGATGGACATTAAACCTTTCAGATTTTTCGAACGTCATTCTTCAGGCCTCAAAAATCTCAAATGTTTCCCTTTTTTTTGCAATGTATAATAATATGATCGCCCCTTCCGCCACTACATATCCATGTATTGGACATTTTTCAAAAAAGCGTTATTGGCATTTTCAAAATAAGACGTGATCTGTCAAGATTTGGTTAATAAAAAAATCCTCCTGTAATCTGATAGTGCTGACAGCATTAAAACATTGTCTTGTCCAGTGATCACTGTCTGAAATATGCCATCCTGTCTGCGATTCTTCATCAAATTTCTTTTTTTATATCGGTGTTGTGTTTGGTTTTGTTATATGATGAAAATCTTGGGTAAGCTTAAATTGAGCCAAATTATTATTTATGTATAATAAAATGATCATAAATCCTTCGATAAAGCATTTTTAAACATTAAATTGAAATAAATAATTAAGGCTCTTTTTTAATTTTTAAGGCTCTTTTATTTTATAGCCTCGAACAGGGGTACCTCAGAAAGAGGATGAAAAGATTCCGTTATAGTGATTGATTCTAGCCACCCTGGTGGGTACAGAAATGATGAGAGCCGGCTGCCTTCAATCGATGATGGGACGTGCTTCCCAAGGGAAGAGTTGTACCGTGGCCGGTGATGGTCCTTACGACTAACCTTTAGTTCCGGAAGAGTTGCCGTCGCTGTGGTTCGGTCAATCAGATTTAATCAGAAAACCATAATTAGGCGGGGCGAAGTAACAATTGTGGTTATAGTTTTGTACATACCTCAAAATTGACGATGAGAAGCTTTCGATGCGGGGGTGGGTTTTCACTATATTCTGGTCGATATAGTAATGATGTAGGGTCGAGTCAGTTTTTTTCTGATGATGGGACGTGCCTTTTTCTAGAGGGTTATACTTGGGTCAGTGATGACCATTAGGGTTCAACTATAGTTCCAATCTACTTTGTCGCGGTTTCCTGATCATTGATTTTAACCGTATGCTTCCGGATGAATTGTGATTGGTTTATGCTTATTTTATTTATTGTACTCATGAGCCTTTTTCTAATCGGTGGCATCAAAGTGCAATTAAAAATTTAAGTGCCTAGATTATCTCTTTCGCCGGATTGAAGCTTTACTATTTTATTTTGCATACAAATTGAGCAAATAATGAAAAGAATCGTCTTTTTTTTTAAATTTTTTAACAGTGTCATAAAACTAGAGGAATAAACATTTCACGAAACAATGAAAACCTTTGAATTTTAAGTCAATGATGAAATTTTTTGTAAAAAATTGTGCTAAAAATAATTTAAAAAAAGATTATCAAACTTGAAAATGATACTACATAGTAATTTTGGTATGATTAGAAAGACAATTTTTTTAAAATTTTGAAATAGTGTAAAAATTATATTTTTGAATTTATATTTTCCAAAATTATTATTTCTGCATTATAAATGATTTATTTTTAATTTTTCTCCTTAATTACGCATTTCTCTACTTAAATTTTAAATTATTTTGCGATTATTTTAAATTTATAAAAATTATATACCATTAAGAAATATTATATTTCTGTAACAAAACTGATATGAAATTCCTCAAATTAAAAAAATATAATCTGATTATTATTAATTTTTATATTTCTTGTAGAAAGTGAAGAAATAATATATCTTGATCTAAGTGACATTGCTGATTTCATAGTACAATATTGGAATAAAATTTATGTTTTAGAATGATATTTTGAAATACAAACTGACTTTTCGAATGAAGTTGGTCGAACTTAGATTTACTGTGATCCCAACTTGTAGATGAATCATTTCTCAAATGAAAAAAAAAAAAAAAATGTGAAATGTAAAATTCACATGAAAAAAAAATCCTACTTTACATGCTTTAATAATAGTTCACAATTCTTGATTCGAAATATTTAAACTTACATATACGGCTTACCTTTTATATCAAAAATGTCTTTAAAAATATTATACAAAATATATCATTAGAAAAGAGTTTAGTCAATAAAAATGTTGAACGTAATTGCACCAAAGAGATGGTTCCTTAAATAAGTCTTTCCACATAATAGTTTAAAATCCAACACAGCCGTCGAAAGAGAGAAGCTGGTTGAAAGCTCTACTCCATGCAGATCTTTTATCCTACATAGTTTAAATTTTCAAAAATTCTGTTTAAAAGCTCCTGAAACAATTGTTTTAGGAGAATTAATTCAAGTGCCTTTCTACCGGCTTCCCATGAAATGCCATAAACTATTTGTTGGCATTCAAATGATAAGACAGGCTTATATACAATAGCATAAAGAAAATGTTGCAGACCGCCTCTGTTAAGGCACCTCTTCAAAGACAAAAGGTTGAAATCATACGTCATTCTAGATTTCTGGACAATGCTCTCCTTTTCCTACGACTTAGAAAGCGCTATAATATGTCTTAGTATTCTATTGCTTTCTATGCTGCATATAGGACTAAATATTAAGGTGAGAAATAAGGATAAGCCACAAATGCTCTGTTTAACCAACAATACTAGAAATGGTATTGTTATCAAAAGAGGTTTTGTTGGCTTTGTGTAACATTGGTGCATGGAGAGTGATATATGATCAGAAAAAGAAAGAGTATTTTTTACGCTTCTCCGTATTAAGTGCCTTTCTTTATATCACTAGAATCTGTTTGGCAAGATTCTGGTAAGGTTATTTATCTACTAATGCTTAGTTATTAATGTGAGCTCTTGACACACTATTCTTAGAGCTTTAATTCTTTAAATATCGTTTCTTGTTGGATATCTAAGTTGTATTTAAAATGCTGTGTGATATTTCAAATTTATGAGATTTAACGAAATTTTCAATTTGTTATAATTTTCATAATTATTTACAACTGGAAAATTCAATTTAATTAAAACAGCCTAAATTAACTATCATAGAATTATTCTTCGTAGAACAAAGGAAATTCTTTCAAACAAAATATATTTTTCTGTCGTCTGGAGTTTGTATTCGATGCCTAATTATGCAATTTTACATAATAAATATTGAATAATACTCTCAATTAAGTGGTTGGAAAATTAAAGTTAAAAATTCATATTAGTATTTAATGTTAAGAATAAATGACAATAAAATACGTTTTAAGCATAAAATAATTTCTGAGAAATTCTATAAAAAATGTAGCTGAGTATTTACAGATAATAATTCATCAGACTTACAATAGTACTTAAGGCATGCATTTGGAGAAGAAGTGGATAAAAGAAAAAGAAAATAGATATTTTAAATTGAAGCACAACATTATTTTATATAGTACAGGAGTAAAATTTAAATTACGTTTTAACCGATATAATTTTTGTTAAGAGACTTTAAGGCCATATCTATACAAATAAATTATTCTGCTTTTTGAAGTTTTTTTTTTTAAAACATTTTAAATACATACATTAAAAGCAAATTGATAGGAAAAAAATGAAACAAGCCCGAAATATTGACAACATATAAGCATGTCATTTACTGAAATTAAAAAGTTCTTATCAGTTCTTGAAACGATGCATCTTTCTCTAGCTACAGGTTGAAAAATATTTAAAAAAAGGAGCGTCAGCAAAAGTACTTATGATATGAAAATATACTTATGATACATATTTTTTCTTTAATCGCTATAGATAGGTGAATAAAATTTAAACTCTATTTTCAAACAAAGAGTTTACTTATAGTTTTTGGAAATATATCTGTAATCATAAATCCTATTTCATAAATAGAAAACTTCATCCTTAATATCAAATGAATCCCGAATTCTGAAGTTCTGCAGCAAATTAAATACAGCTTTCAAGTACAGCCTGAAAATAAATTTGCCAATTTCATTTAACTATATTTAGATTCCGCTTTGAAACAAGAAGATAAATATTTTGAGGTTGTCGTTGCAATGACAAAACGAGGTGATTCCGTGCCATGTCAGTAAGACAACATTTCACATCTGTGTATTTGGGATGAAATATGGGTATCAGGTTGAAATAGTAGTAATAATAGTTTTAGTGAAAAAAAAAATGTGAATTTCATTTTAACAATGAAATGTATTTTTGAAAGTGCGAATAAAATATTCTTAAAAATGAATTGAAAATAGAAATAAATTATGAGGCAAAGGAAAAAAAATATTAAATAAATATAATTGAAAAAATATTTTTGTTTTGAATTTTCAGATGAAGCAATAATTTTTCTGCTCTGATATTTTCGGTACTTTTCACAAATTAAGATCGAAATGTAACTTATTTTTAATTAATTAAACTTTAAGAAGTAATCACTCCTTGTCGGAGCGATTCCATCCTTCGAAGTATTGTATGCTGTAAGCATGGTCTTGTAACTGGACACACACACACACACACACACACACACACACACACACTCGTCTTTAATATTAGTACAGATGTAATGTTGGAAAAATAATGCACCATTTCAAAAATGTTTTTGAAGCAGTAATTTTTTTTTCTCTTTTATAATTAGTTTTTACCTCTTTCTAAATCCTTACTTATAAAATGAAAAAAAAAAGTTATAAGTACTATAAATATATATTTTCTTTGTTTCATTCTCCAAATAAATCAATCATTCACTGTCACTTTTGTAAGCGTAAGTAATACTCAAATATAGTTTTGGATTTCCTGCAGTTTTTTTGAACTTCAGCATAATCTCCCTCTTCTTTCCTCCTAATAAACTCGAACTGGAGAGAAAAAGAGGCTTTCTCGAGGAGATAGATTTAGTATTTGTTCCGTAAGCTGTTTTTTTTAAAACTAAAATCTATTATATTCTTATGTTTTTAGTTTTATGTTTTGTTGCATACAAAAATACAAAATGTTCTGATTATGGACCGAAAGATTTTGTGACTTATTAGCAGACATAAAGAGAAATACAAATTGCAAATCAACTTGAGAGAATGAAAATCACGAAAAACACATGCCGAAAACATAAAACACATGTTCAAAAATAATATTAATATATATTGCCTTTAACAAAAATAATGCACCCTGGAAGTGTGCAGTGTACCCTGGAAGTGTACCCTGGACTCAAAAGAAGTTTAGTGTCAACGTATATACAGGAATCTCGGTGATTAACTCTTTTGGATATTCCTTTTGCCCGAACGCTTAAATATGCTTTATTTTTATGCCACATGCAACGTGCCTTGTTTTATTGTCACACGACCTCGAGGAAATATTGCAAAATGTACTACATATCTGTAATGCTCAGTGATCTGTAATTCTTGCGTGTTGGTGTCCCTTCACATAAGGTACAAAATCATCTTTCTGTTGTAAACGTAGAAGGGAATTGGATGCGCGGAACCTATTGCTTAACCTCCATTTTCGTTGGATTTTAATTCTTGTGACTTTCTTCATTTGGCGAATTTTAATTCACAGGTTCATTGATGCTTATGGACACAAAGGAGGATCTCATAGAGTATAGATTGTTATCGTTGCAGCAGATGTCAAAAGCATTCTGGAGTCTTCAAGCTCGCCCTGAAATCGCTTTTATGGCGTTGTATGCTGCATTATAGCCGCCCTTATAGCAATAATTGTAATAATTAATCAAACAAAATTAGTCAAAAGTCTTTTTAGATTTGTACTTTTTGTCATTCTAGCTTGATTTCGGAACCTGCGCGTTTTTCACGATTTTTATTCTCACGACGGGATTCGTGACACCATGGTCCATGGACATTTTTGTTCTTCTTCATACTTACTAACAAGTTTGTCGGTAGAACACCATATGTACATTTACCGTTTTTTTGCATTTATTAGGATTCTAAACCGGATAGTATGCATATTATTATAATAAATTCTAAGATAACTAAATTTGTGTTTCCAAATATTACTGTAATAGTAGCGTGTTAGTTTAAGTTAGTTTTGTTATATTAACATCTCGTTTGAAGCAACACTACGGCTATTTTGAGACGGATCTCGTAATTTTGAACCGCGGTCAGATGACGAGGACGACCACACCTGAGCTGGCACCCCCCCCCCTCTCCACACCACACCAGCGGGAGGACGTTTGGTCAGGACGGATTTAACGTGCAACATACCCCCTTACACGACGGTTCTTCGGTGGAATCCGGTCTCGAAAATGAAACCCTGCGGTTCCAAAACCGAGATCTTACCACCAGGCCACCGCGGCCTAGTAGTAGCGTGATTAATATAAATTTTAAGTTATTCAAATATTACACGATGTTTTAAATATGTTGATTTAAAAAGGGGTATAGTTTGGTTATATTAATGCTTTTTCTTGAAACAGATTAAGGGGTATTTAGGGATGTTTATAGAAAATTAGATTAGTATAATTAGGCATAATCAAGTAAATGTACCACAAATTCTTGCCCACATTTTATCGCCACATCAGTATAAGAACAGTATACATCCAAGACAAATTCAAGACAAATTTAGCAAGTACCAGGTCCATATATGCAGCAGATATTTAGTGGGATAGAATTTCAATCTGACAGCCCTCAAAAGGAGGCCTTATAATCAGACAAAGGATGCTTTCCTTTGAGAGTAAAGAATAACTAGTATTTAAAAGTAGATAACTATCAGCAGCAAGTCTAAAGCGAGAAATCTTGTATTTTTTAAAATTTAGAGACTTGAAAGGAATTTGTGAGGGTCAAAAATAAAGTAACTTTTTTCTTTATGATAGCATCTGCAGTTAAAATTAATGAATAGAATGGAATCAAATTTCTTATGCAGACTGTGTAAAGCGAGAAAAGATGAATTACAATAAATAAATACATGCTTCAATTTGGCAATCTATGCAGATAGAAAAACTTTTAACAATAAAATTTTTCACTGCTGCTATGAAATTCTAAAACAGATTATTTATTTCTGCATGTAAAAACTTTTATCACTAGAGAGTGAAAAAAAAATCTATTTACCATGGATTTATTATCAGGACATTAATTTCATTTCATTCATCATTTTCGCTGTAAATGACGTAAAGCAGGTAAATTTATATTATGCCTACTTATGCTTGAAGATGATAATTTATAATATTTCACTCCAGCATGCATTTATAATGATTTTTAGCGAAAAACTAGTTTTACAAATCACAAGACTAACTGTATTGGCTGAATATGAAAATTTTTCATATTTAGTTCGCAAATTGCTTTGCTATTAATCATGAAAATGAACAGTGAAAATGGAAATCTGTTTCATATTTTCTCCAACATCAGTATTCCCTAAATATATCCATAAAATCCCTAACATTTCTGTTTTAGTTTAGTTGAATTACATTAATGCCCCATTTTAAAGCAACTCTAAGGCTATTTTGAGACATTCCTCGCTATTTGAGCCGTGGTCAGATGATGGGGATGACACCTGAGTTGGTACATCCTCCAAGCTTTCACATTACACCGGCGGCTCAAAGTGACTATTATTTTAAGTTTCAGATGATCGCAGTCAGCTGGAATGTGTTCGATGGCAGCTGCTATTAGAGGATCTAAAAGAGGATTTTAAAGTGTTTTAATTAAAAAAGTCTATAGTTAACTTCATTGCATAATTTAATGAGTATGAGTTATTGCATTATATGGCCTATGGCCAAAAAAGATGGTAAAATCTAATTAAAAAAACTTTCTAAATATGTAATTTATTAAAAATTAATTCATTAATTACGTAATTATTTAAAAACGCCTTCTGACTGATAAATTTTAAACCAACGCTTTTTATTCTCTCAAATAATTTTCTATCTATTCATTATATTCTATACAAAATCATTTCTTGACTTTCAGAACAATACTTTAGTGTGTAGACAACTTTAAAACAGAATCCTTTAATCATAGGAAACTAGTATTTTTCTATCTTAAAAAGGAAACCTTTTTTGATTTCATTTCTTTGAACTTTGCTCAATACATACAAAGAAATAATAAGAAAAAAAAATGTCAGAGTTAAACAAAAATTTACTTCGAAATCGATTTTCCAATATATTTCAAAATCTAACAAAGGATTCTAGGAATTCTTTTTCAAAACAGTCCATCTTTCTAAATAACTATTTTCTACCTGAAAAATAAAAAAGAAAAAAGAAAATAAAGAAATAAGAAACGACAAAATTTCATCAGAATCAAAATTTATTTATTTACTTTTTATTATTTAAAAAATTGAAAACTATTTCTCGGAACTTATGTCTGTGGTTTCATTGAATATTGCTGCCTCCGTTATAATTCCATTTTTCCTTCATAAATCTAAAAAATGGCGTATGTAAAGATATATATGGAACAGCAAAATTTTATTAGAACAGTTTTAATGAAAAAATATTTCTCAGAAGAATGTGCCTATGGTTACATCGAATGCTATCGTCTTTATCAACAATTATTTTAAAAATCTTTTTTTTTTTTTTTTTCCAAAAAATTCGGAATAAGTTAAACTTCGGAATAATAAAATATTTTTAAGAATTGTTTTCATGTTTTGGAAAAAGAGGGACCTTATTAGTACAAAATGTTTAACAATATTGTTACGATATATGCACGATACTGGACAGCATGCGGAATGCGGGATAATATCATGAAGATATTGTACAAGATCTTGTGCTAATAGGGGAAGCATGAAAAAATCAAATAAACTCTCACTTGCACTAATGGAATTTGTCACTTCATTTTTTTGCAGTTCGAAATGAATCCCTGTTTCTAGAAATAAATAAACAACACACACACACACACACACACACACACACACACACACACACACACACACACACACACACACACACACACACACACACAGAGAGAGAGAGAGAGAGAGAGAGAGAGAGAGAGAGAGAGTCAGAATTTTTATTAGTAGAAACTTAGAAATTGACACATTCAAAAATTCCATGTAAAAGGAAAATTTAAAATTCAACAATTGAAAATGAAATACACATTCTGAAATCATTTCCAAAATTCTTCAGCAAATATTCTTTCATCTCCAAAGTTTACTTATTCTTTTGAATGTCTACAATTCAGCTTTTCATATCATTTCATCTTATATCTACAACTTAAATGTCACTATGTTTCCTCATACACTTTGATTTATATATCACTTATACCTAACTAAACATTTTTGAATAGGTTAAATATGTCTATAACTTTCCTCTTTAGCATTATTTAAATTTAAATAATCTTAAGCTTTTATTTTTGTTAACACGTATAATTTAAATTCACTTTTATCTAATTTGACATAGTACTCGATAAATTCCCGTATTTAAACTGAATTCATAATGACCCTTTTAACTAAAAAGAAGCTGAAATGTAAATGATTTGTATCTTTACATTCTTAAAAGTGGAAAGAGTGACTTGACATTGTTAATTAAACTGCCTCATTTAAATAATCCTCACACATTTCAAAACAATAAAAGTAGATTTACAGCCAACTTAAACAGTAGAAATGTTACTTTTGCAAAGATAAATCTGCGTTAGTCGGTAAATAATTACTCGTTAAAGGGAAGATTAAATGTCGGTAATCATTAGTAAATGTCATGAATTGTTAAATTGCAACGTTTTTTCAAATCGTACGACTTCTACACTAGCAACCAGCTATTATTTATATTACATTTTGAATAGGAGTACAAAATGTAAGGAGAAATATGCAGGGAATATAAAAATAATATTTAAATAAAATTTAAGTAATATCACGTAATTTAATAAACATAATTAATTATGCCTAGACACATGTATGAGTGTACACATGTATGAGTCACCAGGAAAAAGTTTGTAATTAGTTTTTTTTTGAAAAATATTAAAAAAATACGTTTGAGTATTTCCCGAAATTAAATTTTATCTGGAAGTTAAAAATAAACTGGAAATGTTTTCTAAACTGTATTCAATGTCAATACATGTTTAATCCCAATCACTCAATTAATTAAGTTGTAAAATTCGTTGCCATTGATATCTCAGATAAAAATGTCTGTGAGAAAATGTATGTTTCCAGATTTTAATTTCTAATGTTGCTTGATAAAATAATAAGTAAAACTACTTATACGAATCTTTTGCGTTACAGCTTAAGGAATCTGTACGAGCTTTAAATAGAATTTTCGAAATGATTACAAAAAAATTTGGTATTCTAGAAAAATAATCCTTTCTACTTATTTTGTATATAAGAAGAACACGAAAATAATTATTGTAAACGTCAAAAAACTCGAGATTTTGACGAATCTCCAAGTTTTAATTCTTCTCTAGTTGGAGAAATAAGTTTCAGAAAATATATTTGTCTGTGAAACGATAACTAAAAAAAATGCTTTGATCTAAATGATTCAAATCTGCAATTAATTTAAATGTTGAAGATTTTTTGTAACATTTTGAGTTAAATTCATTTAGAGGAAATCTGTCTACCCGGGTATCCAGTACAGTGAATAGCCAAGAATCCGATAACTATGAACCGAAAAGCGGCGGATAGATAAAATTAGGCTTAGATATTAATATTTTTCGCATGAAATTTGGTATCAAATGTGTCAAACTCTTTATCATCTGTCTGTTTGTGATTTCTGATTTATTTTCAATACATAATTTGCATAATTGTGAACTATATCTCTGTGAAACTATACGCAACTATAAGTAACTGCTTTATGAAAGACAACTTTTTATAATAATTAAGAAAGCAAGCTTTTTATTATTTTAAGCAATGTTCTTTTTACTTTTAGACAGCTTCTATCAAGTTGTTTGGAATAAATGCAACTCTGTAATAGATTCAACGAATTAAAATGTTCGCCAAGAATGATTTTTGCAGTATTTTTTGTTCTATAAGATTTAGGTGACTGCAGTTTCAGGTAGTTCTAAAAGGTACCTGGACGATTCGAAAAGCCCGTAATATTGAAGCATTAGCAATGCTTTCCTACAACTACAGCGCGTTGCATGAGAAATGAATTGAACACATAACGTTTGAAACATCTTAGCTGTAAATGTTTGGACTGAAATAACCTGTAAAGCTTTACCTCATGCCCTTCCCTGGGTGGTAGGAAATTCTTTATATCTTGTTTTAATTGCTGCCGAAACAATTAGGAAAGTTATTGTAAACTCAGAGCTGGTCATTTTGATTTAAGCATGATGAGTTCTTATTTATTTCATCATAGATCTTTGAAAACACTTAAACATTATATTTGGACAACATTAATTATAATATAGTACTACAGCTTATGGGCCCGTTAGATATCTTGGTCTATCAGGCTTTGACTTCTTTTGTAAAGCGAAAACAAAAGGTGCATAAGATCCTATTGTAATGAGTTCAAGATCTCATCGTTCACGTTCTACAGTTTTCAGGGAGCGCAAAATATAGCAAGAATGCTCCAAAATTTCAAGGATTCCATTTAGAGCCGACGTCATTCTTTTGGTCGTATACTTACTATAAAATTTTGGATTGTTATTAATGTAAATCTCATGATTAAATTGCTTGACCTCACTTCCATTTTACTATTTTATATATATTATATTTTTTAAAATTTATTTTAAATTTAATTTGTAATGAAAGCATCTACGACTCTGTAATTCTTTGTGACTCCAAATTGTTTTTCAACGCCATGCACCGGCTACATTTGGATACTTTTTGGATTAGAATAGATTTTTTAGGCAATATTTGGATACTGGCATTATTTAATAGTATCAAGAATTTAGATTCTATTACTGTCAAAGAAAACGTAATTTATTGGTCACTATGTATTTCATCAGAGCAGCAAACTTTGTAGTAAAATTTATTATTGCAAAAATTACAATTTTATTGTATAAATATTTAAAAAATAATTTCGTAAAATTTAAGGAGAAATAGCAATTAAAGATAGCATACTCAGAAGAATCATTTTGTAGTTTCAACTAAAATGTAGAGTGACTTCATAATTTATAGATAGACAATTGAAAAAGTGGAAAAAACAAATAAATAAAATAACATAAAATAGCAAATACTCTGAAAATTATGCCGCAAAAAATTTTGTTATCCATATTAACGCTTTAATATGAATAACAACGTGGCACAGCAATGGAAGAAATTAAAGTATTTGACATACGTATTTGGTCTACACAAAAATGAAAACATTTAAATAAAGTAATCAGAGAGCAATAACGATGACTATAAGTATATTGAACTACTGTTTAAAGATAAATCACTCACGGTGGTAGTATTACATATACTATTTTTTTATTGGTTTTATATGAAAACTCAACTAATTCTTATCGCATACGAAAATATCGCATCCGAAATCTTAGCCTGAGACCGTGCCACCATTACTAGGCCTCCGGAAAAATAAAAGGTTATAGATCACGTCTCATTTCTGAATAGTTAACAATTATCTATTGGTTTTATATGAAAACTCAACCAATTCTTATCACATCCGAAAATATCGCATCCGAAATCTTAGCCTGAGACAGTGCCACCATTACTAGGCCTCCTGAAAGATAAAAGGTTATAGATCACGTCTCATTTCTGAATAGTTAACAATTAACATCCCTGGTGCTAAAAAAGTGCGATATAACATATAAGTATTTCCTTGATTTTCGTGATATATTCTGAAATAAATATAAATGATAGAAACAGAAATATACCAGAAAATACCCTATTTGGGCAATATGGTACTGGACTAAAAAAACGACCACTGAAAGCAATGTTGCCTTTGGGTTGCATAAATGTACGATAAATAATATAAGATCGGATAATAAATATACATACATCTTTTTATTGCGGAGTTCTTCATTATTGAGTATGTTATAGGTATTATATGGTAGGAAAATGGGCTTTGAACGACGATATTTCATAGGAAAATGGTTAGCAGTAATGCTTTATTTTTGCACAATTAGTCTTAATGCAGTGTTATATTATTTAGATTGAATCGATTTGTTGATATAAACTATGTTTAAATCAAAATTCTAAATGATATATTCGCAATATTAAGAATTGCTTAAAATTACGAGTTTTTGACTGAAGAATTTTTTTTTCTTATTTGTATTCTTGTTATCGTTCCACCATAATAGAAATTTTTTTTTGAATTATTTTTGAATTATCTTTAATCTTAATAAAATATACAATTTTACTATTTATTGAAAGAAGGAGTTTTTGTTAAGAAAGGATATTGAAGCGTTTCATTATCAAAATTCATATTACGAAAGTAACGCTTCATTATAAAAAATTTCATGATATTAGAAAAACGTTATCTTTTCATTTAGTTCTATTTAAGATTAAGAATTAATGTGACCAAAAAGAATATAAAAAGGACAACAACTACAATAAAATATATCTTTTTTAGTAATTCAGAAGTGAAAAGTTCATATTTTTTAAGCGATAATTTGCACATAAAAAGGAAAACAGAACAAGCATTTTTGAATTATCTTTAATCTCAATAAAATATACAATTTTACTATTTATTGAAAGAAGGAGTTTTTTTTGTTAAGAAAGGATATTGAACCGTTTCATTATCAAAAATTTCATGATATCAGAACAACGTTATCTTTTCATTTAGTTCTATTTGTGATTAAAAATTAATGTGATCAGAAAGAATATAAAAATGACAACAACTAAAATAAAATGTATCTTTTTAAGTAATTCAGAAGTAAAGAGTTCATATTTTTTAAGCGGTAATTTGCATATAAAAAGGAAAACAGTTTCTTCTCATAAAATAGTTTCTATTTTTTTTTGCATTGTCAAATTAAAAAAAAAAATTGCTAATAATTTTTAAATGTTAAAATAATCATGAAATGTAAATTATACACATATATTAATATTTGACAAGTGACATATAATAGATGTTATAAAAAATATGTTTTTCCCACTGTATATTCTATTTCTAAAAGTTATTTCATTACTTTAATATGAAATATTATGATGCACATTTATTGAGCCAACTAATTTTGTATCGAAACATCATTTATATATGAAATTACCATATAAATTAAAAATAGTAAGATATTTTCTTTTAAAATTAAATTCTAAATTGAAAAAAACTTGTAATTAATAATTGTAAAAAAAAAATAGCAAGGAGTTTTTGAAACTTAAGAAACAACTTTTTACGAAATTAAAAGAAAAACTAAATTAATTAATTTTTAATAATCAACCGAAACTCACAAAATGAAGTGCAACATTTAAAAATTACTTTATTTTTTTGAGTACACTTAATATAATTTGTTCACAATTATAAGCTTGTTCTTTAATTTAATAGCATTTATAATTTTCAAAAAAAAAAAAAAAAAATAGAAAAAAAAACATTTTTACATCTCTAAAAAGTAAGCCTTATTTTGTAAAATAAAGTTTTTACATAAGTTTAAAGAAGGTTTTTTTCCCCGCATAATTTGATCTTATTTAATGCTTTTCCCCCCATACATTTAATTATTGAAACCTGTTTTTAAGAAACAAACAAAAAAAAAAATTATAGAAATTTCATTTGAGAAATGGGCAAGAATAATAATTTTTTGAATAGTGTTTTTCATGCTACAAAAAAAAAAAATCCTTTAATTACTTATTTATTAAGTTTCATTAACTCACTAAATTAATGCTTAATTATTCGAAAAGTTATTTTTAATCATATTTCTTTATCTGGCCAGTAAAATAAATAATAAGCACTCCGAAAATCCTTTATATATTTTACTTTGCCTAATGTAAAAATATACTTATTTTAGATAAAATACTGAAAATAAATGTTTTTCATACAAAAGGAATTATTTATCTTTTTACAAATTGTTTCCTTCACTTTTATTATTTGTTTTGTCTTGGCAATTGCTTTATTTCTTTATCCCTCATAGGTAGAAATAATTTACTTTCAATAAGGAAATACTGATTAAAATAAGTATTCCTGTATAAGAACTAACAAAATAATATTTCAAGTTTTAATTTCAATGGTTACTCAAATTTTAGAAATAAATATGAAATATTAAATTTGTTACTTTTTAAAAAGTAAATTTATTACTTTTTAAAAATTAATAATCTAACGTTTTCTGTTATTACTTTAAATACAATATTAGGTAAAAACTATGTTTATGGTTTAACCTATGTCGTGAGCTACAGACATAATAAATACAGCTTAATAAAAGTGAATGCTTATAGCATATTATGAAGAAATATAATATATCTCAGTCTAATAATTATATGGATAATAAGTATATTGTTATAGTACATTGTTATTGTATATTGTTATAGTATATTGTTATTGTATATTGTTATAGTTTATTGTTATTGCATATTGTTATTGTATATTGTTATAGTTTATTGTTATTGTATATTGTTATAGTATATTGTTATTGAATATTGTTATAGTATATTTTTATTGTATATTGTTATAGTATATTGTACATTTTCAGACATTTTTTTAGCAGTCAAATATTTTTGAATGTGTAAAACATCGATTCTTATAATTTAAAAATAGTTTTATAAGTATTAAGAATTTTAGCCTTTAAAAATATAATTTTCTTGTTTTGGTAATATAACTTTTCATATTTTATACACATTTATATTGATATACAGGATGTCTCAATATTAGTGTACAAACTTTAATGGGAAATGCTCGAGTAACCCAGTATGCAGTGCTGTTTTCTGCGTATTACATTAAAAAAACACATGCGACTGCTTCTAGTGAAGTTGGTTTATACACAACATGCAACGCTATACAAAAAGGGAAATAGAAGATATTCACCTAAAGTATGGTTTAATTTAGGGGAATGGACGAACTGCTCGACTGCTTGCTCAGTATGGGGTGGGGTCCTGTCTTGAATAAAAACCACTTCAGTAAGGCACTGTTTTCTGCTAGTAGAGGATTCGTAGTTGTGGAACTATGAAAGTATGCAAAATATGCAAATAGCGTTGTGCAATAAACAAGCACGTTACAAGTCTTGGCGGCTGTAGCTCCTTAAAAAGAATGAACCAAGAATGGAACTTCTCGTAAAATCAAACCAAACCATGAATTTTGGAGAGTGAAGGTATCTTTCTTCAATAACTTCTGGTTGCTGTGAAGCCCAAATTCTACAGTTCTACAGTTGTATCATTCAAATAAAAATGGGCTCCACCCCCGCATAAAATCTACCATGGGAAGACATCATCCACATCCATTTGTGCTGAAAAAATTAGACTAACATCCAATTTCAGCTGCGCGTCACTTGGTAACAATTGTTGACGACGACTAATTTTATACGGATAAAATTGGATTATCCTAGTTAGAAATTTTCCACGTCCGTCAGGATTAGCTTTCGAAATCTTTAATGACTTCACAATCGCAGTGGCAATTTTTTATTGTGTGGGAAGAAGTATTGTCTTTTCCACCTTCCATATTTTACAATAAACAATCGAACTTCCTCGAATATTTTGTAATTATTCGCACTGAACACTGTATGAAAGAACCTTTTCTTTTCTCTATTCTTTCATACACCTAAATTTACAAAGAGTAGCTGTAGCATTTGAGTTGTTGAGGTAGATTAGTTTTTAAATTAAACCGTTTTCTGGAAAACTAAGAGGCATTTTATACTACTTTACTGAGAGAAATGATGGCTTCTCCTGCTGTTGATTGCAACGACATTTGCATGGGCAGCGCCATCTGTTGGCAATTGTTGCAACTAGTTTTTTTAAAAATATTATTCCATTCTTTTCCCCATCTTAAAAAGCATTATGTTAATCTTCAATACCATTTACATTCACTAATTGGAAATTCAATTGCATTGATCTATAAATTTATGAATCATTTAATAAGTTTTAATCATGATTCTCAAAAAAGATAATTAACAGTTGTATTTATTTGATAATACAGATGAATGAATAACTTCAAAGCCATTATAAAGTGAGATATTTAATTAGCTTCTATTTTAAATATATTCTATGCATTCAAAATTGGAGATTTCACTAAATCTGGTCAAATGCTCAACTCATATATAGCTTAATTTGACTAAATGCTAATCATATATAGCTTATACATTATTGTCGCTGTGAACATTCTGGCTTCATTTTCTGAACCAATCTTACCAATGCATTAATAATATGTGTAAAAATGGAAAGGTTTTAATTTTTAACTATTAAACGTAAGTGACATCTTCAGAAAATTAAAGACTATTCGAGTGTCTGGATGTCACATTTTGCATTCGTTAAGACAAGATAAAAGCATTGAAAATGATTTTTTTATGTATTGAAAATTATGCACAGCAATAATCAAATTCTAATCTAAAATTATTCGCTTATAGTTCAGTCTAAACTTTCAGTTCCCACTGAATCAATATTTCATCAGAAAATGCATTGATTTAACAACTACATACATAGAAAGCTTTTATCCAGAAGAACAATAGCATCCATACGTATTTAATATTAGTATGGATTATCAATACCAGGTATACAATTTATTGCACATAAAATTTGTATATATATTTGATTGCATGGATTCATTGCGCACTGAAAAATTAATAAGGAACTCATCAAATCCATTAAATAAGCTAATTTGTTCTGTTTGAGTGCAATTACGTACTTGAACAATCAAATTCGAATCTAAAACGATTATAGCGCAGTTTGATTCAATTTCCCCTTTAATGAATCAATATTTCCTCTGAAGAGGCATTGATTTATCAAGTATAAACAAAGTAAATTTGAATTGAAAAATGTTTGTATCAATCTGTGCTTACTATTAGCATAGATTATCCATACCAAGAGCACATTTCATTACAGAAAAAGCATCAAGAATTTATTCAAAATTTCAATTAGATCGGTGTTTTTCTTCCTTTATTCTCTGATAAATTATCAAGTTAGACAACAAATAAGGAATCGTTTGTCTGAAGTATTTATTGATATATTACTGTTGCTATTATTATTGTAGGATTTATGTAGATTGAATTAAAGTTATATTAAAAATGTAAATGCCTAAAAATCTGGACATAATAGCAATGAATATTTGAATTGGATTTTGAAATACGTGTTAAATTACAATATCTGAACCAAGAAATTACGACCCACGATGAATATCAAATATACAAGAAGTTTCAAATATCAATTATTCTATGCAATGTTATTAATTATATTAACATTCTATTTTTCACGTATTTTATATTTTAAAAGACAAAAAAAAAATGCAAAGATTGTGAAACTTATTTTTGCAGTAAAAAAAGCTATGCACCTGCTTTGCTGATAGTACTAATCAGAACAATTTTATTACATATAAATAACAGTTACCCGTACTGGAGAAAAAAACATATATTTTTGCGAAGTATGATTCTGAAAAAAGCAGTTCTGGTCCAAAATTCTCTTAAAAACAGTTACAATTTTTCGGAACTCCTACACCTAACAACGATTTATAGTCTAAAAACGTTAAAAGCTTTTTTATTTCCTAAAGATTGACACTTTATTTAAAATAAATTTTCCCTTCACTAGCTTATTCTGAAAAAGTTTTCGCACCTTCTTGGGGAATATATTTCTTATCGAAAAAAATTGTGGGGTAACAAAATTGAAATTCCTTCAAGATGAAAGGAATTCCAGCAAAATCTCATTGCTCAATGGTTTATGGTGTTCAGGTATTTGAAAGTCAAGCTGACCCAAAACTCAAATGTAAAAACTTTGGTGGGTGAAGAAGGTAAAAGTGATTCCGTTTAGGAGGTAATGGGAAATTGCTGATGGGGTCAATGAATACTTAAATAATTACTTTCTTGAGGGATTATTACTTTTACAGATGATTATTGAATATGCTTTTAATCTTTTATTTAAAATGGCTATTTAGTTGCGATAATTTCATTTGATGTTTAACCAGTTCTTTAAATACTAGAATTCTTTTTCAAGGATTAGGAACTATTTTATTAAACTAACGTTGAGAATAAAAAGGTAGACAGATATAGAAATCTCTTATCAAGGCTCAGTAGAATCAATAAATGATTCTTGCATCAAAAACAAACAAACAAACAAATATGGTAAATTAAATTTTTCTAAAATTAGAAATTAAATATTGCAAACAGTACGGGTTTCTACATATTATTTTTTAACCAGTTAGATTATAAGTAATTATGTATTTACCATTAAATAGTCATATTTTACACATCTACAAGCCTTCTTCCATCAGAGTTATGGGGTTGAGAAACTTCCGGCATGATGGTTGGTTCTCTACGTCTGGGTGGGTGAGGAATGGCGGCGGCCAGCTATTTCTTACCTATAAATGGACGTTCTTCCCAAGGGAAGGGTTGTGCCGTGGCTGGTGATGGTCTATAGGACTCAACTTTAGTTCCCGCCGGCAGTCCAGTCATTCATATTTATCTATGTGCCTCAGGGTGGGTCGTAGTAGTCAACTTATAATAACTGTAAGACTTAAATGTACATTCAAATATAACTATTGATGTGAGTTATTAATTCTCTCGTAACCATCACGTTAATTCAATATTACGCATTATCCCATTCTCAAGAAATGAAAAAGTGTTTATTTTTATGTTCAAATAGTTTTCAATAGTATTCAACTACGAAAAACCACTGAAATCACATCCAGTCCACTTCAAGTAGGCATATTTCAAACCACAGAATGATAGCGGTTACCATCAAAATTTTAAATTGCACAGGATTTAAGAAATTTGCTTTAAAGTATTATTTGAAAATAGTCAAAATATCGAATTCCAATCCTTGGTTAAATCTCTCGTCTTCATGCTGTAGCACATTTGTTAGAACAGCATTTCTTGACGAGGTTGAATTCATGTTTCCACCAATGTGGTAATTTTGAATTATCGATCCTCATGCTTATTTCCCTGCTTTTCGTACTTTTTTCTATGAAGTTTGTTTGTGATTGGATATAATATAACTATTTCATAGAAAACTGGAAATTAAAGTTATTTTAGTTATATCTATGGTCATTTTCCATCCTCAAAAAGCAAAGGGATTACCTCTAAATATATTCTAATTATTTTGCTATACTGAATTTATGTGGTAATCACTGTACAGCCGGCATAACTTTTCACCCTTTATTTTTCCCGAAAGTAATTGGATACCTAATTATTAATTGATTACTCTGACACTGAGATTCATTGTGGAGCTCTGAGTCTTGAAAAATAAAATTATGTAATTGGATATTTTCTGACAAACTGATTTGTTATTTGAAATTAAGAAACGTCATACTAATCCACCACTCAGAATAGAGACAGAGAAATGCCACTGGTATTAAAAAAAATAAATATCATGATTTACATTATATATCATAAATATCGTACATCTTATTTTTTATATTAAATGTATAAATGTAATTATTATTAATTTTATATTAAATGTATCATTAGATCCCAAAAAAGTTTTATGATTAATTTTTGAGATAAAAATTCCAATGATTGAAATGCAACAAAAAAATCACATTATTTAGCCCATTTAGAGCAATGACATGTTATTGAAACATTTTTCATAGCACGAGATTTACGAACTAGATTATAAATCGAATTAAAAATGCTGTGTATTTTAATCCTGGTATAAATTTTTATAATAAATTTTACTAAGGAAAATATTAATTGAAAATTTAAAAAAAAATATTAAGAACTATTGTGAACTCCCAAAGTATCGCATTCAGAAATTATTTAAAATTTATATATGTTTGAATACTTTGTGTTATACTTATTGGCACATAAAAATAAAAAAATAATAATTTATCTAGTTTAAAAAAATTATATCACCAGAATTATTCCAAATTTATATTTGAATTAGTGTAATAAAATATTTTTATTGTAGTATATCTAATAATAATTCTTAAAATGATTAAAATATAAATAATTTATGTAAAACTCAACAAGTTCTCATTTAAATTTAAAAAAGTACTAAAGTTCATAATTATCAAATTATTTAATTAAAAAAATACCGTATTTTTATTTGATAGAAAATCATTCGACGGCTACAAAAAAATTCTGTATTAAAACACCAAAAAATTTTTGAATTTATTTTTGTTCTTTTCTGAGAAAAGACAGTAAAGGAAATCTGAAGATAAGGCCAAAATAAAGATTTTAAATACACAGACTGTAGAATTAAGTATAATTGAAGAATAACTAGTTTTTCTGGCCTTTTTTGTGGAAGAAATGTTTAGCAGATAAGATTGTGTCTGCATTTTCGTCCTTATAAAGTAATAATGCTATTGAATATATATAACAATATTTAGTTCTTAAAATGATCGGATTAAAGCATTATTAAAAAACAATTTATTTTATTGATAAAAAGTTAATTGCTTTATATGG
Source organism: Argiope bruennichi (assembly GCF_947563725.1). Taxonomy (NCBI): domain Eukaryota; kingdom Metazoa; phylum Arthropoda; class Arachnida; order Araneae; family Araneidae; genus Argiope; species Argiope bruennichi. Next base: position 69,122,610 of record NC_079155.1, read on the forward strand.
AATAAACAATTCTTACCCATAAAATTTAAAAGGAAGAATTCTTGAATAACACTTAAAAACTTTGAAATTAAACGATCATCATCAAGAAGACATTATTAGTGAAAATAGAAAAAATAATTTATTACAAATAGTAGATGGATTTCAATGTTGATTATTATTGATTTCATGCAAATTTCTTATCTATACTTATAAATGACGAATGATTCATGTAAATAATTTCTGAAATCGTTTTCGTATTTTACTGTTAATAATCGCTATTATAATATTTTTAACGTTTTAGTTGTTTAGAGCTAAAAGCTTTCTGATGCAAAGTTTTAAAATTAAATTACTGAATAAGAACTAAGAATCGCATTAGAGTCCAGAACAATTTCGTGAAATACAGAAGAAAGTTATAATTTTGTAAAATAAGAAAATGTTTCTGGAAGAATAAAAATAGCATTTCAATTGGTACATAAAGGAATATATAAATTTTTTTTCTACGAAAAATTCTTAGCATTTCAAAAATTTGAACTTTGTAATGTAAAACGAGTGAATAACATTAAACACTCAATAATGAATACCAGTATATTTGAGCTACAGATCTAATGCTCCTCAGATTAAAGGAATTTTATTTTTATGTGTATGATTTTTCTTTTGCTTTGAAATCTCAATCTTGTCTTATGTTGATTATTAGCATTTGAAATCTATGATGAATAATCTCAAAATATTACATTTATATATATAAGGATAACATGACAGTAGTCGAATTTGTAATAAAAAATATTCTTTCACAAAGAAAATCTATAAAGAAAAGTCTAATTAAATCACCGATTAAATGATATATTTTGTATTATATATATATATATATATGATTAGATTCTATATAATTTTTTAAGTTGCTTAACAATAAATACAGGCTTTCATATATTACTAAGAATGTTTTTATAAAATTAAGCAAATTATAATTGAGATTGAAGTTAAATGACTTGTTTCTTTAATATTTTTAATTTTTGAATTGTAATATTTATAATTTATATATATATATATATATATATATATTGTACATTTTGAATAACCCACACACAACGTTATCGAATTAAAGAAAATCAATTTTTAACAAATAAATTGAGATTTTGATACCAAAAAGGTATTTCAGTTTTTTTTTAAATTTCATATCTTTTTTTATTCCCCTTTTGAATCTTTTAAAAATTCTGTTTTTAAATATGTAATTCTAAAAAATATTAACAGAATTTAAATGGTTATTAGAAAATTAAATTTCAAAGTTAAGATATGGTTTAATTCATTCAAAGTCAATTGTGTCTCAATTTATATAAATATCTTGAAAAAATTGATAAAACCATGTTCAAAATAATCCTTTATAGAGCGACGTTATTTTTTAATTTCAATAACATTTTAATAATATTTCTTCTTAAAGCACAGAAAAAAATACATAATTTCCAAGATGATAAGCTATACATTTTCAAAATGCCAATAGCTGGTGGCTAATTGGATAATTTTTTTAAAATTAACGGATTGCGATTCCTTTAGGTTAACTCTTTGATAAACTATGTCTAGACTTATTTCAATAATTTTTTTGTCTGGAAATAAAGTTTTTCGGAATCAAATATTTTTAATCAAAAAATGTAGGAAATTAAAAAAAAATGGAAATTAAAAAAAGTCAGCAATTGATTTTATGAAAAAATGATATATTAAATATCTTCTAAATTTTCTGAGAAGATTCTTTTTTTATTTTATGAGCTAGTTTTTTGCCTATCTGCAAATAATTTCTAAAGATCTAACTAAATGCAGGGTCAAAAATATTTTGTTAGACAATATTAAAAAAATAATATCTTTGTAATATAGATGTGAACTAATTTTGCTAATTTTGATGTTTTATCATATTTATAATTTCTTGATCAATTTTTTAAAAGGATGAAGAGATATAGCAGTAATTATTTTTTAAAAACCCATGTGCATAAAATATACAATATATGATACTTTGAAATCTGAAACGGTTCTTAATTCTTCAGTATATATATATATATATATATATATATATATATATATATATATATATATATATATATATATATATATATATATATATATGTATGTATGTATGTAATGCTTTTTTGGTTTGAAGCAGAATGCAGGTTTGGAGGCATGGAAGAGACTTTGCATTTTTAATTTCGTTTTATCCTCTTCCGGTGGCAAAAAGGCGCAGCGCGCCACAAAAGCAGAAGAAAGAAAAAAGAGGGGGAAAACTAAATGAACACTAGTTTTATATAACATGGGATTTCCGACCACGCGCCAATTCAATACATGTGTTGACTTTGAGAAGGACAACGGAAGTATCACTTTCACTCGATACATAGTACTGATGGCACATTACTTTTTTGCAAAGGAATGAATTAAACCGAAAGTGGAATTAGATCAGGAAATAAGATAATATTTTACTTTGGGTTAAATTAAGATAAAGCTTTGGAAATTAATTTGGTTTAAATTAAGTGTTCAAAATATCATTACATGTATATATATATATATATATATATATATATATATATATATATATATATATATATATATATATATATATATATATATATATATATATATATATATATATATATATATATTAAGAAGAAGGTTCGAAGTGCATTATGATATCATAAATGCGAGGAGAAAATGAATTTATTATTAATGTTTTGCTAAAACATTTAAAATCTCTTCAGAAATAGGAAATAATATAATAAGACGGATACTAAGCAAGACAAAGAGATTGGAGTTAATTATGATCAATATATAGCTAGAGATATATTATATTGAAATGCGTCTTTTGGCTTTTTTTATCTAAGATTCATGACTTGCTATACTTGATGCATGACTATGAACCATGGTGCATGACTTACTTTTGGTTTGTTCATTGTATTTATATCGTTCATGGTATGTACATCAATCAAATCTTGTAGATCAGGCGTACTTAAAACTTTCCGTAATTCTGTGGAAGATAAAAAAAAATAATAAATAAAAAATAAAACGAATCACTATATAATTGCTTCAAAATAAATTAAAGAAATCAAAATAAGTATTTTTGATTAATATGTCATTGCAGATGAAATGAATTTATTCCTCAAGGGTAGGATTAATTTAGTACTTCGTATTTCTTTGAATAAATTTATTACGATTCTTCAGGACGTTTGAGACTCTTTTGCTTCTTTGAAGGTATTTGCAACATTTGAGATATGTGCGTTAATTCAATGTCGCAGAATAGGCTTCATAATCATACCTTAAGTAGAATACAACGCATTAAGCTCACCATATTTAAATACGTGACTTATTCTATAGAACAAGTTGCAAAAGATATTTTGAACAAAAATATCATTGAAGATATAATATCTTAATTCTCAAAGACAGGGTTAAGTTAGTATTTTGCTTCTGTTGAAATTAAAATATTTTGGTGCTTCATGATGTATGAGTTACTTCTGGTTATTTTATTAAATTTATTAAGATAAGTACACCGATTCGAAGTGGTAGAATATGTGTCATATATTTGCCTCTCCAAGCATACGCAAATTATTCTATAGAGCAACCTCATAATAATCCTATGCTATTGTGAGTGTTGTTAATATGAGATATTATTAGATTCCCAGGGAATATTAGGGAGAACTGCATGATTACAGCAGTGTTATATAATGCTTGTCAATATCAGTCTGATTTCAACATACACGCACACAGAATCTCATTAATTCTAATTTGAAATAAAAATTTAAACCAGCGTGATTAGTCTGCCAAAATCTTTCTCGCATACTTTCGAACAAAGGTGTTATCCCAAAGAATGCCTTCCATGGCACTGGCGTACAATACTTACGAAATATTAACCTTTGTTGTGAATATAGTTTTTTTACAGAATCTATCATGACATTCTTGGTGAGTTAATTGGTGATCAATCCCTGGAATGCTGTTAATAGTATTCGAAAATAGAATTTGTGTTTTAGATGCGTTTTTCCCAAACGATTGAAAAATAATTGATTCAAAACTACAATTGTAGTCAAAAAATTCTATGTCAAATTTAATAAATCATATGATAAGTCATTGCGTGTCTTTGAGTTAGTTATCGCATTTAAATGATTCTGAAAATAAGGGACCGACAGACTGTTAATATCTTGTTGGATTTGGCTGAAAATTTGAAAGGTGAATATACTATATATTTTAATTCTTTCTATTGAATTTTATTTATCTGGCTCTTTATCTACCGTATTAAATTATATTCAAACAGCCGGACGAAAAGACATTCTATGAGCAGATTTGTTTTTTCAAAATTTGATAGAAATCTACAAATTTAGTATAAAAACTGTATACCAAATTTCACCCGTGTGACCGAAATCATTTCTGAGTTAACTTTGTCACAAATGGACAGATGAATATTTTCCAAAAATGTATTTTTAAAAAAAAAATATTCAAGAATAGATGTTTCATTAAATTTTGGGATTAAATTACGAAATCGTAAAATTTCCGATTTGCATGGTTCGGATTTCTTAGAATGCGCTTAATAACATGAAAATGTTTATATGCTGGTATATTATCAATAAATTGTGACATGTATGAAGCCGACATTGTTTAAAATGATTTACAGAGTAGATCTTTGGATTTACTCTTTAAATGTAGAAATCTAGAACTATCAAATTTAGGAAATAGTTATTACTTGGATAGTAAATTCTCACTAAAATTTGCAAAAAGTTTTAATTAGGTTTTACCTCAAAATTGATCTGGTATTTTACATTTTTCCTCAATAATTTTGGAGCATAATACAGCCATAAAAAGCAATTTTATACAACTTTAAAATCTAATAAAAATCACACTTTCTCTGATTTTTTTTTCTTTTCGTAATTTTTTCAAAATGATTTTAAATATATTTTGCAGCAGAATTTTTCAGTTACGAAATTTATATTCATACGTTTTGTGACCATATTAAAAGAAAAAGGTTTCGTGTGCATGTTTCGCTTTAATATAACTAAATATTTTAAACATTGATGCACAATGGTACATATTGCATCATTGAACTACTTTTTTATTCTGTTCAAATTATGGCATGCAATGTTGGGTGTTCCATATTATTGATATTTATTTTTCTATTCCATTTAGCACCACTGATCTAATCAATGTCACTAAAAAAGATTATTGCTTTCTCTTCTTCATCATAACATTTGGTTGATTTAACAAAAATATAAATGGCCCTTGTGCCAAAAAATTCAAATCAACCAAACAACCAACCAAAAAAAAATTATACAGGATATTCTATTTAAATTTATTTGAGATCTTAATGTTCCAAACTGTGCTTTTAATTTATATTTACATATTTAGATACTGATTAGACGGCGTCCTGGCATAGAGGTAGCGCGTCTTCTCCGTGATCTGGGCGTCCCGGGTTCGAGTCCCGGTTTGGGCATGGTTGTTCTTCTGTTGTTCTATCTGTGAGATGTGTGAATGTGCCCTCCTGTAAAAAGGGGTTGTGCAAGCGAATGAGTGATGCGTGAGTAGTCAAGTTGTACTCTTGACCCAAGTTGGCTCTACAATTAAAACAAGAGGCGCTCCCCCTTTAGGCTTAAATCGGCTGTCTTTGAATAGTGGGCTTGTCCGTGGCAAGTGCCATAAGAAACAAACAAGATACTGATTATGTTAATACACTCTAAAGTCTTATTGAATCGGGACAATATTAACATATCTTATTGAATCTGAATTTAATAAGATTATGTTCGGAACAAATTATCTCCAGTCCATTTTATTATCCTGCTCATTTCGAAAAATTAATAAAAATCCTAGAGAAGTAATATATAAAGCAGCAATTAATATATTAATTTCCTAGGATTATTAAAAAACTCTCCAAGAAATTAGTTTTCTTTGAAAATTAATATATATGCACAGAATTGTTAATTATGTTATAAAATAATTAAATATGGTAATTGGAAATAAAATTGAAAAATTCTTATTAAACAAAATGACATGAATTCTTCCATTTGGATATAAAGAATTTTTATATTGTTTCATTATTATAAAGCCTCTAAAAATCAATTAAGAAAAATAACTTTTATTTGTGTGCTGACTTAGAAATTTCTCACTCTGCACTGGTGAATAACCATATAAGAAATGCGTGTGCTTCACACCTTTTATGTCAGATTATCTTTTTTCTGTTATCTATACTATAATTAAGAGATAATAACAAATCGTTATTAAATTAAAAAGAAGGTGAGAATCAAATGGTGTTAGCAGAAAAAATACTAAATAAGCGAGTGGTACTGGAAACAAGTTGAATAGAATTTCTGCTTCATTAGCTTTGCTTTTCGATCTTATTCAAATTGGAGTCACTGAAAAACTATTTTTATTAACATGTTTGATTTAAGTCCAATTTTGTCTAATTTGACACTAGTCTTGTCTAATTCGCACATTTTAATTAATATCAAAATTATCGCTTTCAAAATAGTGACGCTTAAATATAAATGCTCTGAAAGCTTACATACGTAAAAGTTAAAATAAGGTCTTGACATTGCTAATTAAAATAATCCATACTAAGGAGAAAAAGTAAATTTATAATTAATTTGAGTAGCAGAAAATGTTACTTTTGCATAGTTAATTGTACTGTAATTGGTTACGAATTACTCTTTGGAGATGACATTTCAATGTCGGTAATTGGTAATTAAGGACATGAAATGATTAATTGATACAGTTTTCTAAGTTTTGAAGTTTAAACAGACTAAAATGTTGTTTTATTTAAATTAGATTTTAGGTAGGAATATATTCAAGTCTGCACATGTAAAACTCAAAATGCTATTAAATTCTTAATTTTTTTTAAATTTATTTTGCTATTTACGTTTGAAAATATTTCTAAAACTCTAGCAATTAAAACGGTCAATTTTATAAATTAATTTTAATTAATTGCCTTATAATTAATAAATTAATTTTGCTTATAAATTAATAATTTTTCGGGTGATGATATATGTATGAAATAATAAATCGTGTGAAATTTAGCTTTCTTCACCACAAAAATAAATATGAAATGCTCAAAACTCTATTTGACATTTTTTAAATCCAAGTGATAGATTAAAAATATTAAATTACAAATCTTAAGCCCCTAATCTTCATAAGCCTAATTATAGACTTAAGCTAAATAACATGAAATACTTGTTTTGAAAAATGTCCATTCTATGAAAAATTTCATTGAAAATTTTTATAATATGGTCAATAAACATCAATTAGAACTTTTTCTTTCTCTTTTTTGAGATATGGAAATCTAACTATTGAAATCAGAACTTTGAAATTTCAAGAAAATATTTTAATACATACAAAAAAGATCAAGCTAATTTACATTTCTAAAACTCAATTTTTAATTTTTATGCTTACTGCCCCTGAACTGTTAATTTTTTTTCAAAAAGAAAATTATATCTTTTTATCTTCATGCATAGTGCTTGGTTAGTTAAAAATATTAGTAACAGATTTCGTTAAAATCTTATTTAGTATTTTAATTTTTTGAAACTTTTTGAACTTTAATTAGTATGCTTGGATATCAAATAAACCAATATTATTTTGAACTCACTGAGACATCTCTTGGAGCATACCGTTGACAGTTCATATCATTATAGAACTATTTTAAATATTTTTCATTCGTAGCATTAGATAAAATGGCACATATATCCCAAAGCATATATTCCTTAATAGCCAAGATGATGTATAAAACTATCACTACCATCGTTAAGTCAAGTGGTCTGGTGTATAGATACCAACGCATGTTTTTCTTAATTATTACTAAAGATAAAACATGAAAATACTACCACCATTTTGGTTCTATGTTGCATTCAGATCTTATTTCACCTTGTTCTTTATATAAGAAAAAAATGTGAGAGAAATATCTGGTGCAAGTAAAATCCGTTAGTTCACAAAATGGAAATGGGGAAAATTGTAGGGAAAAGGGATGAATCTCTAGGTGTTCACCCTCCTAGTTTGACAATGATATCAAATTCTGAATTAATTCCAATATAAGGTTTGAAGTAATTGTAAGATGGGATCCTTATCTTATATCAGATTCCTTATCTTATATTGATAAATAACAGATAATGGCTGAATGAATTGCTTTTCTAGAACTTTTTGAATTCGAATTTTCTAAGAATGATTTATCTATGAGTAAATAAAATAATTTTTACTCATGTGAATTAAAATTGAATTAATTGTGATTTTAAAAAGTCTGATGATTTATGATCATAAACAAAAAGCGGTAAACAACAAATACATGTAAGTGGTTTTCAAATGGGCAATTATTTATAAAGTTTTCTAAATCGAGTAATTTTTTTTTTGCATTATAGCAAATGACATGTAAATATATTCATTGAATATAAATAATCATTCTTTATCAAATGTAATGAAATAAAAATTATGCAGTAATAAATATATACTCTACAATATTCCATTAAATATCTTTAGAATTTACGATTTATATTACATATTTATCATAAAAAACCTTAATTAAATATCTTATTTTCTATTTATAGAATACTTCTACAATGAATTAATAAATTCATTATAGAAGTAATAAACATATTACTTTTGTACCTAATTAGCATATTAAAATAAACCTCAAACATAATTACTGAGAAATTCTAACTAGCATATTTATATAACTATTGAGTTTGTTATGTAGTTATTCCTCTAACATAACCACTCACAAAGATGTCGCAAGAGTAATATTAGTTAAAGGCTTTGGTTAAAGCATATATTTTATTTCACATCGTTTCCATACTAGCTTGAAATTTTCAGAAATGCTACTTTAAACTTTCAAGAACAATAGCCTTAAATACAGTAACCCTACTACCTTTCTGCTGGACCCTGATGAAACCTCATCAAGGTCTAGTTGATATTCAAGTGATAAGAGAGCTTATTATGACGAGGTACAAAGAAAATGTAGCAGCTGACTTAAAAGGAGACAGTGTCTCCATTAAGAGATCTCCGCAAAGACAAAAGGTCATATCCATATGTCAAGTCGGACAGGGGGGTTCATTTTCGCATTCTTGGATCGAAGAAAGTGAAATAATATTTATATGAATACCCTTGCTTTCGATGATGTATGCTGGATTATTTATTAAGAAGAAAAAAGAAGGATATTCTTCAAAGTACCATGTTTCGTCAACATTGTCTTGCGTGGTAATATTACCTCCGATTGATTTGTTGGTTTCGGATTACGTGAGCGAGTAAATGATGAGTGAGATGGATTAGAGCAGTAAGAAAGATTTTAGTTTTATTATTATTATTATTATTATATGGTCCATTGGAGTTGGATGGAAATAAAATATTAGATTCTGTTTTTTTTTCGATAAAAAATAATTTCGTATTCTGTCGGATCTGCTTTATAAAATAGCTTATTTCATGTATATATTTTGAAGAATAATTTGTATATTATAGTGGTATATTGCCATATCATATTTTCTATTCAGGGCAATTTTTCTATAGCTACAACTAAAATGAGGGTTGATACTATGGTTAGTCGATAAACAAACGATGATAAAAGATGAAAATTGAAATGATGAGAAAAATATAAAAGAGTAACCTAAAGTATTAGATTTAAAAATTGACTCCAAAATAGTATAGTGTGCAATTCCAATAAAAAGAAAATTTAAGCATATATTTAACATCATTATAGACAATATTTCACAAATGCCAGGGTTGTTAATAGTTCAGTTCCATACAAATAAAAGATTTTTAAAGCTAATTTTTATTTATTAAAAATAAAGAAGAAATTTAAAGGAACGGGATAAATCAACCTCAGTTGTGTGCTAAACACATTATTTTAATCGGTTTATAATAGAGTATTCACAATTGCTCTTGTGTTAGAAAATGTAACCAACCATTATTTAAAATGAATAAAACTATTCTTCAATAATTTTAGCAAACTATTCTCTAAAAAAACTTTAAAAATATGAATACTAAAATCAAATTATGGTTTATGCTAACGAAAACTCTGGAGATAATATTCCTCTAGAGATTAATATTTTATGATGATTGTTATTAATATTTGCTAACTTTTCTTTCACTTTCTTATTTAGAACCATTTTGGGCATATACTTAGGCAATATTTTTCTCACAGTAAACTTTGTATAGTGACAAAATTGAATTCCTTGCAGGCTGAAGAGCACTCAGACAAAATCTGATTTTCCATTGTTTTATTATTCTCTGGTGATTGAAAGAAAAGTAGAATGAAATGTAAATTATCGAAATTTTCCCTGGCGATGTAAAACTTAAAAAACGTCGTTTATGAGGACATTTGAAAATTATTTACGAGATCAAAGAGCAACTGAATATTTGCTTTCTCAGAGATTAATGATTTCAGAAGAAATATATTTTATTTGCTTTATATTTTCAGAGTTACATTTAATGTTGATGTCAAAATAAGCAAATTTCTTCAGGTGATTTATCAAGAAATATACATTAATAACTCCATATTAAGTTATTAGTGCAATTAAAAATAAAAATAAAAATTTTTTAAACATACTTTTGTTTTACATTGCAGTCACTTTGCAAAGTTTCATAATGAAATTTCATTTATTTCAGTGATATTTTAAAGTGCTTCAAAAGTGAGAATTAATTAGTTAATTTTTTTGCATTCAGTCTAATTTTAAAAATTTTTTGTATCATTCCTAAATTAACATTATATATATATATATATATATATAGCAAGTAAAAATAAATATTCAAAAAATCTTCATGCTTTCAAAATAGTGAAGTTTGACTTTACTCCTTTTTCAGAAAGTTTTCAAAATGAATATTTAGAAGTTTCAGTAATAATTTATTGTTTTGAAAACTGAGAATTTTTTAATCAATTGTTGTTACTCATACACAGTATCATTATAGAAATAATTTTACTCTCCCTTTTTTGACTCTCCCTTTCTTAGAAACCTTCTTAATAAGACATATTTTAAAAATAATCTATCCGTTATTAAATGGTAAATCATTTCTAAAAATGATAAATTGAAATCACTGAATTTTCAGAATGAACATTTAGCAATTTCAATAATAATTTATTTTATTCGAAAAATTGAGAATTTTTTAAAACAATTTTCGGTATTTAGTGTCTAGTGTTATTTTATTTATTTATCCACGTTTAAAATCATATTTCCTATTATCATTGAAATGATTTTACTGTAGAGACGTTCGCTAGGACTTACTTTAAAAACAATATCATCTTTCATTAGCTGATAAACTAATTTTTGTGCTTGTTTTTGTAAGTAGTACTTAAAGCATATATTAAAATTCAATTTGTGCTTTCGGTTTCAAATATTAATAGTTTTAATTAAATAATTATTCACAATGTAAATTTTTAAAATGGTTCTAAAAGCTAACAATTTTATTTTAAAAATTCAGTGACATATAATAATACGATAGTATACCGTCTGGAATAAAAATTATTCTTTAATTTAAAAAATTAAAAATTGTATCCTTAATCATGAAATTTGATTTTGTCTTATTATTTGCAGAAAAAATGGAACATTACAAGATGACGACATTACTTTTGGCTGCTTAAGAAATATCAGATTAAAAGTTCGAACTCCTATTTTTCTTCAGTTTTGATTCTGAGAACATTTTATCTTTAATCATTAAAATATATAATCTATATCTCCAAATTTTAAATACATATATTATATAGTGTAGCTGAAAAGATGAGAAAAAGAGATTTTAAATTAAAATAATGTTATTACAAAAAAAGTAAATCAAAAGGATAGTCAAACTATTTATAAATTTAATCTTTAATATCATTGATACTTTCTTAATTTAAGTATTTCAGGGAGAAAATGAATGTTTTTATATAATATATCACGTGATAAGCGTAGAGTAAGCTTCATGTTCGTTTCTATCAAAAAATTATAATGCAAAATGAGTCAATATTTTTATGATACTTGTATATCATATATCGTTATTGAATGAAAAAGAAATACATTATTGATAAAAATGACTTTTTAAAAACAATAGCCATTAGATCTCATTTGTAATTTTTAAGCAGTACTACTTAATATTCTTCATAGATTGTTTTAGTAAATGTTATGGGCGGTTAAGGAAATGCATTTCAATCTAGAGTTTTAAATACTATACATGAAAATGATAATAGTGTTTTTCTGTTCATATTTTTGTTGAGAAGTAGTTGCATGCATACTTAAATTCATAATTTTTGGAGAAAAAAAATCCCTTTGGAAATTAGTTTCAGCATAACCCTTGAAAACTTTCAACTAAGGAACTTATAAAAAATTTATGAATGTGAACAATCATAAACTGGATATTTTGAAAATACTAAAATCTGGCCACTGATTGTTTAAAAATCGCAGTATAGTTTCTAATTTTATTATCCGTTTTATGTTGCAATAAAACAAGTCTGGAGCTACTTTACAGTTTTTGCGCTGGAAATAAATGCTATTTTTTGAAATATTTAGAACATTATGAGTATAGTAACCGGATATAAAAAAGATGAACGATGTGTACAGTAATATAATTAAATATTTTATTCCCATGATTGAATATTTAATTTTGATCTTCTGTTTTATTTTTTAGATTTCTCATTTCTAAAGAATTATTTATTTAATCATCTACAATTATTTTAATGAAAATTATAATTCAAAAATCTGGTATAATAAGATTTTCTGTTCCCCTATCTTTAATGTTTAGAACATTCTTTTAAAGATACCTAATTTTTCCTTTCCTAAGTCTCCATGTATTAATGAAATCCCTATCAAAATATCATTGTAAAACCAGTGAAGGAAAAAAAAAATGTTGGTCTCTTTTGCTCATGTATCGCGATGTAAACGGACATCAGTTTTATCATCGCTTTCTTATGCATAATATGCCTCCTTTGATAAAATAAATCGAGTTTAAAATTTCAAAAGTTTCTTCTACACACACTAACGCACACACACACACTTCTAAAATGTAGATTAAATTAATAGTTTACATCTTTTGGAAGTAACATGTCATTTTGCTGCTAAAATATGTTTAGACACACATTAATAATTCACATCTTTTGGAATTAACATGTCATGATGCTACTAAAATATGTTTAGACACACACACACACACACACACACACACACACACACACACACACACACACACACACACACACACACTATTAAAATGTAGGTTAAATTATTATTTAACATCTTTTGAATTAACATGCTATGATGCTGCATGACGCACGGCTTACTTTGGTTACATTTAGAGAGAGGGGACATGTGTATCAATTCAGTCTTGTAGAATATGCATTAGAAGCATATCTTGCCAAGCATAAAATGCATTGCAACTCATCCAATTGTAAACACATGAATTATTCCATTCCTTACAATATAGGAATGCTCTACTGAGTGCAAACATGCATCAGCTAGTCGATTTTCATGAAATATTCTAGAAAGACTGCTTTATTGTATAAGTAGCAAGTTATTGTGTTATCTCCTATATTGCTGTTGACAAAATCCATTTAATACAGTAATTCTGTGAAAATTGCAAGAAACAGATGATCAGATGGTTAAATCATAACAGTTAAAAAGAGAACAGACATTTTCACGTTTGAATTGATGCACGTTTTAGGGTCAACGTACAAGAAATCATCATATCACATTAATCAACATCAGTTGACTTAATTGTCTTTATGAAAGAGGCATATTAAAAAATTAAAGGAAAATTATATATATATTTTATTTCCCGATATTTTCTAATATTAAACTAAAGTCAATATTTGAGAGTCTATAAGAACAACGATTGACTTCGTTCATTTCCGGAAAGTAAACAGATAATTGATGACAAATAAAAAAAAAACGTTCAAAAGTTTCCATATGACTTGTAAGTAAGATCATAGTTAACGAATCTTTTTTTCAAATTTTATTCACCTTTTTTTTCCTTTGAGAAATTGCAAAATAAATATAACTCTCTGAAGTTGTTCTAATCTACGAAGTTTCTTTAAAGTCGGAAATTATTCATGAATTAAAATAATTATAATCAGTTAAGGTAATTATAATGCATAAAAGACAATTAATAACTATGCAACCCTAATTAGAGTTATGAAGACAGGTTTCAAGCCTTATGATTTTTATATCATCCCATTCTCCTAAAGCGCATGATTAGATTTTTTTAGAATATAATACACTGTTGATTAGCATTACCGATTTATTTTTTCTTAAAAAGTTTCTAACCTCAATAAAAACATACAAACAAAAAGAGACAGAAATGCAAAAAAGACCATTAATTGATCTTGCCGAAGAAATATATTATTAAGTTCGAAAACAATGGAATCAAAATAAAAATGTATAAAAAATAACAATGCTTTCTGGTATTTTTTTTTAATAATTGAAGCATTTTGGTCTTAAAATTCTAAGATGATTTTTAATGATACTTTTTTTTTTCAGGCTAAAAGAACATTATAATTTCACTGAAATATTCTCAGTGGAATTGATATTTTCTGACATAATCGAGTGATATATTTTTTTTGAAAAGAAATTTCCCCCTCAGTAATTTTATTTTAATTTTCCGCTTATTAGCTGAAATAAGCTTCATGTAAAAGCCATTTATAATTTTTTAAAATAAAATATTAATGCATAATTGTTTATTTTTACACACAGAGCTAGATTAATTCACACGCTGGAACAAATTTAATAATATTCGCTTAAAATAACGCTAAAATGAAATGCCTTAAATCTTTACTTATCAAGAATTTGAATTTGCTTTTAGATTTCGAAAATGAATAAATATAATAGAGTTGTATAGTTTCAAGAGATCCCAATGAATGTTAAATATTTCAGAATTATTCATTTAATTTATTTTTACAGTTTATATTTAAATAATTCTGAACTTCTTATTCATGACAGATTTTTGTCTTAAATAAACATTCAAGAATTTTTGAAATGTTCTCTGAAATGTTCTTTGAAATGTTCTCTTGTCATGTTAATTCATTTGTTGCTATTTTAAGTATATCTAGATACAAAAAATCTTAAATAACAATTCAAGTTTTTTTAAGAGAATAACAGATAATAAAAAGGTTTCATTTCTAGCATTTTATCTTAATGCATATCTTGCAATCATATAAGTCTAATTACAGAATTAAATGCAACAAAATCTTGGATAAAACATAAACCAGGCAAAAATGTATACTTTGAAAAAACACAGTAAACATTTCAAATACTGTTTTATAATGCAGTAAAAAAAATATTTTTCGACTGAGAATGTTTTCATATTTCCAGCTTAATATTTCACATCTCAAAGAGTTTTTAAGAGTATTTCTTTAAAATTAAACCTAAGTTTTCCATCTTAATATGCAAAAATACTGATGAAATATTTATTAACAATGTATAGCTGTAAAACACATTTCAGTAACATGTTTGTGTTTATCCGTGTGAATAAATAATGATTTACAGAGTTTTCAGAGAAATTATGGAGCGAGAAATTGTAAATCTTTCAATAATGAAAATGCATACTGTGATTTTCATTGGCGGTTTGTTAGATGGGATTTTTCAATTTGTTTGTTAGTTGATACTTTCAAATTATTTTGTTTCGATGACTTTGTGTACAGATTTTTTTCTGTTTGTGGATCTTTTTGCTATTATATAATTAAAGGCAAATTAAAAATTAATAAAATCAAGATAGAAGAACGAAATTCTTTTAATTTTTTTCAAGAATTTCTGATTTATTAAGCATAGAACCTTTATTTTAGAAGAATGCTAGCTAAAAAAAAAAGCTTATATTTTAAATTTATTACGTCTGATGAATTTCCTTCTATTTTTTTTTCTATTTTCTTTTATATATAGTTCTTGCATATAAAAAACGGTGTAATATGTTGCATCTCTTATATATCTCCTTTCAAATAAAGGGAACTTAACAAAGAAATATTTTCCATCCATTAATAAGAGACTGTCATGCCATTATTTTTTTACTAATTACAAAATAACCCAATTTCTCACTGTTCATGGTAACTTTAAAAGTTATTTGTATAAATTTAATTTGTTTCCGTCACTTTACTGTGATTGTAATATTGGTGGCGAGGAAAATGTTGAACATCTGCTCCTTCTATGTTCCAAGTTTGTCAAAGAAAGACAGATCCTAAGACTGGCTCTCAAGGACATTAATATAAATTGGCCTCCAGATTTTCACCAACTTATTTCCACCAGAAGTGCTTTTGAAAATCTCTGTAATTTTTGACATCTGTAATCCTTCATGACTGTTAAATTTCCTTCTTTTTCTCTATGTAATGTGTTACATACTTACTTCTGTCAGCCCCGTGGAATACTTTGTGGTGTCGGAGGATTTATAAATGTTCAATTAAAAAAAATATGTTACATCTTGTGCATTTGCATGGGTGTCCAAAAACTATATTATGCCCTTTATATATATATATATATATATGAGATATAATCAATGCTAAAATTGTAATACAATTCTTAAATCATTGGTTTGAAAAGAATTAGAATCATGCAGCTTTAAAACTTATTCAAGTTAAAATACACAATTTTTTTTATTAATTATCACCCCCTCCCGGAGGGCACCTCGAAATGAGGATGATATGCTTCCGGCATTGTGGTTGGATCTCGCCACCCTGGAGGGTACACTAATAGGTGGGGGGATCTGACTCCTCCCATCGAGGACGGGACGTACTTCCTTCGGGGAGGGTTGTACCGTTGCCGGTGATGGCCCTTAAGACTCAACCACAGTTCCCACCAATGTTGCTGTTGCGGTGGTCCGGTCATTCAGTTTTTATGGTTTAAATCCGTGTGCCTTCGTGGCGGGTCGGAGAGTTAGATGGCTGACTTATTTATCATCACAAAATACAACCCTTTTGTCTACTTGTATATATGTTCTATGAAGTTAGTATAAAACAACGTTAATGAGTTTAACTTCTTAGATTGGTATAGAATTAGCTTAATATGATCTTTTAGAAATTATATTTTAATGCACAATTGAAATTACTGATATCTTGAGTAGGCTCGGATGAATAAATCACATCCGACTTGAGTATATCTCTCAGAGTGTATGGAGAAAACGATACACATTAAATCTGTCACCATAAGTGAAATATAATGAAATCAATTAGTCTGTTATTTTAGTAGGCTGCTACCTCAGATATTCTATTCATCATTACAGATATATTTAAAAGTCTGGCACATTATTATAGATATATTAAAAACTCTGAATGAACCTTTATGTAGCTTCTTTCTACGGAAGAATCAAATATGGTTACCGATGGGATATTCAACATAATTGAAATAATCATGATTTCACGAACTAACGATATTATGAACCTGCATTATTAGATGATGATTAACGGTTTATGACGCGTATCTATGAAAGTAATCTCCTCTCTTTTTTACATAATGTCATATTTAACTATTTGATTACTATTTTTTAAATTTTTTCTCCTCAATTTCTAGGCAAGTGTAGATATATGGTTCTGAATAAACAAGTGTTTCGAAATAACTTTTAAGCTAGAAGTCCGATATGATAAATAATTTTACTACTACTAATTTTATTAAGAATTATTTAAACTAATTTTAAGAGGTGAGTGGATTACATATGTCAAATTATTAATAAAAGGGTTTTCTTGACAATCAACAATATAATTTTGGATAAATACTCTTAGTTATTTTAACAATTTAATAAGAAATGGAATGTGTATACAATATTTAAAATACAAGATTTATGCATGCTGTTTGTTCAGTAGAAGCTTATTTAAATTAATGCTCATTACATTTAGAATACAATGTAGCAGGAGTCTGAAGCAGATTCCCCAAAGTAATTTCTACTAAAACCTAAGGCCTTATAAAGCCACCCCAAGGTCTTTGTTACATAAAAGCTTCGTTCAAAGCGGATATTTTATCCCACATAGTTTAGAAACGGTTTTAAAATCCTGCAAATGCTCGTTAAAAGCCCCAAGAACAATAGTGTGTGGAAAATTAATTCTTCTATTTTTCAACTCTCTTCCTATGAAATCTCATCTAGTATTTGCTACTACTGAAGTGAACAGAGATCGTTCTTTACAGTGGTAGAAATAATATGTCCCAGACCTCCATCAAGGCATTATCACAAGACAAAAGTTCCGACACACATCAGAGTTCTTGTTAGGAGTCTGTATTTCCTATTCTTGGGACTGAAAAAATGTGATATTATGTATTAAGTATTTCTCGAAATTGTTGATGTATACAGAATGAGAAATTAAGAATCCGACTATATTGAAAAGGTATTTTAATTTTAATTAGCAATTAATTTCAGTAAAAGTAATTCCTTTAAATTAATTAATAGTAATTAATTCAATTTTATGAACCAAAAATAAATCCATGACTTTTTATATTCTAAAACAGTTATTGTTTTTAATTTATGTAAAAAATAATTATAAATAAATAGTATCAATGATATAAATCGATAAAAATGATCGAAAAACCAGATATAGTGATATTTTAAACCAGAAGAGAATAAATTCTTTCCATTTTTTCGTAAAATTCTCGGAAAAAATTATTTCAAATGCTTATAGAAATGTTTCACCTATTTAATTATAATGTGCATGTTGCAAGCGTTTTTGTTGAAAATTTAGAAAATAACATTTATTTCTAGCTAATTTATGTAAAGCTATGTGCAATTATATTTTAGAAGTTATTTTCTGAAGATAAAATATTGCATCAAAATTTATTCACGAAAAAAAAATGATTCCATAAAATTTAATGAGATTTATTATACACATGTCAAAAAATGCAGAATTTCAAAAAGTATAATTTACTCATATTTTATAGTTACTTTTAGTTGAAAACAAATCAAATCAGATTCAAAATGTTCTTAAAATATTCATTGATGAAAATAACTTTTATCTTGTTGTCTATTATATATTCTAGGTAGTTTGCGATGAAAGTACATTAAACTTAAATACGACCATTATTTATTTACTCTGCTTTTCTTAATATTGAAAAATTTACTAAAAATTTATTGTTTAGAAGTTTCTTTAAAGGTATTTCAATTATTTGGTTCTGCACAGATTTTTATATATCAATTTGTCAAATTTTTCTGCCTAAACCTGCCAATCCTATAAGAAGCCAATAAGTGGAGAAATAAAGATATCTTCAAAGTATAATATTTCGACATCATTCGGCCTGCAATATTATCCCCAGAATTATTTATTGGTCATGGATTTCAAGAGAGTGTAAATGGGGAGTAAAATATAATCTGTAGAATGGAAAAAAATTATTTTGTTTGTGCTAAATTATTTGTCAAAGTACAATTTACTCTCCTGCCTGAAATATTTAATCAAAATTGACAATACTTATTGAAAATACTTATAATAACTGTATTTAAAAGGGATATTTAATGTTTTATTTTTCAAAAATGTTGTCCTCCTGCTAGTGTGGTGGGGAGAGGAGGGGTGGTAGATGCCAGTTCAGGTGTTGTCCTCGTCATCTGACCGTGGTTCAAAATTACGAGGTCCATCTCAAATTAGCCCTAGTGTTGCTTTACAATGGGGCGTTAATATAACTAAACTAAACTAAAACATAGCAAAAATGTTCTAATAAGAGACTCGTTCTCATAGCACTGGTTCTCTGCATGACATTAAAGAGTGACATATTTATTTCGATTTATTTTTCTCTGGGATATGAAATTTTTGACTAATGATTTCGATACTAAGGCACTAGCATTATTTAAAATTTGCACTATTTTTTTTGGAAAGTACAAAAACTATGACATTAAATCATCTTTCATTTTCATATTTGACCCAAATGTATACTGTAATATATCCCAGCATGGCCAATACATATATCTCAGCAATACATACACCAATACATGACATAAATAAAGGAGAAAGCTAGACATGACATAAATAAAGGAATTAGCTGTCTTTTGTCTTGATTAGCATTATTCAGTGAAACTTTAACAACTAAGGACATTCAACAGTCAAACTTCTGTATGTTTCCTTTGCTTTTCTTTCAGAAAACTTCACATGTTGTACGTTTTGTCTCGAGCAGTTTCATTTCAAAAAGTCAAACTGATACCTTAGATACTCAATTTCCAAAGATACCTA
This sequence comes from Argiope bruennichi, assembly GCF_947563725.1. Taxonomy (NCBI): domain Eukaryota; kingdom Metazoa; phylum Arthropoda; class Arachnida; order Araneae; family Araneidae; genus Argiope; species Argiope bruennichi. The sequence continues at coordinate 69,142,654 of NC_079155.1, forward strand.
GTAGCTCCAAGATCGTTTAATTACGAAAATTTGAAACACTTCTCATTTAGTCATTTATCAGAACTAGTAAGGTATGCTAAGCCAAGAAGATTTGGAACTACTGTTACTAATTTACAATATTCCCTCTCTTTCAGTAGTAGAAATGTGGGGCGTTAATCAATTCAAAATTTTGCATCCGACCAAATGCACCATTTGCGAATGCATATCTATTTGGTGAATATACAGATAATTTTCCGAAAAAAGTAATCCAATAATGATAAACAGCAATATTTTTTTATTTGCATTTGAACTCATATGATTAAGATGAAAATCGAGAATTATTTAAACGTTAGACTTGAAAATAAACAAAGATATCTTTTTTAATAATTTTAAAGTTACTTCTAATTTGTGAGACGAAAAATTGACCAACAAAAATACAACGCAGAAAATAAAGTGAAAAAAAAGTTACCCGAACATACCTTTAGCATTTAGAATATATATTCAGGAATAAATGGTTTTTAAGTCTTATTTTCTTTGGGATTAACACGTTTAAGATAAATTAGTTTCGACCTGCGTTCTTTTTTCTAATATCTAGTCTTTAAACAGTAATCCTACTAATTGAATAATTATACTACCGCTCAGTTCTTAAGAAGAAAGGCTTAAAATGTTGTTAGAAGGATTTATTCAAATTATAAAAAAGTTTATGACTTCATGTAGAACAAAACAAAAACATTTTTTAAACATAAATTCCTTTTTAATGAACTGCTACGTGACACTGAAAAATACAAAAATAATGAATGCACATCATTAAGAACTTTTTGATAAAAAAAGAAAAATCCACTGTTTTAAAACTTTTCCTCTAAGTCATTGTTCACTTTTTATTAATTGCAAATTTCACATAATAACATGAAGAAATTAAGTAGTAATTATTACTACAAATGAAAAAATGATGTTCCTTACAGGAATTTTGCAATTCTTTTTTTTTTCTTACTGGATTAGAGCATTTGTTAAAAAAAATTACACTTTAATATTGTTAACATATAAGCTATTTTAAAAATATAAGATGCAAAAAATCACAACTTGTATGAGGTTTCTAATAAAAGAGCGTAGATAAGAATCATCTTAGAAAAATCATATGATCATCAGAAAAAAAAATGCAAATAAACAAAGATTCTGAGAGATGATGAGATAAACCAAGATAACAATTAGAGATAAATATAAACGCGAGTAAACAAAGATCTAAGAGATAATTATTTAAAAGTGCCGAGCATCAACATTTAAATTGCCAAGAAAAATTAAATAAATTCTTACTTTTTAAAGTAAATTTTAGTTGGTCTGTAGATTGCCCCATACCTATTACCATACTTTGTCTCTGTAGAATTACTTATATATTTCTCCATGAAAATAAATACACACTTAAAAGTAAATATATGCATAAAATAATTATAGATATATTTCTTGTGAATGTATCCACAAATGTAAATAAATCATCTTTCGTGCGTATGCTTGTTCCATCTGTGCTAGGACGAATTTTCTACATCTTTCACATTTTGTTTTTGAATTATTTGTTAAAATTTCTCTAAAGGTCAATGCGCCTAAATGTATCTTCAGTTTGTGTAGACTGCGGCTAAATTTTTGAGATAAATAAAGAAACGAATGCGCTGTTTAACATTAACTTTAGTTTACTCCTATATTTTCGTGCTTAAAATATATTAAAATAAAACCAAACCTTTCGGCGAACAACTCAGTAGGATGATAACTGCTCCAAAGATATGAAGAAGCTATATGTGTCCTTAAAAGCTATTGCAATCTAGATGAGGCATAGAATACATCACAAACTGACTACTCCGACCCGCCTTGAATGACCAAACCACTGCGGCATCAACACTGGAGGGAACTGCGGTTGAGTTCTAGAGGCCATCCCCGGCCACGGTACAACCCTTCCCTCGGGAAGTACGTATCGTCATCGATGGGAGGTAGCCAGACCCTTTTTCTGTACGAGAATTAACCACCTTATCGGAGGCTACTCATTCTCCTTTTTGAGGTGTTCCCCCCGCCTCTCCAGTGTGATACGCATATAATACATGTAGAACGAAAAATGTCGTAATTGTCAATGAATCCTACCACGCTCCTCACTGCATTGGATGCGAATGAACCACTGAAGAATATTTAGGAAATGGACCAATTTTAACTGACGGGTTTCTTCCTACTAAAGTAAAATAGATGCATTTATTATATTTTATATTTATATATATATATTTCTAAATTATATTATATTTATATCTAAACGGTCGACTAAATATATTAGAGGATGAAATTAAGTTAGTTGGAAGTAACAAAGGAAGGGCACAGATTGGAAAATTCAGTTTCAAACGAAATTTAGTTTAACAGTAATATATCTTTAGGATGCTCACTTATTAAAATATTGAAGGACAATAGTCAGTTAATTCCAAGAAAGCAGCCTTCAAATCCTTTGCATAACTCATATGCTAGTAATTTGTCATCGTTTCCAGCAACCCAATGGCATAGTTGTTCAAGGGAATCACTTGGTAAGTGGAAAGTTCGTCTTGCTTTCTTTCCTTATAATTTTTTTTTAAAACAGTTCATACTAAATCAACAATTTAGAGACAATTTTAATTTATATGCTACTCATTTTTATGGATCTCCATGCCCTATCCTTTCCATCGTTATCTCTATATGGTTACATTTATATCTCTCACCCACAAAATCTATTATTCACCCATACACTACTGAAACGATTTTGATAAAAAATAGCGTATCTGCAAATATATGGTCGATAAAATGCTTTTATGATCAATATAGTGATAAAATGGAAACGTGGCGCAGGAAATAATTCAGCAAAGGCATAGAGGGAGGATTGATAGCTATGAGATATCTTCATTTGACAAAACTTATAAAGCAAAAGTGATTGTGTTTGTCTGTTGGCATTCTTCAAAGTGAATCAATGTATTTTACTTTAGCTCCGGTATATCTTAAAAGTGGGAATGCCAAATTCGTACCTTTTTCAATTTTAATTATTTTTAAATTAAGTATATTTATTATATTTTTTTCGTGAAAATTCCCAAGAACATTATCATCCGATATTGGATTTTACATTGTCTTTGAGAATTCAAATAACAATCTATATTTTGAATGATACAAAATTATTTGCAGTTCAAATTTTTCCTTATTTTTTTGCAGATTCTTATAAATAATTTTTTGAAAAGTTCGATAGAATACTTTAAATTGTTACAGCGAAATGCAAACGATTTTCACTTTTTTACAAGCATTTAATCGCAAAATAGTTTATTGTTAACTCACAGGAAAGAACTTTTATCAATATATTTGCAGCTTTAATACAAAGCAGTTTTAAAACTTTTATATTAATTTTATAATATATTCATGGGGAGAATAATGGATTTTTTAAATTAATGACCTATATATTTAAGAATTTAGTAATATTACTGATTAAAAATAAATAGGATAAATTATGATTAAATCTTCAATGTTTTTTTCTTTTTAATGGAAAATGCTAAAAACAATGATAAAAGTTTTCACTATCGTTTATTCACAAGGCTTTACTACAGTTTATAAATATCAAAGATGAATAAAAACTCTGTTCTTTATGTGTTGTTTCTAAACTGGACTTTACTATAAATAATCTAAACTTAATTGTTCTTAGTTGCGTTAGAGTCTCGTAATTTGACCGAATCGAAGGCAATATGAATTTTGTTCATAATGGTTTTCATTTAATATCTTTTAAAAGAGAACTAAATGCAAACGCTTTCATAAACATAGGGAGCCAAGAAACAAGTTCATCTATTTCCAATAAAATTTTGAGTTAAAGAACATGTATAATCAATAAAAGAGACATTTTCATATTCATATTACAAAATTTAAAATCTTTTATTGGTTTATTTAACTATCCTATAAAATTTGGTTAAAGTTCTTCAGAACATACTATGTTTGAAATTTCTGTAATTTTAATATTAAAAAAGAGTTTAATAACCCACATCTTAAGGGGAGGCATTTTACGAATTATTCGCTTATGAAAATTGTTTATGCTTATGTTTTAAAATATAAAAAAGTCAAATTTCATTTTAAAAACCTTTTAAATGTAATTATTTTTTTTAAAAAAATTAAAAAGCATATATTTTTAAAAAATTAAAAAGCATATATTTTTAAAAAAATTTAAAATATTCCAGGCTATTTAATTTTTAATTTATCATCCAATATAAATTTATTTGGAATAAAATAGAGCATGATTTTGTAATTCCAATTAAAAAGTAATTTTTTAGAAATGTTTTTATGCACAATTACTGAATTTTCGTAAGAATTTTACGTTTTCCGGAAGTAAGTTTTTTAAAACTTCCGGACTTTTAACCATCTATATATATATATATATATATATATATATATATATATATATATATATATATATATATATATATATATATATATATATATATATATATATATATATATATATATATATATATATATATATATATATATATATATATATATATATATATATATATATATATATATAAAATGCATACTTTATATTTTTTTAATGTTTAACTGAAATCTTTATTATCAATTCTATTTAATTTTTACAAAATTAAGACACATGGAGCATATCAAAGATATTTAAATCGATAATTTTGAGAAAAGTCATTAAAATGTGCTTTGTTTCTTCTAGACCCTTCAAATATTCAGCTTATTGAACAATATCTTATAACACTATTTTAGTTGGATATAAATATATTGTGGTGAGGAAAAAATGAAAATTCATGTTTCCCTTCCTTTTTGCTTATTTCAAACTCCACTGACCCCTTAATCCTTTATTTACCAAATTATTTAACCATCAATTTTTCGAATTTATTTTTGAACTATTAGTTAAGTTTTGGAATACAATAAACCCAGAAAGAAAAAAAAACTTTTTTTAATCAATTAAAATAATTTAATTAATAAATTGATAATTAAAGGTTTTTAATATTATTTTTAGTTGACAAACTACTTCCTTCTATTGGAAATAAGTTCTTCGTGTTCTTTCAAATACTATTAAAAAATAGTCATATTGTGAAGATATCAGTCGGATTTAAACGGCACTTTAAAGTACCGTCTCTAAATAAAGGGTTAAAAACAAAGTGTTCTGAAATTAATAATCGAATCAATGTAACAACAACAGAACTAATGCAGTGAATTACAGTAAGAATAAGATGAAAAACATATATCTCTACTACAGGATTGAATTCCTCATTTATTGAGGTATATTTATTTTGATGCTACATGAATGACATCAGGCTCCTTCGATATACTTGTAGCTTTTATACCAAGTACAACAATTGAGGTTTGTAGAGCAAGCGATTCATAAGCATACCTTTCCAAGCATGAAATGAACTGCAGTTCCCAGCCGATTCATACGAGAGTGATTCTCCAAAGGAACAGTTTCTCAATAATCTATGCTTTACCGAGTGCTAACGTATATAGGTTATTATTAGATTTCCAAGGAACATTAGAGAGAATTGCTTGCTTCTGTCAGTGTTTAATTATGCTTACTGGTGGCAAGCTCATTCAGGCATACTTGAAGTATGTTTATCAGATTAGTTCCAAATAAATGAATCTAAAGGAAGCAATATTGACTGTAATTATTAGATAGCAGTTACTGGATTGCAGCATAATAATTAGCCACTGAAATTTATAAAGTATACACATCATATTTATTACAGTCCTATTATCTTATAAATAAAAGTGAAAGCATCAAATCCAGCAATACAATCACATACCTGTAAAGTATTTTTTACATTTTACCTACTTTGAGTGTATCTGTTAGATAATGAATATTAGTTTAATATGATTTCAGATTTTTCTACTTCATGTAATTGATTTGAATTATGTTAGACTACAACTTGGAATTCATCTGTAATTTTCACTACCCATACAAACTAATACTGTCTCGCTTGTATTAGGAGATATAAATTAATTGAAATTCGAATATCTGAATAAGCTTAATTAATATCAATTAAATTTTATAAAATTATGAATAAAAAGGAATACGACTATATATAGATTCCGGTAAAGTTCAATATCCAGCATTCTGTAGGTTGATTTGCCTAGGTCAGCGTTTCTCAACCTTTCAGTATTTGCGGCCCAGTTTTCAATCATAATTTTCCTCGCGCCCCCCGCTTACAATAAAATATATACAACAATAATGTATATTGAGTATTTTGGATTCTATTTTTAAATTATTTTTAACTAACTGCCAAAACAAAAGTAAAAGCGAGCCAACGTTGGCGAGAAACCGCATCTGGCATTTTGGACAAGCCGGTGGTAAACAGATGAAGCGAATGAAAGCAGGAAAATATTATATTTGAAATGAAAACTAAACAGGCAGATAACGTTAAAAGAATATGAAAGTAAAAAAAATTGTTAATGAAAGTTAACTTAGGCGGAGTGAGCTAAATTTAGAAACTGAGAATAGAAGAAGCATGACTAAACAAAAGTAAAAAAAAAAAGCAATGTTTGTGGAAAGGAATCCACACGACCTATGCCGTCTCGAGTATACGCGGAGCAAATTTTTTCTCATAGGAAGAAGTAAAATGTTCGATAACGCAAGTTTCAATTCCAGCCAGTCTCAGTCGAGTCGATCCTTTTATCGCTATCGAATCTATAGTGAATGTGCATGTTATATATATTTTCGTGTTAATTGTAATTCACCATATTAAATATTCACGGCAGTAGATTTATGTAGACTCATGGATAAATTTTTAAGCGAAGTAAGCAAGCATTAGACGATAGTCAAGCATCAATAAGTACACAGACGAGCGTGGTTCCGAAAATAAAATCAAGAAAATATTCTCAAGAATACTTAAATTTTGGGTTTAACAGTGCTGAAGCAAATAAAGTGCTTAGAACTGAGTATCATTTGCTCAAAAATGTTGGCCACAGACAACATGAAACCTAATAAACTTAAACGACATTTGGAAACGCTTCATAGTGAGTAGGTCAACAAACCCAGAGAATTTTTCGAATTAAAATCATATAAAAAGCAAAAATCATTTTTAAAGAAACTTTGTCTCTGAATAAAAAAGCTTTAATTGCATCTTAAAAAGTTCATATAAAAGATGTAAAAAATCTCACACCATTGGTGAAGAGCTTATTTTTCCAGCAGCAATTGGGATTGTAGAAACTATGTTTGGATATAATTTTTCAAAACAATTGCAGTCCATACCTCTCTCAAATGATACTGCTGCTCGTCGAATTGGTGATATAGCCGAAGATGTACAGTGTCAACTTTTCTCGAAGTTGCGTGACATAGAGAAGCTTTGGCTTCGAAAGCAATGAGTCCTGGTCTGAATATTGTGTTAATTACTGTTGTAACCGTAGTAAATTATATAAAAATGAGACCCCTGAAATCGAGAATCTTTTCCGCTCTTTGTAAAGACATGGGTTTCGGTACATTCAGCATTACTATTTTATTGGGAGGCAAGATGGTCATCACGTGGGAAATTTTTGCAACGTGTTTATGAATAAAGAGAAGAAATCGACAATTTCCTAGCAGAAAAAAAGAGACCGGAGGACGAGAATTTTCGCGATGATTTATTTGTGATGAAATTGAGGTACTTAATCGATATATTCGAGAAATTAAATAATTGAATCTTCAACTCCAAGGAGCAAAGACACATACATATGTTGGATACGAGTGATAAAGTTGATGCCTTTTGTAGAAAATTGGAATTGTGCAGCAGAAATTTAAAGCAAAAAACCTAACACTGTTTGCAAATGTGGATGATTGCACTAAAACTTACAAGGCTGAAGAAGAACATGTAAAAGTTGTTTTGTAACCATAGAAAATCTTTTAGCCATGCTGGTAAAGAATTTTAAGAAGTATTCTCTTGCTGACGACAAACTGATAGCAAGTTACGCGTGAGTTAGGGATCCATTTCATAAGACTCCCGAAGGACTCTCAATTGATTAGGAAGAAAAATTCATAGACTTCACTATAAGAAGCGAAACTAAAAGACAATTTAGTAATAAATCGCTGTTTGAATTTTGGGCAGGAGTAAGGATGTTTTCTCTGCACTAAAAACAAGGGCATTTCACATTCTATTACCACTTTTGAGAAACCGGATTTTCTGCTGTGGCTTCTTTGAAGACAAAATAAACATAACTGAGAGTTGCTATTTCTAATATTAAGCCTTCCTTCGAAAACCTTTTCTTTGCAAGACAGGCCCAAGAAAGTCACTAATAATTATTAAATTTTTTTAAAAATTTAGTATGTTTTGATTAAGTGAGTTTTGATTTAGTAAGTTGTTTTACTTTAATAAGTTAATAAGTAAGTCGAAATGTATTTTGTTATCTCTGTGTATGTGCGCTTTCCTTTCAGTCAGTTAATCATTTTTTTAATAATATTTTCTCTTGGATATTCTTGCGCCCCCCTAGTGGGGCGCGCCCTACAGGTTGAGAATCGCTGGTCTAGGTAGTTTTAGTCAAATTAAAAACGATTAATATTTCAAGCATTTCTTCCATATTCTACACTCTATCATAAAATAGAATGGGCAAAGCATAAAATACATCTTGATTAATTTGAAATTAATTTTCCTTTTGCATTTTGAATAATATATCTTACGATCCCTTTTAATTTCTTCAGTAAAAAAATATTTATATTCCTGCAGAATGCACGCAATTAACTTTCTGTTTCCATAGTTTATACAATTCACTTTAGTAATTCTATCTAATGCTTAGGTATTGCATACAATGTCTAGGAAAAATATATGATATAGTCAAATAATTCTCACATTTCATATTTTACTGAAAAATGCCCTAGTAATCTACATAGTTACGGAGTTATGACTTTCGATTTGCCACTAGCATGTACAATACAGGGTGTATCATCACAACGGTTGCAAACTTTCAGGAGAGATAGAGTGCACCTAGACAATGGGAAATTACATAAGAATGATACGCAATCCTATCACGTAGTGACAACACAAAACACAAGAAAGTAAAGACACGAACAAGATGAAAAAACATGCTTATTATTCTTAACACATCAAAAATATTGGGAAGTCTTTGGCTAGTATACACGATAGACGTCATTACGCAAACCAAAGCAATAATAAATATTGAACTTAACGAAGCTATAAGCTTATTTGGTCAGCTCGATCGCCAGACCTCATTTTACCTCTTCTGGTTGACGTCATGGCAGTGGTGTATGAAACTTCCGTCAACAGTGCTGAAGACCTTATTGCACGAATCGTGGCAGCTGTTGAAGAAGTCCGGGACACCAATTATATTTTCGCTAATCTTATATCTTCATTGTGCCGGAGATGTGAGGCCTGCATCACCGACTAGTGCTTTCGAATACCTTCTTTCATGGAGATTGTTGTCTTTTTATATTCATTTTTCTTAGTTTTCTTATTGTACTAAGAATAATAAACATGTTTTCTTACCCTTCTCGTATCCTTCCTTTCTTGTATTTTACACTACCGCATCAGGAAAGCCTTTCCGACCATGCATTGCTATGTGATTTACCATAGACTAGGGGTACTCGATCTCTCCTGAAATCGCTGAACTGATACACCTTGTATATTTATGTACTTTCTCAGTTGTTTTGTCTCCTTTTATAATAAAATTGGAATTACTCTTCATTGATAAATATTTTAAATTAAAGTTTCATACTTTCATTCGTCCCCTTTATAAAATTAAAACATGTCAAAGTTATTCGAATTCATCTCTGACATATACTTTTGTATTATATACGTCTTTTCCTTTTAAATATATAAAGCACGAATTTTCTCTTTTTGTTTGATAAAAAAATAAAATGAATAAAACAATGTTTGAGAAAACTTCCGCATTTCTTCTTGGTTTATTAATGTTTTAGTCACGTTTGTTAATGAAATAAAATAAAAGTAAATCTTCTTCCTAACGCAATTCCGAATTCCAAACCCTTCCCCATTTTTTAAAGCTGCCTTAACAAGTGCATTGAAAACATTGTCATTTTATAAAGCACACATGCATCCATTCGAATTGAAAAAAAAAAGAATTGAAACGTCAGGAAAATGTGAAGTGGTAGACAGGAGTTCATTGAAAGTCATATGGAGAAACCATTTTCAGTAATAAGATCCTCAAAATGAAAATCAAATATCGATTATTTTTGCAAATGCTACCCCACTCTGTACTTTACTCCCACGAATGCTTTACGTTTACGCCAGAAATCAATACAAATAAAAACTTCAGAAGATGAAAATATGATGGGAAATATCACGCAGAAAATCTATTTGATAGTAGAATTGTTTTGACAGATTCGAAAAGAAATTATAAAATGAGGTTCTGGAAATAAAATTCTGGAATTCAAGTATAGAAATATGCAGAATTCTTATCCATCATAAATACTGTATAAGATATTGTATTAACTGTATTGTAAAAAAAATAATTAAATGATTTCATTCTATATAGCATTTTAACAATCCTTAGTTGAAAAAATAAATACATTAAAAAGGAATAATAATTATTCTCTGCCCACCATTATAACGAAATAATCCTCATTATTTCGAAAGCCAAAATGAAATTAATACCTTCAGATTGTTGATAATCTTCTGATTGTTTATGCAATTACCTTTAAAAAATTTTGGAAAAAAACCAACTAGCTATGAGGCATATTTTATAAAAGGAAGAAATATTTAAAAAATATATAAATATTTTAGCTCCGATTACTGAAAATTTATTTAATAAAATTGAGTTTTTTAGTGGTTTAATTACCTTACTAAATGGTAGCATAAGACCATCAATTATATTACCCTTTAAAATATATATTTAATTTTTCATTTCAGTTTTGACAAGTAAATATCATATATAAACTCGAATTTTAAGTACGAAAATCCTTGAATCTCTCTCCATTTTCATTTATTTTTAAATACTGGAGGGGGGAAGGGGCAAAAAATGTATCTAAAGATAGTTATTATTTTTGTCTTTTAATCATTTAATGACTGACAGTTAAAAATCGTAAATTTAATTAAACTATTTAGAAAAATCAGTATAAATTGAATAGAATTTTAATTAATTTAAAGATTTATGTTTAATATTATAATGATCTATTTTTGTATGTATGAGATTTCAGTATCGAATCATGTCATTCTTAAATCTTCCAGAATTAAATGAGTATCTGAAAGAGATATTTGAAATTTAGAATTTGTTTATATTATAAACAGGGTGGTTATAATTAAACGCAGCATCTTACAATGCAAACGGGTGAACAGATTGCATTTTGTTTTATAGACTATGCACGAGATACGCTTATGGAATTAAAAAAATCCCCCCCAGAGTACGCCTTTTCCGTAAAAACATTGTTTAACACAATAAAAGCCCAAAACGGAATACAGAAACTATATTAACAATTCAGAACAAGAATTATGAGTAAAAAAGGTAAAACTGGGAAAAGATGTCAATTTTTGGAAAAAATGTTGGGATTTGCATTCTTGCGAAGAAGAGAAAGCTTTATGCAAAACAGGTTAGGATAAGAAATGCTTGCAGTCGTTGTCTTGCTTTATGTCGATTTTCCGGCTGTAATGATGACGGTATCTCGTTGGGACATTGAATGACTGAAAGAACTCCATAACGCTTCATGTCAATTGTTCAGTTACGATCTGCTGTTGAACACACTGTCCATCGACTTGAAATTTTGCAGGTGAATGAGGATGGTCACATGGAACACCTTTCCTTGTATCGTGCTGAACACGATTAACAACTGCTCCTCTTTTTCAATTTCATCCTAATCTGCTCCTGTTTCTGCAAACTGAACTGTTTTTCTCAAACAGGGTACTGTTATTTTTCCTTACCATTACTTAATATGGTTCGATAATGAGGTGATCAGAAACTACTCAATAAATGTTAACATTGTTTCTGTATTCCATTTTGCTCGTTTATTGTGTTAATATTAATGGTTTTTCGGAAAAAGCGCCCTCTGGTGGACATTTTGGAACTAAATTTCATTTTTTCGAAATTCCGTGAGCGCATCTCGTGTATAATCTATATACCAAATGTTTTGCAATCAGTTCACTCGTTTGAGTTGTAGGATGCTGTTTATTTGGGAAGTTTAATCATAACCACCCTGTATAATGGTTTATGTGTGGAAACACGTCAAATATTGCATTGTGTGGACTAAAATTACGAATTAACACTTCAGGTCAATAACTTTTTTGAAACCAACAAATTTAATGAATTTCTGGAATACTTGTTTTGTTTAAATATAAGCGAACAAAACTCAAGATTTATTCTTTCTGAATACATGGATGTAGATTTTAATAATGGAAAATGTTTTGTAACGAACCTTAAAGCGAATTGCATCGTTTTATGAATACATTCTGAATACATATGATGCAAAAATGAAACTGTCTTATTTGAATATTACATTTTGATTTGAATATTTGTATTAAAACTGTATATTCTTAGGCTAATGCATAATCCCTAAATTCTGTTAGGGAATATACATTGCATCAGACAATTGTACAATATAGAACAGAAGAATAAATATAAACCTTTTTAAATGTGTGAAATGATGGAATACAAAATATTCCATTTCTAATGAATACACTTCGATCACATGTATTTACAGACAACATCAAAGAAATTATTATATTTTGAATTAGCAAAGATTAAAACAGGCATCTCTCTTTCTTTAATGCTTCTGATATTAAATACAATTAAAAAGTTGATATTTCATTTTTAGAAAGTAAGATATTTTTTTAAAAAAATATTTTTCATTTTCATGTACATTTTTCCATTACAGCATCTGATTTTCTATGTATTAACTCGGCATTCAGGAAGACACACACTTTGTTACCTCTCACAAATAAAATCGTTATTTTGGCTTTTTTCCCACCAGCCCAATAGAATTTAGATGGCGCACATGGAGCGTTAACTTGATTTTTATAATTGAGCTAAGTATTTATGAACGAGGTAGAAGTCAAATCTTCCATTTAAACAATACATATTAGTCCTTTTATGGTGGTTAGTTCCCTATTTGTGGAGTTTGCTAGAATCTTCCAATCAGGTTCTCTAACCAAAAAAAAAAAAAAACTTTTAGAGGTTTGCGCAATACTAACATAGGATAGCGATTTAAAAACGCGAGATGCTACTATAATATTTAAGATGCTCTTTTCATAAAAATGCCCATTATCCAATCAATTTTTATGAAATATTTTGCCAATAATTAACACATGGGTCTTTATTTTCATGCTACAAACAAAGTAAAGTTATCTTAATTCATAAATGAATAACAGATGTAGCATTTTTGGTCTACGAATTATTTTTTTTAATATTTTACATTAAATATTATTGTTATATTGAATTATCCTTTCGCCTCCTTGTTGACACTCTTAATTGCAAAAATGTGTTTAAAGTAAATAAAGTATTAAAAATTATCGTGCAAAAAAATATTGAGTAAATATTAGCATAAATATCCTAAAACAAGTTTTTGAAGCTAGAATATTTTAGTACTTGTTTCTTTTGACGAATTTATTTAATTGTTCTTTTCAGCATTTGCGCTGCGCAAAATATATATAACTATTGCCCACTTAATTTTTCATAAGACTCTGAGCATTTAAAAATGCACCTTTCTTGTTTTGAATTTGTAGCTCATGGGATTTGAAGAAGTTTTGATGATAAGATCAAAAGAATTAGCTAAGAGTATTTGTTAATAAAATATTAGAATAGTATTTTGAGATATTTTTTGCATATTTTAAATAATTCAAATGACTCCAGAGAAACAAAATAAGATTGTTTTTTTTATTTCCATTTAGATATTTATAATTCCTGGAAGACTAATCTTAACAAAATTTTTCTTTCTATTTTTTGGTGTGGTGGTAAAAAAAAGAAAAAAAATAATTGATTTCATCACTTGACAAAATATCGAGAGAGATCAACTAATTGAAATAGTTATAATGCGTTTTTTCTACTTAATTTACTATCTTGAGAATTCATGGGATTTGTGTTAATAACTAATGGAGATAAAATATTAAATGAGCATTGTACTCGGTCTTCCTAATGTAGATACTAAAAATAATAAATGAATAAAGAATTGTTTTTAATTAACTATGCTGTAAGTGAATTTCAAAATAAAAATATATTAATTCTTCAAAAATAGCTGAAACATGAGAGATTAACCGTATCTCGTAAAAACCTGAAAACAACAACAAAAAAAAAAAAAAAAAAAAAATCCTTTAAAATGTTAATTTTCTTAAATCAACGAACCGCCCTATAGAGTAATTTTTATTATCTTAATTATTTTTTTAATTTAACATAACATAAGCAAGAATATTAAATTAGGATTTTACTTATTGTTTTTTATTTTTTCTTTAATCTTAATTGCATAAAGAATTCAGCTCTCTATCTATCAGTTCTGTTCGATGTCTTATAATATGGCCAAATTTACAGAATTGTTATAATTAAACTTCCCCAATAAACAGCATGCTACAACGCAAACGAGTGAACGGGTTGAAACGAAATTTTGGTATATGGATTATACACGAGATGCGCAAAATTAATTCTAAATTAGTTCCAAAATGTCCACCAGAGGGCATTTTTTACGGAAAAACATTACATTTAACACTATAAATGACCAAAACAGAATATAGAAACAATGCTAACAATCCAGAACAAAAATTATGAGTAATAAAAATGAAAAACCGAGAAACGCTGAAAACTCAATGCGAATGTGCGAAATATCACAAGGATCAGTTACGATCTGCTTTTGAACACACTGTCCATCGACTTGAAATTTTGCAGGTCAATGAGGGTGGTCACATGCAATGCCTTTCCTTATATCATCCTGGACCCGATTAACAACTGCTCCTCTTATGCAATCTTGTCCTGATCTGTTCTTGTTTCTGTAAACTGCAACTGTTTTTGTTTTTTCTCTCAAACAATGTACTCTTATTTTTTCCTTATCTTTGCTAAATGTTTTTCAATGACAAGGCGGTCAGAAATGAGTCAATAAATAATAATATTGTTTCTATATTCCGTTTATTAGTTTATAGTGTTAAATTTAATGTTTTTCCGGAAAAGGCGCCCTCTGAGGGACATTTTGGAATTAATTTTTTTTTCAAAATTCTGCGAGTGCATCTCATGTATAGTCTATATATCAAATTTCGTTGCAATCCGTTCACCCGTTTGCTTTGTAGGATGCTGTTTATAGGGGAAGTTTAATTATAACCACCTTGCACTTTAATATACGCCTTCTTTCTTGTTTTCTCACTTCTCAAATTGGGAGCGAGAGAGACAGAAATTAAAAAAGATTTTTTTTCAAACTCGTTGAGAACCAGAAGTTGACATTTATTAGATTATTAGAAATGGTATAGAATTCCGAAAACTATTATGTAAGCTGTCAGTGTATTATGTGGACTTTAAAATACGAACCAATAATTTCTACATTTTTATTTTTGAGATTTTAAATTTTTTTTAAGAATTTCACATTCAAAATGAAATTTTAAGAACTAAGAGCATAGAGAGAAAGAAATAAAGACAAACTGAAATTTTAAATTACACTTGCAAGTTTTCATTCCCAGTAAGAAAAAGCATCAGAATATAAGTCCTATGAAAGTAAAAACACATTGAAAGGAATTTTTTAAATTCTTATAAGAAATACCTTAAATATCTGAATTAAAATTATTTTAAAATTATTTGCGATTACTAAAAAAAAGTTTCAAAGAACGATAAAAACAGCATTGTTGCAGCATTTATTACAGGAATAACTTTCTTCTCTGTGTACATTTTTTACAATCTGAACAAGTTCTCCAGAAACAATATTCAATGCGAAAATGCGGAAAGAATTTTTAAATTTGATCGTTTTATTTTCCGAAAGTACAATATAATGTTCCAAAGAAGGAATTCTACGCGTAATATATTTTTGTTTCCTTTAAAAAAAATCCACATATATTATTATTATTTTAATGTAATATTTTACAAACAAGCATCACTTTTTAATATATTTTCTGATTATCCTTAAAGAGGAAAATATATTTCATTAAAAATATTTTCATTAAATTTATTTTTTTTATTAATAGCTAAGCAATAACAGGCTTCCTGAGGATTTCGACGGAGAAAAAAAGATCCTTTCGTTATTATAGTTTGGTATACTGAAAAAATAGCTTAGAATGTCAAAAAGTTTGAATATGTTTCATGGAATTGTTGCGTGGCATGAGGGGGAAATAATTTTCCATAACTGATAACATTGAAAACATTTCATATTTATGAGAAATGCTATTATTTTTTTCTTTTATATTTGAATGTTCAGTATTATGGCATCAAAGAATTTTCAGTTCAAAAATATGTTGCTTTCAGCTGCATTTTTATGCATGGATCATTCTACATGCAGTTTTGTTCTCAATGGTGGAATTTAATTGTTAGTATTCCTAAAAGAATTATGGGTAGATAGTTTGCTTTTAAAATTTCCAAATTCTTTTTTTCTAAACCATTAGTTTAGGGCTTGTTTGTATGGGGTTTGCAGAATTTTCTTGACTTTATCGTTTATACTAAAGAGCATGTTATAAAATTCAAGTACAAGTCATTTACATTGGATTTTGAATATGTGTTTACAATTTTTTTTTTCTATCTCAAGCAAATGAACTCTTTGAAAAGGAATTAAATAATCAGGAGTTTAATTTGTGTTTACATAGCGTTTTTTTGAAGCAAATAAGAAAAGAAAAAGAATCCTACACAGTGATTCTTACTGTTAAATATGAAGTATATTGTTGCGGTTCTTTATTTTTTATTTTTATTTAATGAGCAGTTAGTTTCATAATAGGGAAAAGAGATTTACAAATATTTTTAATGGACAATGAATGCATGTCCGATCATTGACACACGACTTTAGAGAAAAAAATTGGTGATCGTTGGTGACGTGGCTATGAGTTTGGCCATAAAAATAAAGGCTATAGGAAACACAAGAATTATGGCCATATCTTTCTTAAAATATATATAGATATTTCTAGGTCCTCCTAGAAGATATTAAATTTTGTCATGGGTCTAAAGAAACATAGATCCTTAGACGATCACAAATTCTCTCTTTGGAGTGCTGATCACAGAGTGAGCTCTCTAGCTGCCTTCGGGAGGTTAATGTGCTGTTGCTGTTGTATAATAAGTATTTGTTGTTTACTTGTCTGTTATTGATTTATGCAAATGATGTCTTTGTGTAAGCATCGTCTGTGCTTTTCTAAATGTCTATTGTGTTTTCTTGAATAATGGTTGTCAAATGACATCAAATTTAGTAGACTTCTCGCAACTGGAACCACCTGATGATTTCTTTTAAATTTTTTTACCTTCTAAATTATTTTTAAAGACCGAAAATCATTTTATCTAGAATATATCAGAAGGAAATTTTATTTATTCATGAGTTGTGGTGAAAATTTATTTCGAAATTTCATTGAGTATTTTAATAAAAAATAACACGTAAAATGCATTTTATTTTATTTTAAAGATTAATTTGTTTGGTGATTCTACAGAAGCCTTTATAATGGGTTATTGATTGTTATGAGCAAACCGAATTAAGAATTATCACATGTTATTTAAAAAAATTATAGTTATTTAAATTTATATAAACTTATTAAGAATTTTTAAAAGTACTTTATTAATATACTAAAGATACAGAGAGAGGGCACTTGGGCCTATATAATGGTCTTTGATATACTAAAAAGCAGATTTTTTTAAATTTTAATTTCTAAATTATTTTAATTAAGTTTTAATTTATATTTCTTTGTTTTAAATTCTAGGAATTCTACAGTAAATTTTCTCATAATTACAACATGTCATACTTAATAATGATAATGACATTTAATATTAGAAAATTTTTTCAGATGAATTAAGTTCTGAAATTTTGAAACAGTATATTGCCATCGAATATATTTTACAAGCATTTCAAATTTTGAAAATTGTTTCAGAAAGGAAATCCAATATTCTATTTATAACAGTTCATAAATACAGTCTATATATTACACAAGTTTATTTTTATATACACTTTTACTTTTTAAAAATGTTACGTTTTAAAAATACTGGATGTTCACTATAATTGAGATTTTAAAGGAATATTTTAAACTGTAAAGATAGACTTATACTTTCACTTCCAAAAAATATTCAAACTGAAGGAAAATTATATTTGATATTGAATAAGTCAGTTATTGTAATGTCGAAAAATTATAGAAACGTTATACGGGCTTGTCCCGATATGATATTAGTAATGCTTTTTTAAATAGTTATTAATATAAATAAAATAAAGTACTCTACCGCAAACATTATTTAGTTTCTTTGCCCCAAATTTCAGACTGAGTTAAAAAAAAACCGTCGTTTGTTTATTTTATTTCTTCTACTTTGACTTACTTGTTTATTTTATTTCTTCTACTTTGACTTACTTACTGTACTTTTAGCCTTGTTTTTTGCTTAAAAACAAAGTCTGGAAGAAATAGAAATGTAGACTACATTTGATGTTCAAAATGTATAACTCAGATTTTGAAATTTTTCTTCCTTTATACTTTTTACATTCAGCTCTTTTCTATAATCATCATTACGACATTACAATTCGATTTCTTTTAAGATTGAATTCAATTTCAATAAAAAAGAGAACTGTTCTTTGAACGCTATACCATGTGAAAAAATAGTTTCAATTTTTTATCGTATAAACCAATAGTCCAGCTTTTCTTCTTTCTTTGTAAACTGGTTTTTGAATTTAACGATGCATATAAAAATACTATACCGCAATTTAAACTTTTAAATATTTTCCTACATAATTTCATCTGTAGTTACTAAAAATATTTTATTATTGTCAGAGGGTAAATTTTAAATATTCAAATATAAGAGGACATTTTAAACATCAAATATAGAAGAGAATTTACACTAGAAATTTTATCTATTTTTTTAAATAAGAAATTTAGCTTGAAATTAATATTATGCAAAATTGAAACTCCCATTATAAAGATTTTGAGCGAAGAAAAAAATAATTATGAAAAAGGATATTGTAATTTGTAATTTGATTGCAATTGTAATTTGAATTTTTAAATGTCATAAATTATTTATGCAATAATAACGAAACAGAAGAATTTTGTTAAAATGAAATAGTTAAATTTTAGATATTTTACATAATTTAAAGGAAAAAAGAAGATTACATTTACGATGTTTCAGGTCTTATAACTTTTCAGATTACATTTATATTAATTTGAATATTGTAATAAAATTTGAATATTATAGTCATTTGTGTTAGAAATGCTTAGAATATATAACGTGCTTCAAACGTAATTAAATTTCATTTATTTTATTCAAAAAAGAATATTGGTGAATAGGACTTTTCATTCTAATGTTGAAACTAATTTATTAAAATGTCAATTTTACAATATGATTTGCTTATTAAAAATATTTGAATTTTTTATTTTCATTGATAATTAAAGTTTATTATGTTCAAAGAAGATAAAAAATAGAAAATAAAGTTTAAAGATTGAAGTTAAAATATGATAATATATAGAAAATGATAAAGAAAATTGAAGAAATCTCTTAGATCACCGTTAGTCATAACAGCAGTTTCATAATTTCATTTTCTATAGTTATAAATAAATTTTGAATTATAATTTATATGTAATATTTATTATATATAAATGTAATAAATATCTCATATACTTTGTAATTGGTATTTAAAAATTGCTTGATAAGCAAGTAACAAACAGACTGCGGGAAGTTCGAAGAACAAATTATATCAAAACGGCAATCAAATAATAAACATGAAAAACATGATTATTTTAAAAAATTATACTTAATCATGAAATCGATATGAAATGGGAATTTTTTTTATCGCTCCGTTTTCCGTAAATGTAATGAGAGATGATAAAATACATTTGAATCATAATAATTCATATAAAAAATTTCACTGCTTTTTTTCTTCAGGATTGTGCAAGTAAATTGGTTACATTATTTATCATTCATATTTTTGAATTAAATTTAAGCGAACAATAATTATCTTATGATTTAATTTAACAGCTCTCAACGGGAAAGCTTAGTTTTTTTCAGTTGTTTTACTTGATTTTATATTTTTTTCCCTTACGGATTTTTTTACTTTATATAAATAAACATAAAGAAAAAGAAAAAAAATTAGTAATTTTTGATGAATAATGATAATTTTCCTTCAATTTAAGAACAATATAATGGTGTACTCATATTTTCTAAATGGAAAATAATTTTTACTTTCAATTAAAGATGCAACTAAATTATTTTGTTAATTAATTATATTGATTTTAAAAGTTCAACGTTAAAAAAAATGAACATGATTAGCGTATCAGTCACCAAGCGATATAGACTTAAACCGTAGGCACTTGAAAAAAATAAGAAGTTGAATAAAAAAAGAAGGCAATTAGTCCTTCATTGAATCATTTTTTAAATTTTTAAATAGCCTAATAAAAAAAATCTTGAAATCATTTTTTTATATTAAACAGTGTCCTGTACCATTACGTGCACCTAAACTTTAAATTTTAATTCAGAAATACGGCCCAGTTAAAAAAAATGCCAATTTGAATACCTGATTGTTCAAACTCCCGAAATATTAGTCAGTGGATGTGATCTTCCCAAAGATTTCTCGCATACATTCTAATACAGATTTTATCCCAGATTAAGCTTTGCATGGCGTTGGCATGCAATAGTTACGAAATATTATCCCTGGGCAAGAAATTAATATTTTTACTGAATTGATTATGTGATGTTTGACGGGTGTTTTGGCGATTAATCTCTGATATAAGGTAAAGAGTATATGAAAATCAAATTTTGGTTTTAGACGCATATTTCCAAGTGAATGAAAGTCTGACGCATACCAGATTTGATATATTTAAGTACCTGAAGTATTACATTTATATGTTTCTGAAAATGTAGATCGAAAGACATTAGTTCGTTAGTTAGAATCGTTAGTTAGAATTAACTCAACAACTGATAAGTGTCTACATTACAGATAGATTTTAAATCTGTGACCGGTATTTACCCACTTCTTATTTTCATTTTGTAATGATCTCGTTAACATACTCAAATTGAAGAAAAAAAGATTTTCCTTAAATAAATTTTGCACAAAATTTGATCGAAATCTACAAATTTGTTCTAATGACCGTATACCAATTTCATCTTTTTAGCTCAAGGCAATTTTTAGTTATCTCTGTTGCAGGCGGACATTTCTTTAAAAAATGCATTTTTATAACTCAAGAAAATCTAAAACGTGGAGATTCGGCAAAATCTGGAGTTCGAATTTTTTCACGTTTACAATACTTTCTCTATACTTTGTATACGCGAAAGTAAAAATAAATTGAATGAGATATGAAAAATGTTTTAATGGGGCATAAAAATTTTCTGTTGTCATAATCAGTAACAATTTAAAATACAGGGTGTCTATAATTAAAGTTGTACTTGGAAATGGTCATAAAAGGAAAACTTCTGGACCAAATGTTATCACACTTGTTAATAATTTAAAGGAAGTCATGAGATTTGTTTTTATGCCAAAAGAAAAGTTCAAAAACCAACTCACCACCATGGGTAGAATGGTGCTGTATCAATACTGTTAAGCAAAATAGGACTTGAAGATAAAACATGTTTTTTGTGTATTATCTCAAAAGCACTATTTATATTGATAATCTAAACAATTTGGGGGAAATGAAAGTTTCTGTTCCTCAACATGTGCACAACATTCCTCCTGTTATGCTAAGAGCTACTGTTGCGACAGTAATGTGATTTAACTTGCTTTCAGAAAATGATGGATGTCACATTTAAGACACACACACACAGAGAGAGAGAGAGAGAGAGAGAGAGAGAGAGAGAGAGAGAGAGAGAGAGAGAGAGAGAGAGAGAGAGAGAGAGAGAGAGAGAGAGAGAGAGAGAGAGAGAGAGAGAGAGAGAGAGAATTTTTATAAGTAGAAACTTAGAAATTGACACATTCTAAAATTCCATGTTAAAGGAAAATTGAAAATAAAATACACATTTGGAAATCATTTCCAAAATTCTTCAGCACATATTCTTTCATATCCAAAGTTTACTTATCCTTTTGCATGTCTACAATTCAGCTTTTCATATCATCTTTTATCTACAACTTAAATGTCAATTTGTTTCCTCATACACTTTGATTTATATATGACCTATAATTAACTAAACAGTTTTGAATAGGTTAAATAACAGTTTAATTAGTTTCTATGTCAATAACTTTCCTATTTAGTATTATTTAAATTTAAATAATCTCAAGCTTTTATTTTTGTTAACACATATAATTTAAATTCCTTTTTATCTAATTGGACATAGTACTCGATAAATTCCCGTATTTAAACTGAATTCATAATGACCCATTTAACTAAAAAGAAGGTGAAATGTAAATGATTTGTATCTTTACATTCTTAAAAGTTGAAAGAGTGACTTGACATTGTTAATTAAACTGCCTCATTTAAATAATTCTCACACATTTCAAAACAATAAAAGTTGCTTTACAGCTGACATACACAGTAGAAAGGTAACTTTTGCAAAGATAAATCTGCGTTAGTTGGTAAATAATTACTCGTTAAAGAGAAGATTAAATGTCGGTAATCATTAGTAAATGTCATGAATCGTTAAACTGTAACGTTTTTTCAAATCGTACGATTTTTACACTAGCAACCAGCTATTATTTATATTACATTTTGAATAGGAGTACAAAATATAAGGAGAAATATGCAGGGAATGTAAAAATAATATTTAAATAAAATTTAAGTTAATATCACGTAATTTAATAAACATAATTAACTATGCGTAGACATGTATGATTCACCGGTAAAAAGTTTGTATTTATGATCACACCGAGTTTCTCACAAAATAAGGCACCCCTTTTTCGAACGTCGATGTCTCTCCGAATCTCCTACAACGAATCTCTCTGCTCTCCTATCTTCTCTCTCTTTTTTTCTTCCCCTGCCCTCAAAATAAAACTACCACATTTTATTTAAGTCGAATTTCCACCTTTGAATTTCTCATTGGTGTACTTTGATTCCTTATCGCTCGTATGATGCTCAGCAATGCTTCCTCAATGGTCACCAGTCGATCGTTGGAATGTCTGTTCAGAATCCATCTTTGTAGCTGAGCCGTCCCGAGTACATGTTAATTATAATCAATTCACATATAACATCGGCTAAAGTTCGCCCAACTTCGACATTTAACGACATCGGTTGCTGGTGGGTGATCGTTTCTTAAAGATTTGAGGGGTCCTTACATAAGGGAAAAAAGTTTAAATGGATGTTATGGCATTCTTCTCATTTGAAGACATGATAGACCTATTTGAAAACACGAAACACAAATCTATTGCCCTTTAGCTGGATACAACAAATGATCAGACACAATGATTTTACTAGTGAGGAGGATCAACATTTGACGGTCCATAGGCAATTAACTATGTGTGGGAAAACGGGTGACGTTACATCTGACCGGAATGGCAATTACCAGTGAAACGGGGAAACGTTATAATATTAAGAAATAACAACTCTTATCAGAAATGTCCTTGTATCATGTGTCCTTGTCCTTGTCATCATGTCATCATATGGACATAAAGTTAGCAAATTCGTTTTGTAATGCAAACCTCGTTTCCATTGGAAACTTTCACAAACAAAGAAAAATGAAGAATATTATGTTTTCTATGGAGTTTAATTTTCACAAAGTGAAATAAGAAAATAAGATATAAAATAAAAAAAATAAAATAAAATATTAAGTAAAATAAAAATAAAATGTTAAATTAAAAAAAAGCATTAATCATTTTCTAAATTTCGCATGTGATAATTATCTTATCTCAAAAAGCCTTATTTAATATAACAAAAGTTTGTATGTAAAAAAAAAAATAACAAAAAAAAATCTAAAGATATTATCTGAATGTAGAAACTACTCTTCGCGATTTTCAAGAATACCAAAGATCTACATCGCAAAACGTAAATAACTTAAAAAAACAGAGCCGACTAAAGAACCTAAAATTTACTGCTATTGTTTGCTTTGTTATTCAAAGTTTAAACGTAGCTTTTATCTTTGCTTTTCAATAGCTTTTGGAAAATCAGGATTTCCTTTGATTTTTAGAGAGATTAATAAATACACTTAACGCTACTACGTTTCTTGAAAGGTCAGCTATTTTGTACTTTTTCTGTTCTGTCAGATTCTGTAATTTTAAAAAGGAAAATTTTGTTAGAGATCCTTTTCTTTCTTTTCGACTGGCTCCTATTTTTTCCTTTTACTCATTTTCATTTGCACATTTTATAGCCATTGTGTTGGTTTTCGCTTCTTATCTGCAGCTGAGAATAGTGTAGAAGATCATGTAAGGAAAATTTATTTGATTAGAAACTTTTAAAATGAATAGAATGAAACGTATCACTTATTGGTTTTCTTATATAGGTTATGGAATCTTTGGTTTCTTAATTTTTAAAATATTTTATTTTTCGCAAAGTGACACTTACACACACACACACACACACACACACACACACACACACACACACATATATATATATATAAAATAGAGATTCTATTAAATATAAAAAAAATGAAAATGTTTTATAGTAAATAATCTTGGAAGAAATATTTTTATGTATTATTAATCTTAAGGCAACATCCATCCATCCATCCATTGGATAAGGCTTATCCAATACATTCATCAATCATTTATTATCATAAAATGAGTTTTCAGAAACAATAAGGCTGACATTTTTATAATTCGTGGTGATTTTTTTTATTTCTATTCATTTTTATCAAACAGACCGGTTAACAGCGACCCAATCGCAAGGTCATCTGTGCTGGCACTTTTTCTCTCAACTTCCACACTGTGCCATTGGAAAAATGTTTCGCATTGGTAGGTGTAGCTTGCCATTTATTTTAGTTATGTTAACGTCCTGTTTTAAAGCAACTCTAGAGCTATTCTAGGATGGACCTCTTAATTTTGAACAGCGGTCAGATGACGAGGAAGGCGCCTGAGGTGGTACCCTGCATTATTCATTCATCCAGCATTATATAACATTGAATTTATATAATATCAAATAAATGTATAAAATATTTTTTGAAACATGAATTCAGCTTCTTTTTATTACAAATAAGTTATTTTATATTTTAACATATGAATGGTTATGCGGAAGATTATACTGCATCAATATTTTATCCAAGTTTCTGTTATATATTTAATATTCAAGATAAGTTTAGTTTTTTACTAAATTTAATTTTATTAATTTTAAATAAATATACGCTGCAATATTTTTTCATGAAAGTTTTTATTTGTTAACATGATTTTCGTTGGTAAATATTCTTTCATACTTCCTTAATATTTAGGTGAAAACAGAATTTTGCATATTGCTGATATATGTATGTATGTACACACAAATATCTTAATTTGAATTAGAAATGATTTAATCCTGTATTTTGATGTTAAATTATTGAATGTTCATTCTTTTTTAAAATATGTGCCATCATTATAAAACAGTTTTCTCTCAATTATAATCTATATAAAACATTTCTTGAATGTTGACTAATTTTTAAGATTTAATACTTATTTAAAAATGAAACATATATTAATTTATTTAAAAGAAAGATAGATATAGCAACATATTCAAAGGAAGGAAGGATATATTAAAATGACAACAGATATAGCAACTTATTTAAAGGAGCGCTAATTACAGCTATTTTAAAACAACGGTGTATGTAAAGTAATATAAATTGCATTGTCCGACACAAGAGTTCACTATAGGAATTCAAAAACGTTTATTTTTAAATTGTTTTGAATTTTACAATTTTTGCAATACATAATGTTTAAAAGGTATTTGGTATTTAAAGGTGTCTCATCACTTCCTTTTACATATTCATTTGGTTAATGCCAGATATGTGAAATTCCGGTTCAGATTATACATAAGCAGATTAATGTATTTAAATCAGCTAGTCATTTTGCATTAAATATTCATAACAAAATATTTTTTTTAAAAGAAAGGGACATATATTTTGTGCAGTTTTTTTTCTCTTGCAGAACTTTTAATTAAGAGTAATCAAAATGGAATTGACAATAAAAGTTGTTTTAATTTATGGAATCTTCCACCTTTTCTGAGTCTGAAAGGAAGTATCTGTGAAAGGAAACTTTTAAATTATTAGCTTTTTAAATAATCATATATTTTTGCTATTTCAATATTTGAATTATTAAAATTATAGTAATATCTCAAATATTGTCATTATTTAAAGCAGTATTTGTGATATTACTATAGCAGTAAATATATGGATTTCAATTTTTTTCTCTCTTTGAAATGCCATCACACGACAGAAACTGAATTACTGCTCGCGTTGCTTCTTTCCAGATATCCAAGTATTCAAGATATTTCATTTGTCATGAAGTATTTCACTCTAGATTTCTTTTGATACACAAAATAATCAAATAGAGAACTATCGGATGAAGCATCTGAAACAGTAACATTCTTTACATTTATGTATAACCATTTAAAAACTTATATATTTCTATTTAAAAAAATTATTATTAATTTCCACAGCAATTCGACGTTGCGCAACAACTTATCATCTCTGAAATGAACAATGTCGCAAAAATATTTATCAAGGAAATGTATATTTAAAAACATTATTTTGCTTATAGGTAGCTTGAATTTCTAAATTTCAAAACAAAATTTGAAATATATTAATACCAAGCATCACTATCTCTATTACAATCCTTAATTTATTTTCAAAATCTCCATTTTTTTTTTTTGAAAAAGTTGACATAAATTATGCATTCAGTCCACACATTTTCTCCACTATAAAATAAACATGAAAACAATATAATACATTTCTTTAAATTATGGCTCTTGAACCAATAATGAGTAAAAGAAATTTTGCTCCGAAAGTTTCACCGGTACCGAGTTTGAAGATCTTTAATCTGATGTTCAAATTTACACAAAGCTAACTTTATTTTATATATTCATTTCTTTGCTTAGTGAAAATTGGAAAATTAAAATTATTTGAGAGATCTCATAAAATTTATCGTTTTTTTACTCTCAATAATTAATAATAATTGAACTATCTTTATAAAATTTTTGCTTGAATAACACATTAGGAAATAATCTACGTGCTACCTTTTAGAAAAGCGATCTCAAACAAACGAAAATGAATATCTAATTAAACAAATATTCATTTTTCAAGACAATAAATAACCAAATAGAAATTCATAAACAGCCAATGGGAGAATACGGAATTTAAAGAAAAGCACTGAAAGAACAAGAGGGAAGCAAGAATATTTGGAAAAAAAAATCTTCAGCTCTTCTTCAAGAATGGGCGATGATTTCAAGCTCTGATCCTCTAAATTCAGAGGAAGAAAATGTTGCTTTTTTTTCCAAATCAGAAAACAGCTGCTGCGCAGTCAGCATTCATGAGTGAGACGACTAATCCCGATTTCATTTCTCATGTCGATTTATTACTGTCTTCCTTTCACGTTTTTATTATTTCATCTAACTTTACCTTAACTATTGATTCTGAGGGTGATAAAGCTCTTTGTTTATAATGGACGAGTCGCCGTCGCGTATGTCTCAAGTAAATGTTACTCAATTCCAGAAGGCATTTATTAAAACGCTTCTGTGAATAAAGATAATGACAAAAAGCGGAGTCTTTCGACAAACTGGTCAATGTTCTTTATATTTCTTTGAATTCCTTATAATAGTTACAGACAATAGTTAACATTTTTTTTCTATGTTTGGAGATGCGTTCCAAAATCTGCGATGTCCTTTCTCAATCTGAAATGAATTTTAATTAATTACAAGCTATTTTAAAACACTAAAAGTGAGTTATCATTTTAAATAAAAATAAATAAATAAATAAGACAAACGTATGATATCATTCCATATCAGAACTACATTTCCACTACTTTGCAGTTTTTTAGGAAGTTTTGAATAGAAATTAAGGGTGATATACCACAAGAGAATATGTATTAAAACAAAATGCTAAAGCGAAATAAATTTATTTTTACGATTACATTATGGATCAGCAATAGTTTAGATAAGCCTTTTTATTTACAAGAATATTTTTAACAGCTCTCTAAAGGGAATTCTTTAATATAAAATATAATTCAAAATTTAGTAATATTTGTAAATCAAAATTTCAAATAGAATATCAAACAACTAAACAATTATAGGTCTGATTTTGAAAGCAAAGCAGAAAAGCAGAGAAAGAAAGCAGATAAAATAGGAAACTCACTAAAAATCGGAACTATTTTTCAGAATAAATGAGTAGTATTACCATAAAACAAAATATTAATATATATGATAATTTAAACTGTGGATTATTTCAATAAAGATTGATACAGAATGATATTGTTATAAAAATTTTTTCTACTACAAATACCGTCAGTTAATCGTAATAATTCAGCGCATTTTATTGCTATAGTTCAGCAGCTTGCTTGCTGTCTAATCCTCTAAAATCTTTTACTTGTCGGCGACTCCGGCTCCTCTCACACACGACTTCACTGCAGCTTCAGAGTGCCCGTCTTTTATAGTTCCGGGAAGCGGGGCTAGAAACTTCAGACCAATCAGGGCATACCTGGGTGTATCTCGGTTATTACTGGATAGATCGTTAAACTTCTCGAACTTTCCGGTATTATCCATTTAGTCGCCAAACTCGCCAAATTCATCGCCAAGTCGCCAAATAGTTGCCAAGCTCAGTACGCACAGGACAGATCTTACAAAGGTTTTAACGGTTTTTCCAGGATGACACTATTTGTGCCGGGTAGCAAAATTACAGATTTGTAACAATATTTTGTCTTTGATTGGAGAACTGAAGAAGCTGTCATATGCATTCAAAGAAAATAATCACCAGAAACTAAATGTATTTTGTAGAATAATGCTTTAAATCAAATTCACATTTATTACGAAGCAAATATTACAAGCTATAATTCAGCCAACCAGCTAAGTAATGCAACATAAAATTATTAAAAATATTTGTTTTAAATAAAATACTTTTTCATTATTACTAATTTAAGGAAGGTAAATTATGACAAGCAAAAATTATATTAATACATTTTAGATCAATCTATGTTACAATTTATATGAATTCCATTCTATTAAATGTATTTCTATATTACATCAGATTCTATAACATTACCTCTATTATGTTACGAATGAAATTTATTTGATTTTTCGTGAAATTTCTATGCTGTAAAGAAGGCATAAGTAGTTTAAAGAAACAATAGAAGTAATTAGCAATCTCATCCTCTGTAAAATCCAATAAATCATGCAACAATCTATATGCAAACTAAGACTTGATTCAATATTGATTTCACTAGAATGTTTAATGCATGTTAAATATTATTAGTAGAAATGTATATTTTGAGACGCCATTCTATTGAAAACAATTTAAGCTTCTTAAACACACTCGAATCTTCTTTCCAAATTATTTCCCATTTATCTTTTATGTCTGAAGGCATATTTGTTGATTAGGTTAGTTTGAATCCGATCAACGCAGAATATGAGTTGTTCCAAATCAAGAAGCAAGAGGGAGATGTCACAAGTAATTGATTTCCTTAAGAATGCACTAAGTCACAGAAGACTCCGTTGGGTATCGAATGTTTCCTATTCGTTAAGTGTGCTCCAATGCCTCTTGGCCATTACTAGGAGGCAGATAAGATCTCAGGGGAGCTTCAACAACATTACATCCGTTGAGTTAAGATGGTACCTCAAGATATGTTTTCCTTTCTGGGAATGGTTTAAATAAAGATATAAAACAATTTTCCAGTTTATTATCTAGAAAATGATAGGAAAAGGGTAAAGATGAACATAAATTAAAATTATTAATATTTTAAAATGTTTTAAGTTTTTTTTGTTGATGTTTTATCAGAAAATGGCTATCAAAGTATAATATTATCATCCTTTCATCCTTTTAGAGCTTTTAGAAGATATATTGTATAGTTATATGTAGACGTATTTGAACCATTGCTAGATGACACCTGAATGGAAATACATACCACAACTTCTTTGTAAGGCCAGTGAAAAGACGTTGTACTCCAACACTAAAATTGTTTAGTAATTCCGAAAAACTTGCATGAGAACATATATATTGAACAAAATCTTGGCCGTTTGTGTAGTAAAGTACTTTGCTTCGATTAATTTAAAAAATAATACGAATGAGTAATTTAAATGAGTAAAACAAGATTTGTATTAATAATAAATCCTATTTTTAACCGAATATTTTCAAGTTATGTAAAGTAGCTGTCTGCTAGGAATTTAGTTTTTTAATTATAAATCAAATGTTTTAAAAAAGTTCTTAGAAGGAAATTTTATTTTGTTATATCTTCCAAACAGAATATTTTTATAAAGGCCTTAAAAAAAATTCGATTTATCTAAAACGTTTTGCTCAGTATTTTGGAAGATACTTGGATTTCGTTTAATATAATATTATCTATATTTATTTCTGTTTTCATTATTATTCACAAAATGAATACATAAGAAAATAATAAATGAGAAAATGAAGAATTTCGCATAGATAAAATTATTGATAAAGACTAGAATTATATTCAAAAGAGTATTAAAATTCTTATCTCCAAAGAAGGTAACATCAAATGATTTATTAAATATCATCAACTTCAGAAAGAAATCATAAATCGAAAAACAAGAAAATTATAAAAAAAGAATCTGAAATTAAAAAACAACGTACTTTTTATTATAATTAATTTTTCAATTTCTATCTATTTTTTTAATGACATTCATTGATTTTCCTTCCAGTATAAATTGATATACCATAAATTCTCGAATTTCTCTTTATATATTTAATTTCCTGATTAACATCTTTAGAAAATTTATATTTCTAATAATTTTAATATATGTATTAAAATAATATAAATATATTTCGTTGTTCTCTTCCTTGTGTTAAATTATATTACAGATATAATTAAAAAATATATTATATTTTTAATCAGTTTCGCACATAAATAAATAATAATAAATTAAATTTCTCTGAAAACAAATTGAGAAATACCAACGAATTTTAACGATGAATTTATTTATCTATCTAATATTCAACGTATTGTCTATTTATTATAAAATTAAATAATATGCTGTTTCGTTAAACTTAAACAGATGCAGAATCATTTGTCAAAAGTACACCATCGTTTGTTTAATTATTACCTACATATTTGTTTAATATTGTATTTTAAATTTCATAATTATGACAAGAACTACAAAAAAACATTTTTCAGAAATTTGACAGAGACATTGTTACTTTTTAAAAATGATGTCGTGCTATGAAAGGATTTTTTAAAAAGGACCATTTTTAATTTTGAACCACCGTTACATTTATATATAATATTATAAACTAGTTGTCATTGGCGACCAGCCGATTTGCTGGAAATATTTCTTTTTGGAAAATTTCAATTAAATATTTTATAGGAATGTTAATATTCCTCTCCAAATTATTTTTAAAAATTTTTAATAGTTATATCATTTGTATTGTTTAAAGACTTAGGCAGTCATATCCAATATCTGTATACCTTTCCAATTTTCTAACATTTCTCTAAAAATTTGAATTTAGTGTTAACGATAACGATAATTAAAACGATTATCAAATAAAATAAAACTACCGTGTTCATTAAGAGAGGAAATCGTTGTACTAATAGATCGTTGATTTAAAAGCGCCTAAGAATTCGTGATTTGTTAAAAAATGTCCATAACCGCTTACTTCTAAATTTAAACCTTAATATATATTCAGAAATTTTATTAAATGCTTTAAATAGAAACCTATTCATTATGCAAAAAATAAGCTGATTCATCAGAGTTTGAAATTTTAACAGAAGTTAAGCATAAAAAAGCCTTTTGAAAGTTTGCCATTTTCATTATAATAGAATCAAAAACTAAAAGGGAAATAAAATATTTTCTTATATTTAAAGCTGCCATTCTCGAGAAAAAAATTATTCAATTATACTTTAATCCCTAAGAGAGCTTTTCATTGTCATTGTTAATACAATTTTTCTTATCTTCAATCTGATAGTAATATTTTGATAATTTATTTTTGAATCTGTTTTTATTTCAAAGAATACAAGAAAATCAAAAATGAAAAATGAGATATTCTTGGAGTTTCTATCATTTTGAAGGTAGTTCAATTTCACTATGATGCAAATTCGTATTGAAATGCATATCAGGAAAAGAACTCAAGAAAAGAATTAGAAATATAATAATTCTGTAATAAGTTTGTGAATTAAAAAATATATTTTATCATAAAATATAAAATATAAACATAAATTGTAATCTTTCTATTTCTTTCCAAGTTGTTGTTGTTACAAAAAATGCCGAAAGGTAAGTCATATCACTGACTCTCCGACCCGCCCGAAGGCACACGGATAAAGAATACTGAATGACCAGACCACCGCAACATCAACATTGGCGGGAACTGTGGTTGAATCATAAGGGTCATCACCGGCCACGGTACAACACTTCCCGAAGGCAGTACGTCCCGTCATCGATGGGAGAAGCCAGATCCCCCATCTATTTATGTACTCACCAGGGTGGCGAGATCCAACCACCATACCGGAAGCACCTCATACTCATTTCGAGGTGCCCCCTTTGGGGGTTATGCCGAACGGTAATATGTTTTTAAATAATCGCAATAATTCAGAATTAATTAAATTTTCTAATTAAATAATAATCTTGAAATTTCATTTATTTTCATTTGCAATTATCTTTCTGATAAGTCTTAATGCTTGCAAAAGGAATCTGCATTAGGCTCAAACCCCAATTCAGAAAAATGTTACAGATTATGTATTAATTCCATTAAATAACAACAGCTGACAACACAATTTTCTTTAAAGAAAAACTCTTTAACAATTACAGGATATTAATTATGTAGCAGAAATATCCATGTTGTTAAAGATAATTGTAAAATTACTTTTCTATCTTCAAAAAGTATATGGATTATTTGAATGAATGAGATTCCTTAGTTTACAATGTCGTTTTCCTATTCTGTTCTGAATATATGGCCAGAATTCCATATATTCTGAATATATGGATATATTTTAGGGCCACTTTATTGAAAGTAAAAATCCTGAAAATTATTGTAAAGCTAAAATTTACAAGAGCCTTTTTAAAATTAAATAAAAAAGGATTTCAATCATGTTAATTAATAAAAATTACAATCTTTCATTAATGTGATTTGATGATAACACATGACAATTAATTCAAAAGAGTTTATATATATTTAAGTTACTTATGTAAAATAATTATGAGTTTTTTTTTATAAATATTAAATGTCATTTAAATCAGAAATTTATAAGCAGGTATTTTGTCGAGTCACTGAAAAGTAATGCCATGAATTTTTTGACACAAACACGCAAAAAATAAATTCTATCGGATTTAAGAATTTTCATTTGGTACAAATTTTATCAATGTTCAAGAGCTTTGTCATTAGTAAAAATGGCATCATGATACTTATTTTCTCTTCTTTCCATTTTCTAAATTTTCATAAGCATCTCATCCGTTTAAATCATTTACTTCTCTTTTTATAATCCTTGCTAAATACGTACTTCTAATATCTGTATTATATTATTTTATGCAATATTTAGATAAACAATAAAGCAGCTACAGAGTTAATTTCGTGACCAGTATGAGATCTTTGGACTTCTTGCTAAGAAATGGAGTACTCATATATATAATGATTAAACTACTGATGAATAAATGAATAGGATTTCATAATTATAACCATATTGATAAAATTTAAGGAAGCATATTCACCAATTCTAAAAATTTAATTAAGTGTATGCAGTTTTTTTCATATAAACTATGGTGAATTATTACCGAAATAAAGGGATATCATCTATAATTTCCAAAAACAATTTCGTACTTAAACGAAATATAAAAAAAATCTGCACATACCGATAAAAGCCAATACTTTGTTTCAAAAAAAAATCTAATAAAATACCTTATTTATGAAAATCTTTAAATTAGAAAGGAGATACCTTCTTGGAAGACGGCTGTGGCAGATTACTCAGGACGTTTATGGAATGAATAAAAGGGCATTAATTTGCTAATATTCTTACATATCGAATTTAATGAGTTTTGTCGATTTATTAAATTTTTCTTGATGCTTATCCATTGTGTGAAAAAATATTCTCTAAATATATATTTTAACTCGGAAATACATTTTTAAATCTTTAATTTTCTTGAATTGGTTGTAATTAAAACGAATAACATCCAAAATAGAAGAATGTAATTGATAATAATTGTAATAGAACAAAAGATGTAACTGATATGCGAATTATATGCTTAAAATTTCGCACACATATATTTTAAACGATGCTCTAAATTTATTATTGACTGTTCTTTTTGATATGAAGATTTTCAGTCACAAAAACAGAACTAAAATAAAATTATTCTTAAAAATATTGTAAATGAAATCTATACATTTAAAATACATGCGAACATGTCAAAAGTTAACTCCTGTAAAGAGTTCAAAATGATTTTATGAAAATTTTTTAACAAGTTTATCTAATTATTTTTTCAAGACTTCTGCAGCAGAAAGGACAAAATTGTGTTTACAGCTTCGGTAATTCTTCGAAATACCCCAAGTATTAAAAATATATTACTCCATCGCAATATTTCCAGCTCATGGGAATTTCAAAACAGTTTTGAAAAACAAACATTCTTGGAATAATTAGTTAAGCATATTCATTAATAAACTGGATGCAAAAAGGCTTTTTAATATTTCATGCATTGTCTAAAGGATTTTACATTCCCTTGAAGAAAAAAATTGTTTACGGTGTTTCTAAATCGTTTTAATTCCCAAAACAGTAATTTTAATAAAAACTGATTTTTCAATGTTTTCATTTTTGGAAAATAAAAACAATTTTATTTTAACACGTATCGAAAAGCAAGAGAATTGTTATTAATTAATTTAAACATCATTTTTTCCACTTATCTTTGAATTTAGATTATATGTGAAAATAATATTTCTTAATTTAATAATTTGCATTGAAGGGAAAATATTTAAATTGAAATTCGCTTGTACTCCTGATGTATATATTCATAGTTTATTCAAACATTTGAAAGCTTGACCTAAATCTATACATATTTTATTTGAAAAAAAAGCTTCTAAATATGTATATCTGTAACTAGTCATATAACAATATAAAAATTTCTATTTCCTAAATAATTTCTTGGATTTTTAGTAACGTAGTATTTCTATTTTCAATTTAATTATCATAGATTATCTTCATAAAAGTTGTTTCAACGGATTAATCTAGGATTTATTAAAATGGAACGTTATCTCTTAAAACCAGCTTCACTTCGCAAGTATTTAGCCGGTTTACATCAGAGTTGTTACCACAGACTCGTGATATGATTTTATAATGATGCATAGATAAATCTAGGAAAAGATTTGAATTTCATCAAATTACATAAAATGGAATTGCTATTCTACAAATAAATAATCTTAATTTGCAAAATCCCTTGATGGTAAAGGGCTTTGATCTTTCTTTTCTGACGTACCGTCGTGGACAGATCATATATAATGAATGCACGTGACAAGGACTTGAAATTTTGCGAGTATCCAAAAAAGTTTGGTATAAGTTTCTATATACCAAAACTTCTATTTTGAGGTACACGAAAAGTATTTTTATCTTGTTCAACGATCCTTTTGTTGGTTGCAAAAGGATTGTTTTGCAACCAACCGTGGTATCGATACTAGTCAATCATAAACCTAAAAGACTGCATGAAGTATATCTGTAAAAGGATTCCAACGAACCTATTGTTGCACAAAGAAAAAAAATATCTTTGGTTCCTAATTTGAACAGAATTCATGAAATTAAAAAGTTAAGTATTTTGGGGCCGTTAATGTTATTTTGTATAAAGAATGCTCTTCATTTGAAATCATTAAAAACAAAGATAAAATTTCAGCCATTTCCAATTAGATTTCCGAAGTCCAATTAAAAAGTGTTACAAAATTCTTTACAATTTTTTAGAAGAGTACATATTTTATAAAGTTTCCTCCAAATTCGTCTTCTTATTTAAAATTACATTTTTCTGAAAACAAATAAGATTTTAAAATTTCAAATGCTGCAAAATTTCAAGCGCAAGATATTAAAATTTCAAGTGTTTTAATCCTGCTATTTTAAGCCCATAATTTGTGGAAAAATTTATGTATTTTCATATTTCTTTTTATTTAATTTTCCATCGTTGAGTTATATTTTATATTTTTCGTGCATTAATGGTTATATATTTGTATATTGATTTATATATGACAAAATAAAAAAATTAGAAACAAAATTCATTAAAATTACAAATAGTGATAACGCCCAAGTTGTTTCATCTCCAAGGAAAATTCAAACGAATTCCAGATAATTTCGTAAAACTTAGACGAGTTCTAGCTAAATGCGTCATTTTTGTTGTTGAATTTAAAGTATCTGTCGACATACGGAGACAAATTTTTGAAAAATCCCTCTAATGAGTTATTTCAGTTCTTTTTCTGAATAAATGTGATTGCAGATAATGATCAGGAAATTCTATGCCAATTGTGGTTCTGCAAAATGTGTCAATTTTGGTAAAAAATAGTGAAAACTTCAGCGAAAAGCAAAATACTCTACAAAAAATTCTATTGCACATATTCCAATTATTTTTATACACTATATACTTATAACTGTGGTAAAGAGAATGAACTAGAATCTAAGAAATATATGCATTTTTCAAAAAAATTATAGTTAATTGAGTATTTCTGTATTGAAATTTTCACAAAATTTGTTGTTGAAAATTACATTAGGTAGCTCTAAAACAAAAATTACTCAGTTCAAAGTTATATGCTTAGTTTATCGCCTTTAGGTAAACACTTAAGATTACATATATGCCAAATTTCAAGGTAATATATTGATAAGTTTTTAAGATATCATGTTTTGCATTTGAGCATTTTTAGGAAATCCAAGTTTTTCAAAAAAATCATTTAAAGTTTTCATTTGTCTTTTACTAAAAATGCTTTGTAATTATAAACAATGCTTAAAAGCAGATGCAATCTCCAATCCTTTCGGCATAAAAATTACTCAAAACCTTTTCTGATACACGTGGCTTTCTGATAGAGCATATTATAAAATAAATTATAATTCAGAGAGGCGTGTATTTGATAAAATGCTGAAAAACATTAAACTCCCAGTTGGCACTTCCGATTTCGTTTTCAGCTACTGTGGTTTATTAAAAAAACCCGCATATCTCGGTTTCTATTCATCATAGAATCAAAACCAACTCCTTGCATAGGGGTAGCGCATCTTCCCCGTGATCTGGGCGTCACGGGTTCGAATCCCGGTTCGGGCATAGTTGTTCTTTATCTGTGTTTTATCTGTGAGGTGTGTGAATGTGCCCCCCCTGTGGAAATGGGTTGTGCAAGCGAATGTGCGTGTTTCATCTTCATATTAGCTAGAAGTCAAACTTCTGCCCTGGGGTGCTCAGAGGTCTTTACCCTCAGAAGCTATTGCACCCTCTTTCCGTGGTAACGCGGACACGATATCATCAAAACAAACACAGATTTTGGAAACCGAAATAAATGGGTTTCAAAATAAAAAAATAGTGAATAGTCTGCCTTTTTAATGTAGACAGATAGCTTAAACAAACATTAAAAGTTTCTTTTTCGTAGACAATAGAAATTAATAACATAAGATTAAAACTAGAATGCTAATAAAAAAAAACTATGAGTTAAATTTTTCTAATCTAATTAGCTATCTAGATGATATCTTAATAAACAGTTCATTAAAATATTTAACAATAATATTTTGATATGTAATGTAACTTGCATTCCCTGTTTGCATCCCTCCTTATACTTTCAAATACAATCTTGTGCGTAGTTCCAATTTTAGCCCTAAAAGCAAAAGTTCAGTCTCAGAAAAACTGTGGGTAATACCTTTTCGCAATATTTTGAAATCCTTTCAACCTAAACTACTGTTTTATTGTTTTTTGGTCTGGCATTTTCCCGAAGCTGCTTATACCTAGAGTTTCTACTAAAGTGGATGTTTTAAAATTTAAATGCACTTTTTGCATCGAGTCTAGGATATACGCTCATTTTATATACATATTTACTCACTGAAAAACGTGAATCCTTTGAAAGGACTAAAATATTTCCCAGTTTTGAGTTGTACTTCTTATGTACAGCCGACCAAAACACCACCACTGAACGAAACAGTATCGACAGGACTTGTTATGGC
Source organism: Argiope bruennichi (assembly GCF_947563725.1). Classification (NCBI taxonomy): domain Eukaryota; kingdom Metazoa; phylum Arthropoda; class Arachnida; order Araneae; family Araneidae; genus Argiope; species Argiope bruennichi. The sequence continues at coordinate 69,180,806 of NC_079155.1, forward strand.
CGACTGTTGTTTAGTTTTATTATAGCAGTTATAGTATCCACAAGTAATTTTAGTTCGAGTATAGTCTTCAGTTATACTATACTTACGAGGAATATATATTTTTGCAGCAGTAACTTGACTTTTCATAACCATTTTGAAATTTCGTGATCTGCAATCATGTAATTAACTGAGAGAAAAATACTATCATAAGTACAAATTAGAAGTCGATTATTGACAATTTTTTAAGTTAAAAGAATTAAAAATAGAAGAATTGGCTTTGAGTACCGAAATTAAATGGGACGACTTTATCACTTCAAAAACTGGGGAAGTTAGAGTGTGCAGTGTTATCCTTAATTTTGTATGCAATATAGAAATTATATATTTATGATGAACATATTGAAGATTCATGTGTGTTTGTTTGTTTGTTTCTTATGGCACTTGCCACTGACAAGCCCGCTGTTACGAAGACAGCGATTTAAGCCTGAGGGGGAACGTCTCTTATTTTTTATAGCAGCGCCTACTAGGGCCAAGAGTACGACTTTGCCACTCACGCATCACTCATTCGCTTGCACAACCCCTTTTTACAGGAGAGCACATTCACACATCTCACAGATAGAACAACAGAAGAACAACCATGCCCAAACCGGGACTCGAACCCGGGACGCCCAGATCACGGGGAAGACGCGCTACCCCTATGCCAGGACGCCGGCTATTCATGTGTGTAAAATTCTGTTCTGAATCATATGAGTTCTGCTTCCTAACGATTAAAAGATTCTCAAATTTTAATGTTTTGGCAAAACTTTTAAGAATTTAGTTTATAATTATTTTGTAGAAAAGGATTTGGGATGGCCTAACTATTACAATCATTCCTAACTAGTTATATCATAGCTTGTCAAGTTGAAAGAAACCCAGAAATGAAATAATAAATCGATGATTTTTTTGAAGAAAATAACCAAAATAAATTTATTAAAGTCAATTTTTGACAAAGTTTTAAGCGTATTTTTATTAAAATACTGATAAATAGACATTTTTTTATTTCAAATGTATTTAATCTTTATTTTTAAAATTATAAATGATTATTAATAGAAAAACTGAAATATGCTTTTTCTGAGCACTTTATACAGTGGGAAGTGACGCCTATTGTATATAATCAAAAAATTTCCCCGAATTAATATAATAATTGATAATTAAATTCTGAAATTCATAACGCGTTTTCATGGAGAGATCACAACTAAATATCAAAGATAGCATATCAAAAATTCAGCAAAAAAATTTATAAAAAGAATCTTTACAAGCAAGGAGAAAATCAAGTGAAATAATAATAATAATTATGGGATTGAAAAATATGATATTTGACATGAAGCACCATATAACATACAGACCGAAATCATGTGAGTCTTGCATGTTGATGTCTCATTTTTTTGGCGATATTTAAAGGCAATTAATATAATTGAACATTTTTAATCTGATTTGCCAAAGTCTGATACCTGATAAAAATATTATTTCAAAATTCAAATATTATATTATTTTATAAATTCAATATTATATTATGAGTTGATTTTTTCTAAATGAACACATAATCATAATTAATAGTTTGCGCAAAAGAATGAATGTCTAATGATATTCATTAAACATTAATAAAATACCTATAATTTTAATATTATTTATAATTTAGTTACCTGTACACCTAACAGAACACCACACCTCCTTTTTTAAAGCTCATATGGCTCCTATCCGGTTTATTATGATAAATATAGGCGAGCTTTATAGGAAACAGAGAAGATAAAAAATTACTATGTTATCAAATGCAAAAAGACATACAAATGACCAAAATCTGATTATATATAAATTTTAAAATAATGATAAAAGCCAAAACAAATTTTATCTGAAATAAAAGAATGTATAAAGAATAAATGGATCAGTGTGACCATATATAAAATGAGTGAAAAGGGAAAGACAGTGCATAATCTCTTTTAAAAAGTAAAATAAGAGATATTACATTATGTGTCGAATTCAGAGGTATGGAAGACAACAGTTACATAAAACTGAGATTCCAGAGGAAGATAAAAATTGTTCTATAAATAAAACGAGAAAAATATATGCAATGATCTATTCAGAATAATTGTTAATTATCATTTAATAATTTAATCATGTTTATGAAAAAAAAATATGCTATCTCTTTTCCCAGAATACATTCTCCTTTTTATTAATTTATTGTTAGTGAAGTTGTTTCTTATGAGAGTTGAATTCCAGATTATTATGTGTGTTGTTTCATTTCTCACTTCTAATTTAAAAGAAAACTATACGACATACCTTGCACATGTTAGGGATGTTACATGCATTGTTACGGATTACTTCACTTCCACTACTACTACTACTAAGTTAAAATCACCGGGTTTCCTTGTAGTGGGTGTATGATGTGAAAACAATCAGTAGGCTTCAGTAGAAAACAACAACGACGTTTATTTAACACGAATATACTAATACAAAGACGACAAATATGTACAGCCGGGACTAACACACAGTAGCACACTACAACAGGCAGTAGCCCACAAGTAGTAATTCGGTAGTAAAACCGACCACAGCACACAAACTGGCCAGACAGAATTCAGCAGGAGTGGGAATCCTCGGAGCTTCTCTCTACGGTCTCTCCGAACGGCTGAAATTCTCCACTGTCTCCTCGCTTTTTCTGTATCCAAATGCCGACTCACTACTACACCTGGCTACTCCACACACGCACACGATGCTGCTTCTACAATAAACGAAGGGCTCGGCACACAGCTCAGTTCTGCACACACAGCGCTTGAGCTCCACACAACGCTGGACTATTCCGTCGTTGCTTCGTTATTCTCTCTATGACTTGTTACTTGTCTTCGACTCCATTTCCGATTCATTGCAGCCTGAGACTGCCGGCCTTTTATAGTTCCTGGGAGGCGGGCGGAAAAGATTCGGGAATATCGGGATTCTATAGGGTGGATAGCTAAAATTCTTAAAGTTTCCAGCAATATCTATTTTGTCACCAAAGTGGCCAAATTCATCGCTAAATCACCAAATGATTGCCAAGTTTGTCGCCAAGCTCTGAAATCACTGACGTGGGACCCAATCAGTACCCACAAGGCTAATCTTAAAACGGTCTTTCCAGTTATCCAACTTACCATGTTGCGAAGCAACTTTACAGGCCTGTAACAGTATGTTTTCATGAGCTCTAAACAGTAAATTTCTGAATAAGTTTTGTTTTTTACCTGTCATCCTCGTAATTTGACAATGGTTTAAAAATTTAATGTCAGTGGCTTCAAGTAAGTATTCAATCAAATCGAATCAAACTAAGGTTTTGATTATTTTTCTGTTGCTAAATAACAAACAATTTCTGAATGAATTACCTGAAATCTTCTGAATATAAATTAAAAAAAAAAGATCTATTATGAAAAAAAGGAAGAAATTGTTTTTCCTATGTTTTAAAATTGTATCAATTACGATTTTATAAATAGATTCAAGAAATTCATTTAAAAAAAACCCTACACATATGAAAAAAGAAAATAATCACAAATAAGCAATTTTTGACAATATAATGTAATACAAAATTACTAGATGAAATCATTCACTCTCATTCAATCGTTTATTCACTATTGAATATAAGCATACATTTCCTATTAAATATTACATAAATATGCACATTATATATTGTTAAATATTTAAAAATTATATATATTTTCTGTAAATTTTACTAAACATCACAAAAAATTGGGATTAAGTATTTGTCAGGAAAATCTTATGCTAAAAATCTTTTCTTTATATTCTAATAGAATAATTTAAAATTAATTAATAAAGAATAGAATTAATTAATAAAGAATAGAATATTTCAAAAATAATTAAATTAATTTCAAAATTAATAATCTTTATATGTATGATAAAAAAATATTAAAATAGAGGCAAAGATTAGAAGCTCTAATATAATTTTCAAGAAAACCGGTACTCGGAGAGCCTCGCATTGGCAATGACGTTTAAAAGCATTCTTTAAATCTATATCTATATATATTATCTTATGTAGTTTCCGGACTAAATTCTAAAAATGCTACTTTAATGCTTTAAGAACAATAACTTTAGAATAAACCTTACTCTATTTTCTGCTGGCTTCCAATAAAACCATATCTAGTTTTAAATGACATTCAAATGACAAAAAAAAAACTTACTATAAAACGATATGAAGAAAATGTCGCAGCTTATTTAATAGGAGACAATGCCTCCATTAAGAGGGCTCTATGAAGACAAAAGGTCATATTCATATGTCACGTCAGATTTCTTGGCAGGGGGTCTCATTTTCGCATTCCTGGAACGGAGAAAGTGCGATAATATATATAGGAATTTTCTTGCCTTCGATGATATACATTGGAATAGATATTAAAGAAAGAAATAAGGACATATCTCAAAGTGCCATGTTTTGTCAACATTGTCCAGCGGATAAGTATTGCCTCAGACTGGTTTGTTGGTTTTGGATTACATGAGCGAGTAAATGATGGGTGAAATATGACTAGAACTGGAAGAAAGAAGTATTTTTTGAGGGTTCTTTTATAGTATGTTATCCGTTAACGTTTAATATTAAATAGGAGTTCAGATTTTTTTTTATTGCTGAAGAAAAGATAATTTTTATTTAGAATGCATTTAACTGGTAAAATCTGCTTTTTATGTGGTTTCTTAATGTAAAAATATAATTTCTTTCCGTAAATATTAGGGAAGTTATTTCATATAATATACTAAGTTAGTGGAATTAAAGATAGCCTATTGAGAAATCTCTCTCTGATTATAACTAAAATTTGGAATGGTATCGTAGTTTTTAGATAAACAGTTGAGAAATAAATAAAAAAAATAATGTAAAATATTAGATTTAAAAGTTTCCTGAAAAGTATAATGAATAATTTTCACCAATGAATAAAATTTTAATTTTATTTTAAAATTATTATGTATTGCATACTTGCATCCACGAAATAGATTGTAGGAGAGGTCAGGCATTCAGAAAGAAATAATTTTCACAGAATTTGAAACCGAAAAAAGAAAGGGTTTATTTTAAAGAATTACCTGTCTATAAATTGTTTAAAAAATGAATTAGCAACGGAGAGAGCTTTCAACTGAGAGAGAGCATAAGATTATGAATAAATATGATGAATATGATGACACATGTCAAATCTTTTAAAATTAGTTTTAGTTCCTGAAATGTATATTGTATTGTGGAAGCGAGTGTGTAAGTGTAATCTTCATATGAGCTAAATTCAGACTTCTGCCCTCGGGTGCTCAGGGGTCCTTACCCTCAGAAGCTACTGCACCCTTCTTTCGTTTCATAATATTTTTGAACTATTCACTTTTCTTAATTTTAGCATTGTTCACAGTTTTTCATGTTGAAAATATCTGAAATAAAATTAGTATTTTAACCCTGATATGGGGAGGGGCAGTCTAAGAGACCGCTATTGATATTTGTATCATCCATACTTTGATTTTTGATCACTTGAAATGATTCGACCTGCTGTTTCTTATTTCATGCATCTATTCATGCGTTGCAATTCCTTGATATTTTTACCTCGGCTTAGTTTTTCACTCGAGTTACTCTCTCTGCTAGTGTTCTGATATTATCCAAGTCATAGAAAATATCAAGACATTTTAACTAACCAGTATCTCTAAACTTCTGTTTCTCATTTAGACGCAGAACTTCTAATTGAAGTGAGAAGCGATTTCAATGAAATAGAAAACTGTGTAAAGAATTATTTTCATAAAATTTCGCATTTAGGTAATCCTAAGTTATTCGCATTTTAAAATGGACAAAAATTTATTAGAAAATAAATAATCTTCATGTAAAAAATATTATTATGAAAAATAAATATCATTAGAAAAGTGAAACAAGAATAGGTTTTTTTAAAAAACTAATTTGAATTGCAGTATCTATTTTGAGATAAAATTTGTGTTTCAAAATAATTTTTTTTAATAATAGTATATCTAGGGAAATTAAATAAAATATTTTATAGTAATAAAAAATCAACATAATATATAGTTAGAATTTCATAATATTTTTATTAGAAATTTAAAAATATATGGTCTCATAGATAATTTCTCAGATAAGTCCAATATTCAAATTCTTATTTAAAAGTTAATATAATATATCTCATGATTTGTGTTTCTTTGAAAAGGATTGATTATTTTCAGAGGAAAAATAATATAAGTACAAAACGAACTGATTATCTTATAGAACTTTGCGTAACTTTTTGAATAAAAACCAGATTTTATCTTTTAAAATGACATTTTCAACAATAACAGTTATTTTAAAAAAATTAAATCAGGACATTATTTTTAATTTTTATAAATTATTAATGTGTGCATGTGATCGTTTTCAAGTACACTTTATGAGCAGTAGAAGCATTCATTTCAATCCAGACTTTCATATAATAAACTAGGTATGTTATTTTTATGTTTACACTTTTCCCAGAAAAAAATGATGCATGAAAAATAAATGAATTAATTTAAGGAAGAAAAAAAGATTTTTTTGAAAGTTCATATAAACCTTAATATGAGACATTTTTCTTTAAAAGGATATAAAAAAAATCACGACTTTGCAGATCATGAACTGGATAGTTTGAAAATACTAAAATTAAGTCACTGATTTTTTAAAAATCGTAAAATATCTTTCATTTTTAATATTCATCTTATGTCTCAATAAAACACGTTTGGAGTTGCCTTAATTTTTCTGCTTTAAAGTTAAATTATTGTTATATAAATTATTGTTATACGTATAAAATTGGGCTTTACCAAGTTAATTATACATAAAGAAACATGTACGATCTAGTATTTTATAATTTTTATAATTTGAATTATCTTTTAACTACTTATTTTTTTTTTAAAAAAGTGACTTTCAATACGATCTTCCATTTATGAATCAATAGTAATATATGTCCCATAAATATCTCTATAATAAGATTTCGTTTTAAAGGAAGCCATTTTCACTGAATATTCAGTTAATATTTTTTATAATTAAATTGAATTATTTGAAATAATCATCAAGAAATAACTTTTTTTTAAAATTATAAATAAATTATTATATATATGTTCGACTTGTATATCATTGCAAAATTAATGAATACATTTCTCAAATAGAGGGATAAATTAGTAATTACCACGTAGAATTACTAAGTCATCTCTCTATCATTCGAGATAATTACTTTGGGTTCTTCCCTTGGACAAAATTTGAAGCATGCACATCAATTCAAACTCGTACAATATGTAAGATAAGCATATTCTTCCAACCATGAAACACACTGAATTTCTCTAGATTGCAAACTCTTGAATTATTCTGTAGAGCAGCCTTCCAATGTCTACATGTTCTACTGGGTGTTAATGTACACCAGTTATTATTAGATTCTCAAGGAACATCTGAGAAGGTGGCATAATTCTACCAAAGTTTAATAATTTCTACTAGTGAATATCTTATATCAATGTATTGTGTTGATGCTGACTTAAAAGGAATTTAGTAAAAAAATAAGGTAATATAAGTTGTAAAGATTCAAATGGTCAAATTATTACATCAAATTAGTTAAAAAGAGAATAGAAGTTTTCTTTTTCCTTAATATTAATAATGATTAATCTTTTGAAGCAGCATATAAGAAATCACGAGATCACTCTAAAAAATTAATTTTTACACACGAGTATATTTATGAATTTCGGGAAAGTTATTTTATAAATCTGTAAGTTTTCTCATGAGAAATATGACTTTACATTTGAGTTCTTCAATTGATGATATTTACTTTCCATCATTTTATGGAAGAAAGTAGAAAACTGGCGAAATGTGGAAAAAAATATATAAAATATTTCCTCATATTTTGGAAAGAAGCATCACAATTACTGTGTCTTCTTTTCGCCATTTATTTGTATTTGTTCTCCTTTTTTCTGTCTTTATTACCATCTAAAGGTAAATAAGATAAAAAATTGCTTGGCGAAAAATGGCGAAATTTTTTTAAGTCGGAATGTTTTCATAAATTGCTAATTTATTAAAGTAAATAGGATGTGTAAATGAACAGTTAAAAGTTATGTAGCCTCAACTTAAGTTCTATGCAAAACTGTATTTTAGTTTGAAGATTCTTGTATCATTCTAATTTTAGGTAAACTTTAGGTCATATTTTTAGGTCATTTTTTTAAATACATAATTGATTATCAAGCTTGATTCTTTTTTATTTTTTTGAGTTTTAAAAAGTTTCGAACCTGGACAAAATTATATATGAAAAATGCAGATATATAAACAAAAGAACAGGCGAAAAGGTCGAGTTTGGCAAATAAATTTATAAAAGAATGATTAAAAAAGATAAAACAATAAATTTTAAAAATTGAATAGTTTTATTTTTAAAACTGACTATCAATATTATATCATTTGGGTTAAAAAATTTAAACTATGTAGTAATTTTATTGACTGATTTCTAGTAGGGAATAATTTTATTAAATACAAATTTCTATTAGAAAAACTCTTGCTCTCACTGTATTTCAATTTGATGTAAAACTTTACAGATCTACTTTACAGATGATAATTTGATGCAAAGTATAATTAATTCGCGCGTTTTAACTGATTTAAAAATTCTTGCTTTCAGTAACATTAAAATACAAATATCTTGAATCTATTCATATGTAAAAGTTAAACTTAGAACGAGAATTCAAATGTAGGTAAATAAGTTTATAATTAACAGAGTACAAGTTAACAAGACAATATACTACAGTTTACTAGAGACGACAGTTTACAAGAGATTATATTGCAGTTTATAATTAGATAAATCTTATTTGCAAAAGTGCTATTTTTAAAGAAGAATTTTCTTTGAGACAAAAGGATGATTACTAATTTTAATTACTTGTCTGATTTTTTTTTAAAAATCTAACATTCATAGAGAGAGAAATATGTTTTTAATTTATTAGATTTAGGAAGTGAATAATCATCTGTAAATACATGAAATGAAGAGCATTATTTAATTCTAAATTTTAAATACTTCCAAATTACTCTTTTTACAGTTATATTTAGAGAATGCTTAACTTTGCATTCTTGGTGAATTTTTGTCCTGAATAAATATTTCAGTATTATTGAAATGATATCCGTCATAGAATTATGTTTAAATTTGTTTGCGTTTTGAAGAAATATAAATTTAAATATTATGTTTAAATTTCCTTGTCGAATTAACATATAGCAGAAACTTTTTCTTTTTAGAATTATAACTCATAACATATTTTGCAGTAAAATAATATCATATTTATAAAGATAATTCAACTGTGAAGGGAATCAAAAATAGTGATTTCCGTTATTATTTCATGAAGGCAATTTTTTTGTACTTTGGATCAAATTAAATTCCAATTCTCTGCGTATATTAAAATATAACACACTTGCACGAAATGCCAAATTTCGTTTTAAAACACATAATCAAATAGAATTAATTAAGAAAGTAAGTCTATATGTGTAGATTTTTATGACTACAATTTCTTAATTAATTCTGTTGAGGGAAAACAAATATCCAATATATTCTTCAGATTGTCAGAAACTGTCAAAACGTTGAATGGCCATATAAAATACTCCATTTAATTCTAAATAAAATTACAAAATATAATAAGTGTTTGTGTTACATTTTGTTCTCATGCAAAGGGCATAATATTACTTTGTATCTTGGAACATTTGGGATAATGTGCCAAAAATAGCAAACCCAATTGCAATGGAGAGAAACTCAATTAAAAAAAATGTAATACATTTCTAAAATGATTGGATTTAATTGGTTACGAGTTACAAAAGTTCGAAATGAACTCAACTTAAGGGAATTTTTTATAAATTATCAAAATTATATTAATTATATCAAAATTATATAAATTATAAATTATCAAAAAGTACAACGGTTTTCCTAACTTATGGATGCATTCTGCAATGTCGATCTACTTTATTCAGCATATATAATTAAATAAGTTATGAATGGATTTGACCTCATTTTTTCATGTATGGATGAAGTTGTTATACTGAGTAATAACGAAGGAAGAAATCGTGCCTGAGAATTTAGACTTGAGTATAGATCCCAAAGCAATAGAGTACACATTAAATATGCTTTATAAACTCAATATTTTAAAATTCCTTTAGTGGAAATAGGACAATGCCTCATAATATGTTCTCAGAATTTTACAGAGGTTTAAAATTCTGAGATAGTAACCAAATGAACTTGGAAAATAATAGCTCCATTGTTTACATAATTACATACATAAGCAGTTACCAACAATATAATTTTGGACATGTATTCTAAATCATCTCAAAAGTTTCATTTAATAAGGAGTGGAATATAAATGATGTAATTAAAATATATAATGTTTGTCCAATAGGAACTTACTTGAATTAATATCTATTTCATGTAAAATAAGTGCAGTTGCGTTATGAAATAAATTTTCTTAGGCTCTATAAAATCATATCTGGAGCTTGGCTGGTTAAAAGTTATGCTTAAAGCAGATATAACTTATCTAACAAAATTTAGAAATTATTTTAAAATTTCTATAAATGCTCTTTCAATGTCCGAAGAACAATAGTTTGAGGAAAATCAATTCTTCTGCTGTTTTTCTCTTTCCTCATGAAATCCCATTTAGTACTTGTCGCCACTGAAGAAAACGAGAACTACTTTTACAGACAGAAAGAAAATGTCCTAGTAACGTTATTGAGACACCATTTCAAAGACAAAAAAATCAGAAACACGTCGATGGACAGCTATCTGATTTTTCCATTTTTGAGACTATAAAACTGATAATATATATTTCCTAGCTTTCCATTATTTATGCTGGATGAGGGATATTAAGATTTACGATTTCGATGAAACAGTGCTCTCTAAAATTTCATTTAATTATATGATCTCTCGGATGCTCAAGGGTCTTTACCCTCAAAAGCTACTGCATCCCCTTTCCGTTGTAAAGCGGACACGACATCTTCATCATCATCATATGATCTAAAACTAAAACAGTAACATTTTAGATACCAAATAACTCATTATTTTTAATTCATGTAATTATAGATACAGTAGATTTAATAAAAAAAAATCCTAACAAACCTAAAACAAAAACAAAGAAACAAAAAAATATTAAAATCGAAAGAAGAAATTAATGATTTAATTCTTCTTTACTGAAAAGTTGTATTCTAAAACAATATTTGAAATGCTCTCCTTGCCTAGTCATAGGTTAGTTTATGATTTATTGAAATATAATTAGAACAATGATAAAGAATGTCTTTTCTGTATTATACGTTATTTAGTTTCTTGCTCAGGTTTGATGAAAAGTGTATCTAAAATTCTATATTTATTGAAGGTTAGATATAATTTCGATAAAATGTAATAAGCAATGCAATTGTTGATTTTTTTATTTGATATTAAAGAAGGTAAAAAAAGTCAAAAGAATTTAAAATATATTTTCTTCACAACTGAAAGTTTATTTCTGAATCATTTACTAGAAAAATGTACTTTAAATTCGAATTTAATAATTATAATTTTAAAATGAATTTTTGTTACTAATTATTCTTAAGTTCTAATAAATTTTTCAAAAAATAAAGTTTAGCGTTGTATATGGCACCCCATATTTTAACGTTCAATTTTCTCACCTATTTGAAAAAAGAAATTTTAGACGGATATTTAAATTTCTAGTTTGGAAAGATGTTAATAAGACTCGTTTTCAAATCATTCTCTTTCAGTCTCGTTCTAAAGCTATTGAACCTTCTTTCTTTTTTTTCTTGATTATTGAAATTTTTTTCAGAGAGAGTTAATGATTTAGACATTAAATTACTGTCATGATTACAAATTTTTAATTTTTTATGAGAAGTACATGCGCCGTAATTGCAGACTTTCTTTTAATACAAGGGGTGTTCATATGAAAAGGTACGAAACGACACTGTGGGTATAAAAGAAGACTTCATTCAAAGTATACACCATAGACCTGAGCCCAACGATCCTACTGATTAATGAGCCGAAGGATTCCTTGTTCCCAGAATTCTTGTGATCGTGACGAAACCCAGTTCTTCAAACCGTCCTTGAGTTCGCCGTCCAAGGTCCGCTACTTGTTGAATTCCTCTAGCACAGAAGAACCATTAACTCCAATGTGTACTGTGAGACACTCCGAAGACTACACAGGTTCACCAAGAAAAAAAAAAGACCGGGGCTACTCACGGAGGTTGTGGTTCTGTTCCATGACAACGCACGTCCACACGTCATCAGGGTCACACACGCGGAACTGGCCAAGTTTAAGTGGGAGCAGGTCGACCATCCGCCTTACAACATGGACATGTCGCCCTGCGATTTTAAAATGTGTTTGGTTCCCTGAAAAAATCCTGAAAGGGAAGCGCTTCAACACGGATAGAGAACTCAAGGACGCTGTGAAAATCTGGGTCTCGTCACCGCCACAGGAATGCTGGGAACAATGAATCCTTCAGCTCGTTAATCAATGGGATCGTTGTGTTCAGGCCTATGGTGTATACTTCGAATAAAGTTTTCCTTTATATCCCCGGTGTCGTTTCGTACCTTTTCATTTGAACATCCCTGGTAATTAATTAAGTCATGGATGTAGGACATGAATCGGAGAAAGAGCGCTGAAATCCAATAATTTAGATTTGATCTTGATCCATTTTATATAGTGTCCTGCCTCTTCAGCTACTAAGAACTGACAATAGACAGCCTGAATACTGAAGGTTTAATTGGTGTTTCTTTTACAGAAAATGCAAATGTGGATAGGTTTTATTTAGATGGATCTTCAAGATGCCAAACAATTCTCAAATATTGGACCAAAGTGAACTTGTAAATCTGATGATGAGACTAAGTAAGACTTCAAGTACTTACCACTTATTCATAAATTGACAAGACACATGATTGACAAGTGAATTCGTAAATAATGGTAATAAATTATTACATTCTAGCTTCTTGAGTTATTGTATAATTGATTTATCTATTCATAATTTTATATCCTATCAACCTTGCTATTTACAGAAGGTATGATTGCTTATTAATTTTTGAAATAATTTTCTGATAAACTAAATCCAGTAATGATAAAAAGCAATTTTTTTCTTCCTATATTAAAAATCTCATAATGAAGATGAAAATCGTTAAATTATTGAAACTCTAGTTTGGAAAATAAAATAGGATCCAATTATATAATTTTAAAATTACTTTCAATTTGTTCTCGGAAAAACTGCCATAAAAATGCAACGAAAAACAGTGGTGTGAATCAAGAAGAAAAAAAAAAGTACTCAGGACATCCTTTATCATTAAGAGTATATATATATTCAAGAATAATTGGTTTTTAAGTCTTATTTTCTTTTAGATTAACGCTTGAAAGATAAATTAGGATTCATTCTGCATTTTTTTCTTAGGTCTAGTCTTTAAATAGTAATCCTACTTACTGAATAATTATACCAAGGTTTAGTTCTTAAAATAAATGACTTAAAATGTTGTTAAAAAGATTTATTCTGTTTATTGGAAGGTTAATGGCTTTATATAGAATGAAAAATATTTTTTAATCATAAAGTTCTTCTTAATGATTATGAAATTTAAAGATTAAAAAAAAATTGGATGCACGATAATAAAAAATTATTTTTATTAAAAAGGAATAAACTTACTTAATTAAATCTTGTCACTATAAGAAATTCTATAAGATTTATTAATTGCAAATTACATATAATGACAAGCGGGAATTAAGTAATTATTGTTGATACAAATGAGAAAAAATGTACATAAAAGCATTTAAAAAGGAAATGCGATCCTTTTTATTTTCCCCATAGGAAAATTCGTTAAAAATATTTGTTCTTGAGCATATTTTTCGATAAGGCATCTTTAAAAATATGATAATTATTTAAAATACATAAAATTTTTTCATTATTATATGTTTTTCTAGTGAAAGAATGCCGATAGTAATATTTTATAAAAGATATTGCAAATAAATAAAGCTCTAAAAATTATGAGATATATATTTAAAACAGTAGAGCGACAGTCTATAAGTTGCCGTGAAGAATTTAATAAAAATCCTTTTAAATGAAAATTTAGATTTACTGTAAATTTTGTCTCACTTCTATGAGCATATTTGTCGCTATAGAATAATATATATAATTCCTCTAAAATATATAAATGCATGATAAAAACTTAATAATATATTAAATTGTAAATTAGTTAACCATGTTTGCATTAATACATATATAAAAAGCCAACTTTGTATTTTTGTTTGTTCCATCAGTACATTCTAAATGCTGAAATGTATAAACTAAAACTTTTGCACATATTATTGAATTGCTTATTAAAAATTCAGTAGATGTAAATGTGATTTAATGCACTTCTAGTTTATTTTGACTACGAAATATTTCTAAAATAATGAAAACACTCAGTGCTCCTTTTGGCAGCAAATTTGGTTCGAAATCTCATACTGCCAAACTAAAAATATTATGAAGTAAAATCTAACTTTGTAGTAAAGACCTCGGTAGATTGACAACTATCCTTGAGAGATGAAATTGTATGAACTAACAAAAACTAATTATATTTTGAGGAAACATATCAGACGACTAAAAAAAGTTCTACCGCTTTTTGTGAAACTATAAAATTACGCACAATACACAGTAGATGAATCTAAACTTCCATTAATATATTAACCCAGATTTAAAGAGGACTCATCTCATATAAAGAGAAGCAGAAAAGTTATCTCTTAACATTATGGGAATTGACCTGAAGATAAATACGCCCTATAAGGCATTTTTTTTCCTACAAGAATAATGCTAGATTATTCTTGTAGGAAATACGTGATTGTATGTTGTATGAGTTTAAATTTGGAACAAATGCTGTACAAACGCCTCAAAATATGCTAGGCTTTTGAAGAAGGTTTTATCAGCACTCACACCATATAAAAGTGGTTTAGAAAATTTTCTTCCTATGATGAGTCGCTTAGAAATGCGCTATGAATAGGGTGGCATATGTCATTAATAGTGATGAATTAAAGGCTGCAGTCGAAGAAGATTCCTGTGTAACTTGTCAGATGTTAATACAAAGATTCACCGTACATGAAGAAACTGTCCTTTTACATTTTCACAATCTTGAGAAAGCTTACAGACTCGGCAAATGGATACCTCATCAACTGACACTTGCCGATAATGTAGATCGACTGAACATTTGTTTGAGATTGCTTCATCACCATCAAATGGAACCATATGTTAATAGTTTATTAATCTGTGATGAGAAGTGGCTTTTTCACAGCACTCCCAATCACATCAGTGGCTGTTATCCATTGATAATTTGAGACAGACCAGCATACCCAATATATACAAGCAGAAGGTTTTATTGTGGATATGGTGGATTGCAAATGGAATTCTTTACTATGGACTTTTAACATCTGGCCAGACAATTACTGTGAAAGTCTACAGGCACCAACCCCATTTAGTTCACCAATCACTTTTGGGAAAAAAATGGACAACTTTAGACAACCACGAAGGTTTTCTTTTCCTACAAGAATAATGCTAGGCATCACGTCGTGCATCACTTCTGACATAATTCAGACCCTTGGATGGGAGCTTATTTTGTACCCTCTTTATTATACTGACATTAACCCTTCTGGCAATCACCTATTTTTAAGCCTATATAATAATCTGCGAAATCGACAATTCAGAAATAGAAATGCTACGGAAATGGAGTTAGAGAACTCTAAAGATCGTAATTTTTATAAAAATGGAATTTATAAACTTATTTTCTATTGGGGGAAAGGTTATTGAATGTGAGGGTGATTTTTTTTGATGAATAAATTGTGTTATTTCCTATACATTTTAATGTTTTTTTTCAGTAAAAAATGACAGAACTTCTTTGGTTACTTGATAAAAAAACCTATTAAAAATGTTGTAATTATAAATGAACTCATAACTCCTTCCATGCGGAGGAGGCGAGGATGAGGAACATGTAGTAAAAGGAGCGATTAGAATGAACTTTGCATGAGGTGGTTCATCATGTCAGACATAAATGCGAGGCTTTTGTAATGTTTTTTAATTGATTTTTTCAATAATGCTTTTTAATTGTCATTAAATAATGCTTCTTAGCTATCATCTTATGACGATATCTATTCTTAGGGTTCTTATGGTTTTTCAATGTCTTTCATGGGACTTGATATGCATATTTATCAGTAGAAATATTGTTTAAAGAAATTAATTTACTCACCATAGTTTAGTAACGGCTAGTTATTCCGTCGTGTATAAAACAGCGTAATTATATCTGACCTTTATACTCTCAATATATAACATTCATCCTCTGACGAAGGATTGGATAGAGTTTGATGAAATATCGTGAATGAATGTATTTATGGTCTATAAAGTATATTTCAATTTTAAACCCACCTCAGAATAGTCTCCTGATTTGGGTATTATCACCAATCTGTCTCTTTAAATGAAGATTTAAATATGACTTTCATAAACATAAGGGCCAAGGAACAAACTCAAATCTCTAAATTCCTTTTTATTTTTCAGACCTAATCCTGAAATAAAAAAACATCCGAACAAGAACAATTAAGGAGACATTTTAATACTCCTTCTATAAAGTATAAATTTTACATTGGCTTATTTTATTACATTTAATTATTTGGTCGAATTTTCAAAAATACACTATATATGAGGCTTTCATGATCTTAACATTAAAGAATAATTTTACATTAAAGAATAAGACTAATAAAGAATAACATTAAAGATTTTAACATTAAAGAATAATATCTTACATCCTTACAGTTGAGATTTATGAAATTACTAAAACATTCAGTGCAAGGATCATAATACCAATACAGTAAATTTATAATTTCGAAATTGTTACAAGTATGGGAAGTATATTTCTTCAATAAAAGAATTTAACCTACCTTATATTAAGCTATATTTATTTTGAATGAATAGCCTCAGTCCCCGTCAGAGACATGGAAAATAACAAATAACAGTGACAATAACTGGAGCTTTTAGAAAGATGCAAATTATAGGCATACATGCTCAAGCATGAAATGACCTGCAATTTTCCAGCCCATTCATAAGAGAATTATTGCGGAAAGTCATCCATCTGACTCTCCGACCCACCACGAAGGCACACGGATTTAAACCATAAAACTGAATGACCGGACCGCCGCAACAGCAACACTGGCGGGAACTGTGGTTGAGTCCTAAGGGCCATCACCGACCCCGGTACAGCCCTCCCCGAACGAAGAACGCCCCGTCATCGATGGGAGGAGTCAGATCCCCCACTTATTTGTGTACCCTCCAGGGTAGCGAGATCCAACCACCATGCAGGAAGCATCTCATCCTCATTTCTAGGTGTGCTCCCCGGGGTTGAATCATTGTGGAAAAGAACATCTTCTCAATAATCTATGAGCTAATGAGTTTGACGTATATCAGTTATTATTAAATTCTCATGATTAATAATGCTTATTGGCAACATGCTCATTCAACTCATCTTAAGTATGTTCATCAAATGAAACTCGAATAAGTGAATTCAATGGATATAATGGCTATAATTAATTTTTACTATAATTAATAGAATTGTGAATACCAAGATACATTACAAAAATACAAATTATAAGTCTCAAGTTTGTTTAAATCGATCTAAATATCTTATGCGCATTATTGAAAAACTTTACAACCTACGAATAATCTTGTAAAATATTATGCCGTTCAATTCACTTGATGAGAATCATTACTTTTCGTAATCTCTGTTAGATAAATTAATAATATATACCTGTCTAAATTAACTTCAGACTCATTTCTTCTTCGAAATGATTTGAATGTCATAATTTCATAAGTTTCTTGACATCTATAAATGTCAGCCTTCATAAAAATTGATAATTTTCAACTTGTATTAGGATGATAAATTCTTTAAATACACACATCTGAATGAGTCTAAGATGTTATTAAAGAAAAATAGTATCAATTCTATGCATATAAAAGAACACTGTTAATATGCATGTTATTGATAGATTTTGAAATTCATCTTTTTACAGATTATATAAGGATTTTCAAAAATTTCTACACTTTCAATATAATGCTGAATAATAACCCAACAAAGGCTAAATAAATAAATTTAGCGCTCGCTTGGGATCTATTTAGCATTTAGTATTTTGAACGAAAAAACTTTTAATGATATGCTTTTGTTACATTTAGTATATAATATTTTTTAGTATATAATATGTATTTCAGTAGAATATATGTCTATTAAATAAAATATTCTTTGCATAGCTTGTTGAAATGATATTAGATATTCTATAGAATGTCTAAAGGCACTATATACAATTTTAGGGGAAATATATAATATGTTTCAATAATTTTTCTTTTTTCCCCCTTACATTTAAATAATTCGTAATTTGTTTAAAAACACCCTAGTATTCAATAAAGTCATTGTTTCTTATATTGCGATTTGGATACTTTATGTATTTTTTTATAAATCCCCCCAGAGGGCACCTCGAAATGAGGATGAGATGCTTCCGGCATGATGATCGGATCTCGCCACCCTGGAGGTTACACGAAAAGGTGGGATGCTGGCTCCTCCCATCGATGACGGGACATACTTTCTTAGGGAAGGGTTGCACCATGGCTGGTGATGGCCCTTAGGACACAACCATAGTTCCTGCCAGTGTTGCTGTTGCGTTGGTTCGGTCATTCAATATTATTTATCCTTGTGCCGTCGGGTGGGTCGGAGAGTCAGCGATATGACTTATGTGTTTATCGGTACTGCTTTCTTTCTCGAAAAAATTTTGATGATTGAAATGAAATGAAAAATTAAGAAAATGATTCCTCAAATTTATTATGCATCTAACACTGATAATTTTTCAAGTTGAACAATTCTTAATGGATTATTAAAACAATATTCTCTTCGTAGTTACATACAGAACAAAGTTTCTATTTTTGATTAATAAAATTTTTTAAAAATGTATAAAGAAAACTTGTATATTTTTAGTTACAGAATTAATGTTTTAGTCACGTTTGTTAATGAAACAAAATAAAAGTAAATATTCTTCCTAACGCAATTCCGAATTCCAAAACTTTTTCTGTATTTCAAAGCCACATCAACAAGTGTATTGCAAACATAATGCTTTTTACAGAAAAGGTTTGCATTTTTCTGAACTGAAAAAAGAATTGAAACGTCAAAGAAATGTTAAAAGTATGTCCACAGTTCATTGAAAATCACATGGAGAAACCATTTTCAGCAATAAGATCCTCAAAATGAAAATCAAATATCGATTTTTTTTTCAAATGCTTTTCCATTCTTTATTTTCCTCCTATGAATGTTTCATATTTACCCTATAAATCAATATAAAAAAAAATATAAGAAAATGAAAATATGGGGGAAAATAACACACAGAAAACTTATTTGATGGTTGGATTGTTTTGTCAGGGTTGAAAAGAAATTATATAACGAAGCTTTGGAAGAGAATATATCCAGAAATCCAAAACCAGAAAGACAAAGTTAATGCTCCTATTATAAATATCATATAAATAATTAATCCATTAACAAATTTTATTAAAGTAATTTTATTTTCTTAAACTTCATATCGTCGCTTTATAAAAATATTTATATTTTTAAGAAATAGGTAATTTTTATTTTGTTCACGATCTAATTGAATTATTTTCAATATTTCAAATGCTTAAATGGAAGTGAGCTTGCCCAAGGATTGATAATACTTTGTTTCGTCTATGTAATTACAATATAAATAATTACTAATTAAGGCAATGAGATAAAAGGCGAAATTTATTAAAAAATAAAAGTACGAATACATAAAAATTTATTTTAACTTCGGTTTCTATAATTGTTTGTAATTAATTTAAATTAATTCAGTTCTTCACATTAGCATATTACTAATAGTAATAATGATTAATCTGTCACCCGAGCGTTTAGAAAATTTACTTCACTTTTAATTTGCAATTTTGTTCAGTGAATATCATGCTTTGCATTATAATACGAAAATACTCACAATTCCTTCTCAATTTTTATTTAATTTTTTTCTATGTACTACAAATTACGTTTGAAAATGCTGATAATTTTAGTGTCTCAATCATTTAGTGTATAGGGGTGTTTAAATTAAATTGATACATTTAAAAAATTCATGCAGATTTACTAGAATTTTAATCATTTCATTAACTTACCCTATTTCGTTTCATCATAATCATTATTGTGATTATCTGATATTTAACATTCCGATGGGAATTCCTGAATGCAAACATGAAACTTGCATTTATTTCCTGGATATGATTTTAAAAAGTTATTCATTAAAATTATGTTTTAAATAGTTAAAAGTTAGAAATTATAATTATTTCATATAAATCTTATTTAAAAAGAAATGGAAAAGATGTAATCATAAAACACTTACAAAATGTAAAATGTCAAAGAATTAGACGAAAGGCGTGACACCGAAATAAATGAAATTACCAATATTTTAATTGAAATATTTACATTTGTAATACAAAACAGTGAAAACAGTATGGGAATAAAAACAACAACTGAAATTTAGATATAAAAAGAATCCAGTTTCATATTCACTTCGTTGCATCTTTGAAATGCTCAACATTATGCTTAAAAAGTTCCCACAGTTGTGATTCTAGTATTCTTGTTATTTTGATTAATTTGCATTTTTACTACCTGTTGATACATTAATCATTGATACATTAATCACTTCTTCAAAACCTATTTTTTTTCGACCATCTAATTTTACCTCCCTTTGCAGAGACTTCGGCAATCTTCACGAGCACATTCTTTCGTAAAAACGCTAACCAACTACAAAAAAAAATATTTACTTTATTATTAATTGAATGAATGATGTATAAGTTGATTGTAGCTACATTTTTATTGTATTTCAAACAGTGAGTTTCTTTAAACAAGAACGAGAAAAAGAAAAGTAGTAGAAAAAAAGTAGAAGAAAAGTAGTAGAACGTAGCTACAAGATAGTAGCTATATAAAGATATATCTATAGAAAGTAGCTTCCGTTACCTCCTGTTATAAGAAAAATATAATACGAAATTCCTCTCTGATGTACCATTCGCTTACGCCCGGAATATGTTGGTTTCAAGAATATATTTCTGAAAGAATTAATGTATTTTTTAGAGTTTGTTCATATTACATAAAATGCTTTATAAGAGGAAACATCTCAAGTATTTTATTTTTGAAATGAAAAATATGTCTTAATATTGCAAGTCGAAAAAATTGCTTAAAACCGGAAAAATTCAATGAATCCTTCAAACATCAAAATCCTTGTTAAATCAAATAAAAGCAATCAAAAAGTCAAATTTAATGTTCTGAAAACTCAAAAAAGGATTGGAATAATAGGAAAATTTTCTTAAATAATCTTAAAGCCCATACATCATTGCATATATATATATATATTATTAATTATCCTGTTACTGGTCTGTTTAAGATATTTTGGAAACAAAAATTAAGTTTACTATTATCTAGAACATTTTATAAATCTTTTTGTACCGAAATTCTACATTCTTCGACTGTTACATGATCTCCAAAGAAACTGTTGCATGAACAATTTTACAAAAAAAAAAAAAAAAAAAAAAAAAAAAAACATTAAACAGAATAATAATAGAATTACCTTTTAATTTGTATAATCTTCGATAACATAATATGCAAACAGGAAATCCTATAAGAAATCATTCATTCATATACAAGTACATTATTCTGAAGAACGATTTTAGTTCAAATAGGAAAGATAAATTTGGATATTCCAGATCCAGAATTTTGAACTCAAACTGTAAGAGGAATTGCTGCTTTGGATCGCATATATACAGGTGTTTATAAGTGGATATTCTATTTTACAATAAAATATTTAAAGGGGAAAAAAACTAGAAACAATCTTGTTCATCGGAAATTATAAATAGCAGTTGAAAGTCTAAGTTCAACACAATTATAAATTTTCATTGTAAATTCCTCCGAAAATATAAACGTTATCAAGATGATGGAATAACTCATCCTATACTTTTTTAGCATCTGGAACACTTTGGAAACTTGCAAATACACTAGTCCTATGTTCGTCAACGCAACCATTTGGTAGTGGGAGGGTGGGGGCGGGCAGCATCTGATAATGCATTTCCACACACACACAAATCAAATACTGCTATTAAGTATTTGCATCCTTTCAAAGCTTCATACCATGCATGCAGAAAAAAATGTTAAATATGTTATTGTAGTACTACGTTTTGCTTTGTTTTTCTGAATGGGCTAACATTGAATACTTATAGCCATGTTGAATTTATCCCTAGAATGCATGACCTTTCATTTTTTTATGTAAAAAATATGCATGTCTTGAGTGATTGCAAATAATTTAGGAAACTGTTAAACTTATTTTGATTATTAGTTTCGTGAAATTATTTTACAAATTAAAATTTGCGAAAGAGCTACATTATTATTTAAAGACTATCCCAGTGATTTAATACATGATTTTATATAAAAGTTTGAAGTATTGCTTATAAGAAACATACAAAATTGGATTTTGAGGAATTAAGACATATTTTCATTCCAAATTTTGAAATAATTTTTACAAATCAGCAAAAATAAATTTAAGTGCAGAATATAAATATCATAGCAAATAATTATTCCAAATAAGTTCTTAAATGTAAATTCGATTCGAAAACAAATGCTTTCGATAGCCTTTGGTTTTTAGAGTAAATAGAGCTTTTAAGGTGTATGTACACACTTGAAAATTCGAAAATCGTTCAAAATATCGAATATTTTTTTATTGCATATCAATGTTCTCTGATCCTTTAGCTTTCAAACGATACCAAGATGTTGTCAATATTCGAAATATTTCTCGAGTTATAATTATTTTTCTTGAGGTGCTTTCATTAAAAACTATGTTACGATGTTTTTAAAACTCATTTTATGAAGAATGATATTTTCCCACTATGTTGCTTCATTCAAACAATCATAACTCAACAAGAAATGAACCAAATACAGTTATTTATGTATCAAAATAATCTGTATGAAATAGCGGATGTTTTGTGCCTCAATCAAAGTTATATTTATCGAAATAAATTTTTAATAGCTGTTTAAAAGTTAAAATGACAGAAAAAAATCTCGCTTTTTCTATTCATCGTTGATGAAAAAACTGTTTAAAAAAACAATACATTTTTATAACTTGATTGAGGCAGATAACATGAAGACTAATAGTAGGCATAATTTCCAACTAGAATTGTGTGTCTGTAAAAATTAGAATTTAAGATATCATGTTTCAAAAAATAGGCTAATTAGCTCAATAAATATTATTTAATTAATTAATAATTAGTGTTATATGGTTTTTTCTCACTGAAATGAATTTAAACATATATTAATAACCTACTGTGAAAAAACTGGATTTTTAAAGTTAAAATTAAAAAAAAAATCTTCAAGTGTGTACGTACACCTTAAATCTCATTTTATATTCTTTTTATAAATCTGGTCTAAATAAAGGCAATTTAAATGATGTTTCAACACCACAATTTTGGAATATATGACTTTTTGGTAAATCAGGTCATTTAGTTATAATTAATGATGATAAATATTCTTTTATAAGATTAATTATCTATCAATTGCAGAATATTTGCACTGCAAAGGTATTTTCTTACTATACTCTCTAATTACAAACTCTCTCTAACTACACACTAAATATAAACTCTCGTTTTCTTTTTCTAACACCGCATGGGTTATTTAAATGAAGTTTAGTTAGCAATGTCAAGCATACATTTCGTCTCCTGCATCTATATGTCTTTCATTGTCACTTTGTTGAATATAATAGTTACATAAACAAGTAAATTTCATGTATGTCAAATTATATGAAAGTGGTGAGTCATGTCAAATATTTCTATTGCAAAATTCTAGTTTCATGTGTTATTTCAGTGTTTTTTAATAGACTTTTTCCTTAGATCAAAAAATTTATTGAATAGGTAGACTTATATTAATTGAAAGAAACTTTTTCATAAATTCTTGCAAATTGGTGAATCAGAAAAAAAAATCAAATTATGACTATCTAGAAAAAATGACATACCTGAGAAATAAATTCTTCTCTAGTTTTAGTTAGTAAAATAATAGTTGTTAGGCCAATTATTTCTTATAATTTTTAGAAGGAAATTTTTTTTGATTATTCTAAGAAAACACCACTGAATTTAAATAGTTAATTCTAGAGCAACAAAATGAAAAATGAAGGAAATGCATTTCAACCCTTCATTGTCTTAATTTACTGGACTTCCCAGATTACTTACTATACGAAGTAAAATGTAAATCCTTTCTTACATTTTTTCAGAAAGAGAAATCTCCAGATTATTCTAAGAAATAATTAATTCTAGAGCACCAAAAGGAAAAAAGAAGGCAATGTACTTCAATGTTTTAGTGTCTTAATTTTAATGGACTTTCCAGAATACAAAACGAAGTATAAATGTAAATTTTTTCTTATATTTTTTCAGAAGGAGAAATTTCCAGATTATTCTAAGAAAACACTACTGAATTGAAATAATTAATTCTAGAGCACCAAAATGAAAAATGAAGCCAATGTACTTTAATATTTTAGTGTCTTAATTTTAATGGACTTCCTAGAGTACAATACGAAGTTTAAGAGCAAAACTCTCTTTTATTTCTCCAGAAGGGGAAATCTCTAGATTATCCTAAAAAAACCCACTGAATTGAAATAATTAATTCTAGAGCACCAAAATGAAAAGTGCAGGCAGTATACTTCAATATCTGAATGTCTGCATTTTACTTGACCTTCCAGAGGACAATACGAAATATACGGAATCGAGACTTGGTATCACTAAGCATATTTTGTTGTAGAAAGTTATTGATTGTAAGCATGTCAAAAGACGATAATTAAGACATGCACTTTGGAATATCTTTTATGTTAAATATTTCTTAATTTTATTTTATCTTCATGCGCACGAATGAATTGAGATGGGATGTAGAAATGAAAAACTCGACTACTGCAATGGAACAAAGCATTAATGTGAAATGGAGGGATATATGCATGCTTTCTAAACAAAAAAAATCAATAGAAATTCTTTTCCGCTGGTGTTTTCCTTGATTGATAAATTAATCAAGATTGCCAAAGCGATTTTTCTTCTTATGAAAGTTTGCCTAGAGTGCGGCACTACAACATTATTGTGATTTAAAATTATTAGACGCAATGTTTTTGAAATTACTTATTAATGCTGAACATTTAAGTATTTATCTCTTCCAGGATACGAACGATATGAAAAATAATCTTAATTTATGATGAATCACACGTGTAGGATTTTTGTCAATATGTCTTAAATATTATTGACATTTGGAATCATCTTATCCCCCTTCAGTTGCCTCAACTATATTGCAAAAATGGACAAGATTTAAATAAAGTCTTATAAAGTATTGTGTAAGAAAAATAAAACTTAACCAAATATTATGTGTGTAAAGGATCTTTTATAAAATAATATTTTATAATTCTCTTTTTCAAGAATTTATTGAATTATTTGTTCTTACCATATTCGCAGCTCAAAAAAAAAATGTTTTTTTCCCCGTTTATTTTCCAGAGAACATCAATTAAATTCATCTTTCTTATGCTGAATTGCAAAGGGGATTTCAAAAAAGTCTGAGACATATCTCGAAATGATTAACTAAGTGCATTTATTAATAAACTGGTAGGATGAGGCTTTTTAATATTTCTAGAATACTGTTAAATAATTCAAATGCTCAAACTACAAAACATTTTTATTGCTGCTTAGGCTATTATAATTCCCAAAGCACTAATATTAATGAAATATTTTTCTGATTTTCCTGTGTTATTACAGGAAAAAAAATGGGTTTCGTCACGTTGCAAAATAACGGGATAGCTTCCATTAATTAAACTAATTATAGTGTTTCTTTTATATTTAAACTACAATCGTTATAATTGATGAGTTGCGGAGATAAATGTTGAAAGTCAAAGAGACAATAAGAAATGATTTTGGGTCTTCAAATGTAGATGTTAAAAATTATAATCAAAGCAATATTAAATTATAATAAATCAATTGAATTAATCTTTCTTATGTTGAATAGAGCTCATGGGATTTGAAAATGATTTGTAACATACCTTTAAATAATTAACTAAGCGCATTTTTTAATAACCTGGTTGACTGATGCGCTGTAAAATTTGCAGAATACTTTTAAATAATTCAAATGATTCCAAAGAACGAAACATTTTTATTGCTTCTTAGGTTTTTATAATTCCCAAAGCATTTATACTAAAAAAAATTTTTCTGATTTTTCTGTGTTATTATAGAAACAAATAATGGATTTCATCAAGTTAAAATAAATCCTTTAAGAATGCATAAATTCCTTAAAAATAGATGAAACACGAAAGACTCTTTCAATATCATGTAGATAATTTTTAAAAAAAATAAGGTTTTAATTTATTTTTATTAATCTCTTATTTCATAGAAAAATGAAGATACTTTGAAATATTTTTATTTTGAACTATCATTGAATAATATTAAACTATCAATAATATGAAATTAGGATTTTAATTGTTATTTTAAAATTTTATTATTCCTTCAAATTTTATGTCAACTTTCCGATTGAGTAGATAATTTACAGTATATCAGTTTAATTTATGATGTTCTCTCTTTCGTATTACCTCTTGGTCTCTTTCGCTCTATCATATACGTGTATATATTCACACATGAGACGAAGAATGAGACTGCAAACCCGTACAGACATTCACCAGATTATTATAAATTTTGTCCTTTACAAAAATTTCTATATTAGATTGGCAATATTATGTTTATGATAAAATAGAAATTAATAAAAATGAAATTTAAATACGATTTTTATCGTCGAGCCTTTAAATCTTTCAAAATCTCATTATTCAAAACGCAGAATACATTTGCTGAAACCGACAAAAAAAAATACAGAGATGCACATTAAAATATAATTTCTATATTGATGGAAAACAAGGACAGCTTAATCAATATTGTTGGTATTTGATTCGTAATTTTTTTGTTAATTTTTTGTAAAGAAAGGTATAAGAATATATGTAATGTGAATGAGATGACATTTATAGTTTATGAAGATTTTTATTAAATTATTTTGGAAGCATTTCCGGAATATTAAATGAGAAAATTACAAATTAATTTACCATTAGAAAAACAATATTTTACAGAAAGAAAGCTTTTCTTTTATTTATTTATTTTTGCTTTTACTGCATAACAAAATATCTTCCATGCAAAATAATAATAATAATAATAATAATTTTATTTGGGTCTGTTTTTGTTTGCTTCTGGAAGTAATATATACAAGCTTCTAATTGTATTTTTTTATTCATTTCCAAAAATTTACATTTGGAACGATTGTATTTTTTAAAAAGTTTTTGAAATAAATTTATTCATCGATAAGTTTTTATGCGTTCACTCTTACTCTCTTAAACAAAGAAAACATATTCAATTTATAATATTTCCCATTTACTCATTCTCTCTCTCTCTCTCTCTCTCTCCCTCTCTCTATAAATATATATTTATATATATGACAAATGTAAAGCTTCATAACTATTTTGTTATATGTAAAAAAATTCGTTTGTTTCTATAGCGCAGAATGCCGATAAAATGGTACAGAATTTCTGAGTTAGTTTTATAAATTTTGGAAATATTTCACGAAACTATAGTGTGACATGAGCAAAAAATAACCTTCCTTAGCTGATAACATTCAGAACAATTTCATATTCATGAGAATTGAGCTTTTATTTTTCTTCTATCGAAGAAAGATTAATATTAAGGTTCCAAAAAACTCTGAACAGAAAAGCGCATTTCTTTAGCTGTACTTTTTTGCATATTTAAATTTATATACATGTCTCTCTGTATAATAGAATCGAGTGTTAGAATGCCCAGGCGAATTGTGGGTAAGTTTTTTTGTGTTTATTATTTTCAAATTCTTTTATTACACACCGTTACATTAATGTTTCTTTGGTTAAAGAATTTCTTAGAAACTGCTTGCGTTGGAAATTTATACTTAAGTGGAAGTTATAAAATTTAACTATAGTTTATTTTCATTGGAAAATAAAATATATTTAAATAAGGAAATTTAAATACACTTTAAATTCTCGAATTGTTTTGAATACGTGTTTACAGCAAAACATCTAGCTCAAACAAATGAAATACTTTTAAAGAAATTAATCAGTCTGATTTTTTCTTGAAGTTTCTTGTAACTAACTGGAAGAAATAATAAGATTATGCAGAGATTAAAAGCGCAAAGGAGCTTTAAATATATTATTTCTTAATACTTTTTCATTTATAAATATATTTACTTCTTTCAATCTGATATGAATGATTATTAGCAGATGTATCCATAATTTCATAAATATCCAGACAAGCGCAATATAAGATAAATTGATCATAATAAAACCCCTCACATTTTTTCGGAGATGCTCTGGAGTTATGTTTTATAAGTCTCCTCTAAACTTCCTCGCATATTCTGTTATAAACGTGTTAGCCCAGAGAACGCCGTGCATGGCACTGATATATCCTACTTACGCCATATTAACTTTTGGCACGAATTTAGCATTTTTACTCAATATATCGTGTAATACTAGATGAGTGTTTTAGCGATAAATCGCTGACCTGCGATTAATAACATCCGAAAGTCGAATGTTTGCTTTAAATGTGCGTTTCCCAATCGATTGAAGCAAAAAATTTTGAAAAAAAAAAACTACATTTATAGTCACAAATTCCATATCAAATTTGATGCATTTAAGTCAATATATTTTTTTAATTATTGCGTTTACATGTTTCTCAACATGTAAACGCTGATCGACAGTACCCTTGTTGGATTTGGCTCAAAATTTTGTACACTATGGATGTTAAAACTGTATACAGAATTTTATCCATCTAGGTATCTTCGCTTTGTAATTATAGTCTTAATGTGTATTCGGAACTTAGGACAGATAGACTTCCTTTGAAAGTATTTTGCTCAAAATTTGATAGAAATCTACAGATTTAATGCAAAGACAGTATATCAAATATCAATAGCAAAATATACTTAAAGTATCGTTATCACAGACACACAAATAGTTTCCAAAAGTGTGTTTTTTCGAACTGAGGGAGGATGAAATTGTGGAAATTCATCAGAATTCGAAGTTTTAAGTTTTGACGATAAAATACTTTTTCCATACTTCTAATTCGAGAAAGTAAAAATTAAACACATGAAACATGAACCATACAAAATCTAATAGCGCCAGAAAAATATATGAAAACTTAGATTCCACGTGTTTGCAGTCATATATATAAACTTACATTACGAACTACACTTTTTTACTTCTTTTGAATCATTTTTGAAATCTATTCCTATTACTACACATTTAGAAATTATCTTGCGAATTAAATTCATTAATGATGATGTAGTGTTCGCGTTACCACGGAAAGGGGACGCAGTAGCTTCTGAGGGTAAAGACCCCTGAGCACCCGAGGGCAGAAGTCTGACTTCTAGCTCATGAAACACACACGCATTCGCTTACACAACCCCTTTTTACAGGGCGGCACATTCACACACTTCACAGATAGAACACAGATGAAGAACAGCCATGCCTCAACCGGGATTCGAACCCGGGACGCCCAGATCACGGGGAAGATGCGCTACCCTTATTCCAGCACGCTGGCGTTAAAATTATTGCTTCTGCAAAAAGAAATCTCCCAGAGTTGGATGCAATTATGCTATTAAAAAACTTAATTGATGACGTTTTAAAATTCATTTTTATTGTTATTAGGAAGAATATATTTGTATTTTTATTTTAATTGTTTTCTATTTTATAATCATATATAGAATAAAATATATAGCGCCTCTTATATAGAATAAAAAATTTATTAGCAATAAATTGACAATTTCGCTCTAAAAATATTAATTTCAGTAAAATGAATAAATGGTGCAATCGACAATGACGTGCATAAAATTTAAACTTCACTACATCTCTAGAAAGGAGTGAAAAATCCGCTATATATTTCTATACCTCCAATTATGAAATACGTAAAGTTAATTAAAAAAAGGATTTCAAAAAATAATTTTGAAACTAGCTAATTTTGCAAAATAATTCAGGTAATTTCTAATGTTTATATATTGAATACTAGTTAAGAAATGTATTTGGACCTTGCGGAAATTCTCTTGCTTGAATGTATACATTTAGAAATGATTCTTTTTTATTCATTGATATAAATTGCTAAAACAAATTGCTGTGTGAACATACTTATCCAATTTTTTTTTATAATAAAACTATATAAGCTGAATTTAAACTTAGTATAAAGAAAAAAGAATCTCCAATAATTTTAATTTCTTTATTCAAATCGTTATTCTGATTAGAAATCTCTAAGTACATTCAACAGTCAAGAAACGTAGTTTCAATATTAATGGAAGTTTAACAAAAAAGTGTTCTTTCAATGTACCGCCTGTTTTATAAATCCTATCTACATAAAATGAGTATTTTGATCTAAAGATAAATTACGATAATTCTCATTTCGAATAAAAAGAAACTTTTCCCCTTTTAAAATCTCTATTTAAGATAAAATATCATCCATGATTATGGAAGGTGCATTACCTTTGGAGTAAAAAGGTTTTAAGAACTTATTTATTATTAATTTTTGTGATGTGTTTAATTTTTTTCTCGTAGTTTTGTTTTCCTCGGATATATGTCAGAGTTATATTATGTTGCACAATATATTTCGATTAAAAATGAAGAAACCGACCGTTCAATAACCTAAATTATAAAATTGACACCTGACATATTTAATTTCATACGTTTTAAAAGTTTCTAAGCAAGCATATTTTGGATACACGATCTTCACTAACATTTTTCTTGATTGAAGATTAGAAGAACATGCAAAATGGCAATAAAACGTTAAGATGAGTAAAGCTTAAAAAAAGCATAAATAAGAAAAAAGAAAAAAAGAACGAATTACACCTGAAGGTTTTTTTTTAAAAGTCAGAATCAAGATGATTTTTTAAAAAAGACAGCACTTAAGTGGATTTTTTTAATCTCCCTAGAAACCAAGGAATTCCTGATTTTTCCTGAAACTAGAAAAATAAAAATAAAAGTTACATTTAAACTTCTAATAAAAATAAAATAATGAAAGCAAGTTTAAGAAGACCTTTATTTAGTTTGTTTTCCTAAATTAGTTATTTTTTTTGTAATGAATATCTCTCTTTTCACCTTTGCTAATATATATATATATATATATATATATAAACAATGATTTCTACATTCAGACATAGTCTGTTTATCTAATTTTTAGATGCTAATTCAGGCATCATCGAAAAAGGATACCTGATATAGGTTAAAGTATATAAAAAAAGAAGAAAGTTAGTATTTCTGAATTAATAACACAAAATGCTTGGTTTAGTTTAGTTATATTAACATCCCGTTTTTAAAGCAACACTAGGGCTATTTTTGAACAGACGTCGTAATTTTGAATCGCTATCAGATGACGAGGAGGATCCCTCAGCTGGCACCCACCTCTCGAAACTTCCACACTACACGAGCGGAAGGACATTTGGCCCCTACGGATTAAGCGTGCACCAGACTCTCTTACACGAATATTCTTTGGAGGAATCGGGTCTCCGACCTGAAACCGTCCGGTTCTAAGGGTTCCTGATCTTACCACCAGACCACTGCGGTCCAATAACATGCCATTCTTCAACAGAATATTTGAATTAATGAAGTGTAATGTCTATGCATTATATGCCTGGAGATCCGTTCCTTAATTTCGATTAAATTCATGATTCTTTTTTTTTATAATTTATTAAAATAATTGCTCTCTAAATTATTTATCAATATATTTCGCAAAACACATTTTTTTTTGTGTGTGTGTGGAATTTTTCATTGGGAACGAGGTTTTGCATTTATATCCATTAATTTTCAAATGCCCATGTTAAGCCTAATTGTTCAGTGTTGCTACATCGTAATATAAAAATCTATAAACAATATTAAAAAGCACTTTGAACAAATAATATCGTTCGAACAACAAAATTTATAGCCAATTAATTATCATTATTATAATTCAGAGAAAATATTATAACATTATTTTATACTGGAAAAATGTCCATGATTTTGAATAATTCAGATATGTTGAGAATGCTATTTCTTATCTCAAACCAGTACGAAAGACCGTTATGTAGCAAATGTTAATTTAATAAATAACGTGTTTGAATTGAAAATTGTAATTATTCAAATTACTATACAAATATAATTAGTTGAGCGGATAAAAGTAAGCATAATCGGCAGGTTTCATAAATTAATCTGAATTCACAAAAATTCATATACCATTAATAAAAGAATGTGTATCTTTAAAGGATTAAAAAAAATATTTTTGTCTAATATATACTTTCAGATATCATTTTTTACTGTAATAATATTGAAATATATATTAATAATAAGTGATTTAGATTTTAGTTGGGAAAAACTTTACTGTTAAAAACTGCCATTCAGAATTATCAGAAAAAAAAATGCTTTGAAGCACAGGAAGATAATATTTGAACTTTTTGATGTTTATATGGCAGCAGAAGTTCGATTTTTGTCATTGAAAATCTTTCATATCTTAATAAATTACACTTTTAATATCAAGAAATCATTATCACTAGTTCAAACCATTATATATTAGTAAAAGTCTTTTTTGACTTGATAATATTTTAAATTACAATTCTAATTTCTGGCATCATATTGGATCACATAAACATTTGAAATAAAAAAATAATCTCAATATCTTGTTCGATCTTTAATAATAAAAATTGTGAAAGTAAATAGTTTTAAGAATTACTATGATGTAAAAGTATTATATTATCATAATGCATTCTATTAAGATACTATCAAGACAATGATAATCAACTTCTTTTGCTTTTCTTGTCGGCGAAGTAAATATTTAGGTATGAGCATTGCTACTTTTGTAGAGATATTTGATTTGATTTATCTTGTGGAAATTTTACTAAAATTATGAAATAGTTGATGTGGCTTATAGCGATATAAAAGATCCCTCCAGCTTTCTTTAGAATTTTTAATCTTTCTTTACATTTTATTTCTTCTTAGCACTTACACAAATATTGAAAATTTGAAAATTCTTTTAATTAATATAAATTATTTCATGAATAGTAAATTTTACTACTTTTTCAATTAATTCTATCGATGCAAAAGAGATCTTCATTCCTCGATGGATTTTCTCAATAATATGAATAAAATTTCATTATACATGAAATATACTAAACATTTTTTTAATTCTAACGTTAGACAACTATAACTTTCTGAAATTATAATAAAATTGAAATTTTTTATAATATATAATTTAGAAAGGATATAGGAACTGAAAATTGAAAAATATACATATTTAATCATTTAATAGATATAAATATTTAATACATCATTTCTTCAGAATATTTCTTTATTAATACCTAAATGTCTCAAGATATAAAAGAATCTTAGTTCCAATTTTTAACAATTTTTGCCTCTATTTTTTAAATCGATGTCCATTTCTTTGGATGATTTTACTTTGAAACGTTTACTCTCTAAAAATAATACATACAGTTTCTAGCACAGATACTGTGAATCCCTTATTTTCGAAGTTTAAATATTTACATTTGTGAAATTAAAATATTTTCTTAGTGTTTTAAGCTAAAATGATGATTATACGTATCAAAGAACTTAAGAAGTTGCATAGAATTTTTATATCTTTAAGCACAAAAACCAATTTACCAACAAAGAAATAAAGACTATGCCATTAGTTTTAAATCTTATACGAAAAAAAGATAGATACTAAGAAAAAAAATTAAATATATTTTTTATATAATACAATTTTTAAAGAAAAACTTCGCATTTTTATTGAGATTAAATTCGATCATCAAAGAAATGGAATGATGAGTATGGAAAAGTGATTAGAGCTGAACATAAAAAATATAAAAAAAAGGTAATTTAAAAAAATCAAGATCTAAGCCATACATTTAAAAGATCAAAAAATAGTTTACATTTCCCTTTCTTCTTGATTTTGTCTTTTAAGGGGGAAAAATGCTAAGAAGTAAAATAAACAAATGGTGAGTTTTTGAACACAATTAAAAACTTCAGATTCAGCGAAATTAAATAATGTTTCTGGTTGAATGTATAGTTTAGCTTGCAGTTTTTCTATATTTGATATATTTGTTTCTTCTGTCATTCAGTATTGTCATGATGGTTCAATTTAATATAAAAAAAACAAATCAATATAAACAACTTTTCAATCATAAATTCAGTTTCTATTTTAATATAAAAGATTTACTTTATATTTCAGATATAGTTAAGCTAATGGTTTCACGATGGTTTATACTCAGCAATGTTTATCCAAGATCGATCCCATACTTAATATTAAATTTGGTTTTGTAAATTGGAAAATTAAGTTGAAAAAATATTTTCTTTAATGCATTTTTTCCCTGAAAACTTCTGTTTTGTTAGCATGACTTTGACCTGTGTATAATTCTTTACATATTTTATTTCTTTTTAGCTGAATAATGCATGCAGCATGTTAGTAATATGTATATGCACGTATGTTACAAATTATATTCTATTTTAAATGAGAAGTGTTTCGTTTTCATTTTAATGTTAAAATTGAATTATTATTGGTGTTCTTTATGATTATCAAGATTACTAAGCATCTTAAATGTTTTCGTTGTTGCTTCTTTAGTCTCATATAGTAATTTTGATATGTGAAATTCTGCCAAATGTTTGTAGCTGCTTTTAAACAGTAACGATAACAATAAAATTCACATAACTTTATATGTATAATTTTTTTTATAAAAATACAACATAAAATTATAGCTATACAAGTTATGACTTCAATTATAATGGCATATTTTGTTACTGACTTTAAAACAGTATTACAAATTAGATTTGGTTCAAATATTTCATAATGACAATTAAATGTAAATATTCGCTCAGTAAATGAATCATGCATTTCAAAAACCTCAACAAAATCTCTGCAACATAAATGATCAATTTTGTGGTCGACATATTTATTAGAATTGAGATTGTTATAATTGCAATCCAGGCGATAATTCAAATTCGGTAATTCCCTTTTATCAGAAATAAATGTAATAATAAAATCATGATTTCCTTATATTTGTTGTAAGTGCTGCGGCAAAACATTTCGAAAGATATTTTATGTGAAATGAGAAATGTTTGATTAAAAATGTGTTTGATTTAAGAATATTTTTTTTTTCGAATTTTTTAGGTTTAAAGCTTTTAATGTATAATTAGTTAAGGTTATACGTATCAATTTAGTAAAAGAAAAATTCCGAAATAAAGCACATAAAAAAATTCTTAAATATCTAAATTGAAATAAACAAGAGTACTAAAAAGATTATGAAAAGCAATTTCAAATAATTTCAGTTTTTAAAAATTAAGATGAAATTGTCTTTTACAAGACTAAATAATTTCAGACAGTATTCAGAAAAATGAGTCTCCGACTAAATTCATAAACTAATTGTAGTTAGTTTTAATTATAATGAACTTCGATAATGTGCTTTTAGAAAATGATGTTCATTGGTTTTGAAGCGTTATCATTATTCCTAATGTAATTTTCTTACAAAATGCTGATCAACTCCAAATATTCAGTGAACGCACTTAATACGTGCCAATTATTTTACACGCAACTGTAGTGTGCTATTTTTCTTAGAAAAAACATTTAATACAACATACAAAAAGTACTAATGAACGACAATCATTTAGTTTATAAATATGTATGTTTTGATTGCTACTAGCAATAGAAACTCTTGATTAAATAATTAGGAAATAGATTGAATAAATGCACAAAAATTTCTTATTATGACTTTATTTACTATATTAACTTCCTACATTCTGACATCTATTGCAAACACTAAACAATGTTTTTTTCAAAATTTCTACAATGCTTCTAGATTTTAAAATAACGAAGAAAAATAACTATACCTTACAGATTGCGAAAAAGATGCAAAATAATTAATGGTTTCATTTTACGTTACTTGAAATGTTGCATTTCATTTATGACTGTGATTTACTGACTTTGATTTATGACATCATGTTACAGTATTTCACAAAAACGTCAATATGGAAATGGCATTTTTTTCAACATTACTACAGAACAGAATTAATTCAAAATTATTAATCTAAATGTAATAAAAGTTCATAAGAAGAAAAAATTATGAACAGTTCTTTGTTACCATCTAGAAATGAATTTTCGAATTTCTGTGTGTATAAATTATAAAAAAAAAATAAAATTAAAAAAAAACTTACTCTAATAGATATAAAAGTAACTCTCAAAGAATAAGATACATTTTTTTTATCTCAAAACTGATGAGAAAATTGCAATATTATAATTTAATAAACTGTTATAATCCATATCCTCTCAGAAATACAATACTATTTTTTTCCGGTTATTGGAGTACATAATTTGTTTCTATATTTATTTAATCAGCATGCATATTAACTGTTACTATCATCTGAATATATTTTTGGAATGAATATTGCTATCAAAATACAATATCTGTACTAATCATTAATTATAGATTTTCTTTCTGATTAACAAATATTATGCGCATATTTTCCATGCACCTGTTAAATCATTTTTGTAAATAAATTTAATTAAAATATACTTCTTTATTAATATTGAATTTATGCTCATAAAGAAGACCAGAAAATTATCTTTCTTTCCCCGGATTATTTAAATTTGCAGTCAGTATTTGAAAAATATGTTAAAAATCAGATTCTGAAATAAATATAATTTGGCATTTAAAATGCTATTTTATGTCCTACTGTTTTTGAGAAAAAATGAGTTGTTTTTCAAGAAAAAATTTTGTAGAATAAAAAAAAAAAAAGAGTTGCTTTTCCACATAAAATGTTACAGTCTCTTATTTAATTGTATAGATGCATATGAAGTTTTTTATATTTTTTATAAAACAATTTCAAAATTTACAATATATTAAGAATCAATTTATATAGCGATTTTCCATCGCAATTCAATATTAAATAAACCATCAAATTTCATTCAAATACTCAGAATAAAAAATAAAATATTTAAAGTCAGGAAACAAAAGATGAAACTCAATTGAAAGTCTTGGGATAGATTGTTTGGTTGATTTGGTGTCATTTATTTGATTAAAGTTTGAACATTATACTGCAAAAATAGTTGTTCCGTTTTACACGACTTTATTCCTTAAGAAGGGGAACTATGGATGTGCTGGAGTATTTATAAGTTAATATAATTATCCATTTTTGAATTTGTGCTCTTGAAAATTGAAAATTGTATTAAGTTAATGGAAGATAATTTCTACTGTCAACTTTCTTTGTATGTTGACAGTCTCCTTGAAAGTGAAGTGATTTATCAAATTACATAAAGTGATAAGGTAATTATAGAGTCTAAAATAGTCACTGAATCTCAATACGGCATAACATATATAAAAAGCACATGGGACATCGTATTCAAACTTTGTTCACACACACACACACAAAAAAATATATAGTATCACTTAAGCAAAATTGACAAAAATAACCTGATATACTCCTATATAATTTGGTACAAGATAATGAACAAACAATTTTGTGCTTGTATTACTATGAGAGGCCGATATATACCTTACCTGAGCTCGCAAAGCAATAGTTATAAATTGTCTTTTTGGTTTCTCTAAAAGAATAACATAATTTGGACTATTTTATTTTTGTACTCAGTATTTCCAATACATGTCTTTAGAAGCTTCCTTTCTCCACTAATATTTTTCATTTAGACTTGCATCATGGCATATTAATGCATTTGTCAACATAAAAGCTTACAAATTGTTGTTTTCTCTTAATTTACGCACAATATTGTATTTCAGATTTGGATCAATTATTTTTTCTTATTTTTATGTAAAATCTAAAGGAGGAGATATAGATTTCTATTGGATAATTAAAACACATCATGGACCTCCAATTAGATACCTACGCTTGTGCAGAGTATCGTTTGAATTCAGTTAAGGAGTGATTTAAATTATTAGATATATATTAGTCGACTCTTGAAATTAATTTTATAGGTACTTTAAAAAGTATAAACATCTAATTTTAAACTTAAATAAATGGGAACGAATGTTTTTGATATCAATTTCTAATATTGTAAAATGACTAGAAAAAATAAACAAATACATAAAATTAAAAATTAATAAAACATCCAATTCCTTTTTAGAAAATAAATATCTTGCCCACTATGCTAATATGCTATATCAAAGGAATTACTTGTAAATTTATTAAAATTGGTCATCAAATTAAATTAGCAGTATTATTTGCGTTTCCGTTGAAAAGTTAATTGATTTATTTTATTTTAATTATTTTTTCAAGTTCTCCAAAATTTAGAATCATCTATTTTTTTTATATATTTCTTAAATATTATAAAAAATATGAATGAATAATCTTATAATAAGAGAAATATAAAAAAAAAGGTTAAAATGAATTCTTAGATTACAATTATTAAATAACGAATTTCATTAAAAATCGCATTACGAAGTCAAATTTATTATTTATAGAAGATTTAAATATTTTAATTTATTAAAATATTTTAACAAAAATATCAAGTGATATCTTCAATACAAAGAGTAAGGTAAAATGTAAAATTTGCTGCTTCTAAAGTTTATTTTACAGTTATTTGAAATATATTTAAGTATTACTCAAAAATTATTCAAAATATTTTGCAAAAAAATAAAGTAAAATTACGACAAATAAATCTTAATTCTAATTTATTATCGTATTATTTATCTGTAAATATCAATTTCTAAACAGATACATTGTATAATAAATGTAAGTTTCTTTCTGGAAATATTTCTTTTACAAAGAATTAAATTGTTTCTTTATTCCCTACAAGAATTAAGATTTCATTTTTCCATTTTCAGTAAGTTATTAGCAGGGATATATTCTTGATTCCGGAAGATAATTAAATTTTTTTAACCCCTAAAATTAAATAAATCAAAGTATTTTCCAGATTTAAAAAAAACTATTTTATGAAGATTTTCGTTATCCAAAAGTTTTAAATTATTCAATACTCTCAGAGTATAAAGTAACCAATATGAGCCAAAAAAAGAAATATAATGACATTATTAATTTTTTTTCGAACCATAAATCTTTTCATCAAAGAGATATTATGTATTAAAACCAGCAAAAACCTTTTTAATTAAGCTAAATTTTCTCCGAGATTCACCTCGTAAATATATTACATAATATAATCACTTAATCAAGCACATTTAATTGAAATTAAAGTAGAAAAGGCACATTACTTGAATGACAAATGGACAATAATTGAAACAATATTAAAAGGATGCATTTATTTATATGAAAAGATAAAAAAAAAGATGATTTCTTATGATAAAGTTTCTGGATTCATGAATAAGAATATTCTTTGATTTGTTTTAATTAATGACTTTATATTAACTTTTTTGATCTTAGAAAAAAAAAATTGGGTTCTTTTGAAAAAACTTACACAACTTAGAACATTTTAAATAAAAACTTTTTTAATTACATTTTCTATTTATCGTTTTCTACACATTGAAATGATACACATATATTTCTACGCATATATTTAGACACTTAAAAGAAATTGCTAATAATTGTTTGTAATTAATGGAATCTGTGCTTCTTCTGAGGATAAAATAATGTATTTGAAAATCATCTACGAATGATGCCTACAACATTATTGGAAGTTATATCAATTTCTATCGCTACTGTCATAGGAGAAGAATAATTTACAAGGTTGTTATGCTCTCTGGGATGGCAACGAACAACAAAAATTGAATTACTAAGAGGATGCGGAGCTACTCACCGAATCCACTTGAAGACATCCAAGTCACAATGCATAATCAACATAGTACCACTAACCATTACAAACCAGATTTCTTTTTCTATACACAAACATCAATCAGAGACCCGTCCTATAAAGCATTTAGAACAGCAATCTCCTCTACATTCAATCAAATCTTGTAAATCTGTCTATATTTTTTGCTCGGAGAAATTATTCATTATTATATCGATTTAATCAAATATAAATCTCATGTAAAGGTTACTCATTTATAGAAGGTATCGAAATTAAATACTGTGAGCAAAATTGTCATCATAAAACGGAAAATTTAACAAATATATAAAAATTCATTATATTCCTTTATTTTTTTTTACAATTACAGCAACATTACCAACACTGTCCATCACTGACATGCGTACAAAAAAAATGTGAAGCCATTTTAGTATTTGCTATAAATTTTCAGTAATTTAAAACACCAAATGTAAATTATTGTTTTAAATATAGACATAAAAGAAATAATATGATATTAAGTCAAACGGAAGGTTACGTCTGCATTGGAAATTTGAAAATTGGAGAACATATTTTATAGCAGATTCAATAAACGATGTGGAACGAAATAAAACACTAAAACTAATTCAATTTCTCTTTATGGTTGCAAAAGAGATAGGAAATAGTTTAGGAATTAAACAAGAAATTCTACCATATTAAATTCAAACTTAATGCAACACATATTTGTAATTAAAATGATTTTAAATTATTCACATTTTGAACAGATTATGAATAATTATCACTGGTTTTGAAAATAGAACATAACAAATAATAAACGAAATGTGACGGACAAATAAAACTAGAAATCTATTAAAAATTATATCTATCCTTTGGAATAAACGAACAATTATAAATGGTATCCCAAAATTAATGCAAGATTTGAATTTGCCATAATTCGCATACTGTTGACAACCCTATTAAAAAAACCATTTGGTAGCTGATAGTTTAGGGTTAGGAAAAATAGATCATTAAATTAAATAAAAAGCACAGTTTCTTTTTTTAAATTGTTATATTATTATTTAATAGTAAAGTACACCTGATAGGATTATGCATGGAATAATACATAGGGCAAATGACATCCAAGACGTTGCTGACATATACGCAATCTTTTGCCGAAATTTTTCATGACCATTTTATATAAGTGTGGCTCAATTTTTTCGATGCAGCATTAAATTTCTTCCTTCAATTCAAGCGTGTTAGTGGGCTTGTTGGTATAACCTTTGATTTCAAATAATCCCATGAAAAGTATTTCAATGGTGCTAAGTCACACGATCTGGAGGGCCAATTCTCAAACTTTCAAATTTCTTTCTCTTTGAAATATTCGTCAACATTGAAAACGATCATTTTTCTATCGTGTAACGCACCATTTTTACTAACCCTAAACTATCAGGAGTCAAATGTTTTTTTAATAGGGTTATCAACATTTTAATGCCCTATTGGTACCAAATTTAAATCTTGCA
Source organism: Argiope bruennichi (assembly GCF_947563725.1). NCBI lineage: Eukaryota > Metazoa > Arthropoda > Arachnida > Araneae > Araneidae > Argiope > Argiope bruennichi. The sequence continues at coordinate 69,222,044 of NC_079155.1, forward strand.
TTAATTTTGGGGCACCCTTTACAATGAAATTACATATTTCAATATGTCAATTCAAACTATAGGTTTCTTTAATAAAGAGTGTGCTTTAGTAAAATTCTTCGTCTTTTGATAATCTATCTCAAATAATTGTACATTACAGTCCTATAGACAGTCAAAGAAAATAATTAATTGCAATTAAATGTATGATACTATTATTTTGAATGAAATCCACATTTGTTATAAAAGAAATATTATAAACTACAATAATACAACGAACCAATCAATGCAGCCTCAATTTACCAGAAATTATCTGAAATACAATAATTACATTTAAATTACTACTAAAATTTTTCAGATAAATCTTTTGATAAGGTCCGAATCCTTTTAAAATGCTTTGAATCAATATGTGATATAGCTTCTATAAATTTAACTTTCTTTAGTGTATTTTACGAAATCATATCAAACTCTATAATTGTACCTTTATTTGCCTATCAATGAAATTTATTCCTTTTTTTTTCCTGGCATCTCATCGCTATTTGGTTGGCATAAACAGTTTAAAGAAACAGTGGTATTCATTAGCAAGTCCTTCTCCTCCTTTGCAAAATTCAATAGATGGTATAAAAGTTTGAATAGGAACTAATGCAGCATCGAATTCCTCAGCAATAACCTGTTTAAGGGATTCCCAACTTCATTAGTAAAAATCATTTACCAATTGAATATTTTAAGACTCCAAAATCTCTCCAATGATAATAATTTAAGGTTCTCAAATACACTCGAAATTTCTTTTTAAATTAACTTCCATTTATCTCTTATGCCTGAAGCCATATTTGCGAATCGAATCAGTTTGAATTCAATCATCGCAGAATTTGGAAAATCAGGAACTTTTCCAAACTTGGATAGAGAAATAGATATCACATGAAATTATTTTCTTTAGAATGCAGCAATTCGGCGCAGATTTCGTTGAGTGTCGGTTGTTCTTATTTATTAAGGTTATTATGATGTCTCTTGGCCATTATTTAGAGCCAGATAAGACCTTAGGGGATTTCCAATATCATTATATCTATTAAACTGAATAAGATACATCAAGTGGTGTTTTCTTTTATAGGAAATGTTTAGATAGAAATGAGAAAATTGTTTCCTTCTTTGTTATATAAAAAGTGAGATGAAAATGATAACGATGAACTACAACAAAATATTTTTGAATATTTGAAGTTCATTATTTATATTTCTTTAATAATTGATAATCAGCCATCATGAAAATGCTATATTAGAATTATAAATAGCAAGAAAATTCAAGTTTTTTTTTATGGTTTTTACATAGCTATATGAAAACTGATTTGAACCATTCTCAAATAATGAAGATGGCATCTGAACAGGAAATATTTCTCGAGATTTCCACGCAGGACTAGAGTGAGGAAATTGGACTTGAATACAATAATTATACAACATATCTGGGCAATTGTTTTGGATTCATATATCTTGACTAAGACACTCTTTTGATGTTAAAAACCATGCAGAAAGGTATTTTTGACCTAACTATATAAAAAATCCTAATAAAGAAGACAAAATGGGATAAGTATTGATAATAAACCCTGTTTTTAAGGCAAATTATTTTAAATTCATTTCAATTTTTAGAATAATAATTATTTATAATAATAGTTTGTTATGATTTTTTAATTAATCAAGAATTCTTTATGTTTATTTTTAAGGGAACATTTTATTTCATTTTATTTTTCAGCGTGAATATTATGGAAGTATACTAAAAACATGCGATTAATATAAAATTGCTTGAACAGTATTTAAGAAAATATTAGATATTCAATTGAGGAAAAACTTCCAACATTGTTAACTTTTATAATTAAAATAAATAAATGGTGATGAAAAAAATTGTTTCCACTCGACCATTTACCGGAAGGCCTATTTAAATTCTGAAAGAATATATTATAAATTTCTCTTTAGAACAAAAAGAGGAATTTGAAACATATGAAGAAGTACACGCAAATTAAGGTATTTTTGCCTTTTGCATTAAAAGCATCACGGGAAAAGAACCATACAAAATTAATTACCAAAGATTTAAAGCAATTCTTTTCCAAAGTATGCAATTAATTTTTCAATTATTATCGATTTTTAATTGCATTTCTTCATAATAGTAGTAGATATTTCTTAAATTCTCAAATTTGTCTTTACATATTTAGTTCTTTTTGATTAGAATAAATTTATAATTCATCTTTATGCTCTAATTATTTTTATATGTATTATTATTCTCTTTCCCTTTTTAATTCTATTGTTGCAGATATTTATTACTATAGATTATATTCTTTGCTAGTTTAATATATAAATGCTTGATAATATTTTTTTTTGAAAAAAATGTGATTTAGAAACACACACATACATATAATTTTAATAATAATAATTTTTAAAATATACAGCAGCTTTTCTACAAGTCTTCTATAACTATATCTTTTCTATTTTTCTGAAAAAAAATTAAAATAAAGTAAAATGGAAAAAAATAATTTGGAAAGGAATATGCATAATTTTTGTTGTCAAATGACAAATTCTTCCCTATTTGTACGTGAAGCTCTATGTCTAATTAATCAATGTAATTTTATTTAACTTTAAATATTCTAGTTAAAAATATTCTTCACATTAAAGATATATTTTTGATATTAGTTTGTATATGCTGTTTGAGAAAAGACATCTGTTTAATTTAATTAATAATATATTTTCCTAGATTGCCCTTTAAATTTAATGAAGTTCATAAAAGAGCCACAAAGTGTCTTTTTTTTCCTGAAATTTAATTAAAAATTACTGCTAATTGTGGGAAAATTATCCTTTTTATGAAGATCATCTAATTCAGGCCTACTTAAAAAAATTTTGTTACAATAATACATATTAAAATAAACTCGTGCTCAATTCCCTAATGCGTTATTTCTTATCTCGTAGAATAACTATAAAAGAAAAATGTTGTCATCAAATCGATTTCCTCTTTGAAATTATTTAAAAAAAAATTCTCTTATTAAACATACTCCAAAAGTTACAAAGAATTACAGTATAAATATAATCAGTAATAAAGCAATATTTGTCTCATATTCTTGAAATGTTCTATAGATGATCTAATTTTTATTTTCCTAAAAATAATAACTTATTATATTTTTTATTGGTTTTATGATTCTTATCAATTATAAAGAAAAAAAATCTATTTTGAATGTTTTAGTCAAAATTGTTTCACACAAAATTACTTACAAAATTACAAAAAACTTCTCTTTCTATTACGAGTTAAATTTAAGAAATATGTGTAATAAATATTCCGCAATGTCTTACTGTTTACCCAATGTGAAACAAGATATTGCTACAAATGTTTGGATTCAAGTTTGTCTCAACTTCTAATTCTGGAAATTTAATGAATATGCATTTGATAATAGTTTTCAGACTTTGTGTCTTGCCTAAAATTTTCAATGAAGACTTTGAATATTCATATTCTAGATTCATTAGCATACCAAATCTTTAAATATACATTTGCACGAAGATGTAGAATGGAATTATAAGCATGGTAACTTGTAGTGTATTTTTCTACCACTACATAAGAATTCGCAGATTTTTTTCTTTACAGTAAAATAATCTGCGTTTAATGCGTTAGAGGGTTACGTAGTATTAAGTATGGTGTTAGTGAATTTATACTATTTCTCTTAAATAATGGTTTTGTAATCTTGCGCAACCATTATAGGATCTTTGCTTTTTACACTTTAAGCAGATAAAATTTGATTATTATTTATTTAAAAAAATATTTTATTCTAATACGAATATATTTAAAAATATACATTAAAGCTTGATAAATAAGCATAATTTCTTTCGCAAAAATAAATATCACGCAGATAGTGATTGTATAGATCCCTTATGAACATACACAATTCGTTCTTCGTGCAGAATAGCCGTAAAATAACTTTAGAGACATTTACAGTTAAAACCAATGTGCGAGTGAATGAATGATAAAATGATAAAAATGTATAGAGAGAAATGAAAAAAGTAAAGTTTGAAAATGACAAAAACAATATATTTAGTAATAAACATTGGAGTCTCTAATTTGACATAGATTTTTTCATATTTCTTGACCTGCACTGCTTTCAAGCTATATTATCAGTGATATCGGACAATATTTTTGGAAATTATTCTCCTGTGATTTCCACAGTATGTAATTATTATTCCATTCCGTTCACTTGATATAGCTATAGATCTCCAGCACACTGATTTTTCTTTTTGCCAAAGTCGTTTGCACTTATATGTTATACCTTCACTTCTAACAGTAATATCGTATATTTGCATTATTTTAAAATATTTTAATTCTTCGAAAATTCAAAGATATCCCCACTCTTTATACATCTGTTTTATTTTCTTTGAAAGTTCAAGACGTTAGATATTAATTGTAACTGCTTCTCAGAGAATCAATTAATTCTTCAAGTCCACCAACCCAATTACCTTCTCCGTGATTGTGCGCTTTCGCCAAATTCATTTAACACCTAAAACTTCATCAGTGCGTCATAAGGTTGCAAACATATAATATTTATTCCCATTATACTGTAGCCAATTTACAAGAAAGGATAAATACATTGGAATGCACTATAATAATAAAAATTTAAAAAAACAACACAATTTTTTGTATTAATAAAAGACAGCACCCGAGATAAACGATACCGAAAGCCAATATGGCCTATTTAATTGCGTATTAATGAAATACAAAACGGAATGTATGAAATGAAAAAAATGAATTGAAAAAGAATGATCCATATTAACGAATTAATTACAAAAGAAACGAATTAGTAAGGGTTTTTTGTAAACAATTATCTCTTCATTTACTAATAGTATAGCTAGTTGGATATATAACAAATGGATAGAGATAATTTTGGCATTTCATGTGCAAAAAGCAACATTTACTTTTGAATGGATTTTTATATTTTGTCCCATAAATAACGTGCAATATGGCTTAATGTAAATTAGAAATGGAATTCCAAAAAAATTAAAACACACCTTTTGGCGAATAAGATTGAATTGTTACATAAAATCTAGTGGTCAAACGTGAATATTTTCTATGTAATGTAATGCTTATTTGACGTTGTGTTTTTGGATTCATATAATCTCGTGAAGTATTTAGAAATCTACGAGCTTTCAAATGGGGATTTTAGGATAATCACAAAATAAAAATTCCCAGGTTTCGGAATTTTTATCTAATCTAAAAGTTTAGGAAAGTTGTTATCTGTTCAAGTCTTTAATTCTCTTCTAATAATGAAGATGAATGTGTGTGAAGGTTGGCGCCCTACAGGTCTAACAATTTGATCTATAGCTGCTAAATTCTGCCCATAAATACCTTGTAGGTTAAAAATGTGCATATCAGATCAAGTTTTAAAATTATTTAATTCCTTAATAATCAAACTGAATTTTGCTCTTCATCCTCGAAAACTTCTTAAAATATTATTCCACAAAATGGAATTTTACATTGACCTAAAATTAAAAATATTTATAAAAAATAATTATATATCTATATTATATATATTTATATATATATAATACAGATATCAATTAAAAAGATTAAATTGATATCTATATTATATATATCGATGAAAACAGAGATATCAATTTAATAAAAGGGCCATTTTTCCTGATTTTTTCAATTAAAAAACATTTTTTTTCTTAATTTTCAACAATATATTACGTTGATGACTTGAAATTCAAATTACTGTTATTATTCCATGCAGTACTTAGTGGCGTTATTTCTTCTGATTTTAAAATCTGTAGGAGAAGGCTTTAGTTTAGTATCTGTGTGGTATACAAGTTCAAATAAAAAAATTAAAATTACAGTACAATGGAATTTAGGAGATAGATGAATGAAATATTTACTTTTCGGTTGAGACATACTGTTATGGGATTGCCCCCTACGTTATAAACAGAAATTAAGAAAGACAATTAAAATAACACAGCTTTAATGTACAAAAATTTGACAGAATCATGGGCATGAAGGTACATTTAAGAATTTATTTGAAATCATATATAACCATTATTTTCAACAAACTAGCTGGTCATCCAGGTGATTAATTATTGAATAAAGTATTTTTATTTCCACATACACCAAATATAGCATGAGAATATAAACTAAGAATGACGTAATATAAGATTTTAAACATTACTGATATTGACAAAGTCAAAGCATTGTCTGTGTCTTCTAGTTTAATCCAAGACTTTTAGATTTGGATATTTTTTTTGAAAAACATTTGAATAGCAGAAAAAAAGAATATTTTTTTCTTGATTACAAACATTTTAAAAATTGTGTAAGAGTATTGCTACTTATATTAGGTTTGAATAATGGACATCCTATATATATGTCCTGAAATATCATCCAAATTTTAATAGAAGTTAAACGCTGAACGAAAGTATCTGCATAAAACTTGACATATTTTCTATAACAGAGTCTGAAACTAAAAAAAAATATTATTAACTGATAAATTATTATTATTATTATTATTTTGCATTCTGTACAGTAATCCTGGAAAAAATAAACATTCAATTATTATTATTTTTTGTTTCAACGAGAGTTTCTTTTAGCTTCGTATATACATTTTTCTTATTTTCTATCAAGCAGAAAAAGCTTGATATTACATTTCTGAGTTCTTTCAACGAATCAAAAATCATCACCCATTGAGAAATGAGACATTCCTAGAATTCCGTTTATCCTGAAGATTTCTCAGAAATACCCGAAGAGATTACCCTAAGATTCCAGGAAAAACGATTCGAAATGTGACAATTCTGGAAGAAGTTTGAAAATGCAAGTAAAATTTTATTCGGCATTAAATGATAAAAGTAGAAATACGAGCAGTATTAAACAAAATAAGATGTTTGATCTGTTTTGGAGAATATAACATTGCTTACTTTAAATTTTCAGTAAATCATTTTTAGAAGCTTAAATAACGTAGTTTCATTTATTTCGATATTATACTATTGAAATAAATATTGTTGACTTAAATATAAGACTGACTTTTAGCTTGAGAGCACAATAAATTGAACAAGCGCTTATTCTTCAGTTTTCTGAACATAAATCTTAAATTCAGGCTTTGTAATCGCTTCATTTCTTTCCATATTCTTGTTATAAATAAATTATATAGGCAACAATACATTCATTCCAAAATATGTATAATAATTTCAAAATATTTAAGTTTAGAATTAGCTAATGTACTCGAATTTCATTTACTTTCACTTGCATTTGTAATTCTATAGAAATTTTAATGTACGTAAATTAATTCCTTTAAATCAAATGTCCCGATTCAGAAATATATTGAAACTTATAAGTAATTCCATGAAACAACATTACTGACCAGAATTCCCTGCAAAGAATAATTCTTTAACAATAACATTATATTAAAGTATGAAGTAGGAAAATTTTCTGAGGTTCCAGTTAATTATCAATTTAATGTTTCTTGTTTCAAAAAGTACTCTGGTTATTTAATTGAGACTCCTTAATTAATAATTCTCCAGCTTTATTCAACAAGACAAATGCATTTTAAGGACACTTGGTTGGAATTGAACATCCGGAAAACCTATATAATAAGTAAGTTTAAAGTTAAGACTGTTTAAAATTAGATAAAAATTAGATAAAAGGTACCGTAAATCACATTAATTAACAAAAATAACTACCCATTATTGCTGTCATTTGAGGATCCTTAATAAACACTAGAAACAAAATGGAAATCAATTCAGTGTAGCGTGATTGTAATTTTGTTATGTAAAATATGAGACTATAAATAAAAGTTTTATATGTCATAAAGGATTTATAAATAGACCTTCACCGCCAAATCTAACACGCCCGAAGACACACGGAAAAATCTGAATGATCGGACCGCCACGACAGCAACACTAGTGGGGATAATGGTTGAGTCATAAGGGCTATCACCGGCCACTATACAACACTTCCCTTGGGAAGCACATCCCGTCATCGGTAGGAGGTAGCCGACCACACCATATCTGTTTTCACCAGAATGGCCAGAACCAACCACCATACTGGAAGCTTCTCGGGATTTATAATTAAAAGTTTTATTGCATTTCAAGCAGAAACGGTTAAACAAGAAATTAATAGAGCAAAAGAGACTTAAATAGGAAATCCGTTCAACACAGGCAATGAAATAAAATTAGGGTTATTTTGGAATTTTTAAATTCTGATATTAACTATACAAATCATTCTGCATAACTCTTAGACTGTTTATTTTTTTATCATAAAATAATGCTAAATATATATTGACGTATTTTAATTATGATGAACAAACTGATGTTACCATATCGCCATGCCATTTGTAAAATAATCTTATAAAAATCTAAAAAAAATTCTCCAGAGCTAAAGGAAGGTAGTTTGTATTCAGATTTAAATATTGCCAATGATGTCTTGCATCATAAATTACATGCGTGTGTTTTATATGGCTTAATATTTAGAGTAGAATACGTTGCGATATACAATTTAAACATGATGAGTGATATTAAAAATATTCCCTATAAATCAATTTTAATTTGAAGTGAAACCTACAGAAGATATCCTTATAATTTAAGAAGTGTGATTACTTATATGGAGAAGAAGGTATAGTGTGACAAATGTTGCTAAAAAGATTGGATCGACTTCAACACGATTCCTCTCAAATAGAGAACTTTTCCGTTTCCTGATACAGCGGTGTTAAAGTTGGATATGAGTTGTAGAAAAAAAATGACAGCAAAGAAAATCTTTTCTTATTTTGATGAGATTTTTGCCGGCCTTCGGATTACGTATTTCAAAGCTGTGGTAGGAAACTGGATTCTTATCGTTGTAATCTATTTTGACCAAAAGTTTACACTATCAGGTTCTTAATAAGAAAGGTATATTTGTTTATTCTTTCCTGGAACATATAAATGGACCTTTCCTGTCAGTAGTAGGAAGACTCCTACTACTGACACCCATCTATCAATGGAGGCAGTTTCAATACAATGGAGAACATGGAGATTGATAGGATCACCTATTTTTTCCAGGTGAAGGTTATTTTGGTACGAAGAATTATTTGTGGATGATGCCGATTGAGAGCGAGTAGGGCATTAGATTTCATCCCATTAACAAGAAGGAGATACACCGTTTCAGCTGTACTGAATTTTTTATGTTGGATGTATTACGCTAAAGGGAAGAGTTTTTTTCCAGTATTTTGATAGGTATGTATTATTTTGTACAAGATGTGCCACTTGATAAACAGTTCTTCCTTATTGGTTTCTATTCCTAGGTGATAATGAGTTAATTTTTTTTTACTGATGATCATGACGCAACCTATTGTATTGCTGTGAATGAGGTGTTAATAGAAAGTATTAGAAATAAATATAAATATAAATATCTACATCCGAATTAGAAACATATTAAATAAATCAGAAATACAAGTAATACAATAAATCGAACAACAGTTTACACTATCAGGTTCCTTATGAGGAATATCTATTTATCTGCTTCTTTTGAATAATGCTGTATTGATACCTATCTATCAACGGAGGCATTTTCAATAGAGCGGAGAATAGGGAGATTGATCAGATCACCAAAAGAATTAACCTTTTGTTCTAGGTGAACAATTTTAGTACAAAGAATTATTTGTGGCCGTTACCTACTTTCAGAGTAAGTCTTTAGATTTCATCCCATTAACGTGGAGGAGAGACACTCATTCATCAGTTCTGAATTTCTCATATAAGATGTATTACGTTAAAAGAGAGTTTAGGTCCTGTATTTTGATAGATATAGATGATTTTGTACTAAGATATGCCGTTTGTGAGCCTATTCTTCCTTATTTATGTATAGTCCGTGACATTGAATTAGTTTTTTTACTGATGATCATGTCACAGCTCTCTAGATTTTTGCTATAAAAGAGTTTCTAATAGGCGATTACTTGAAGCTATTACTTTCAATCGATTCAGTAAAACAAGTATCAGAAATATCTAAACACGAAGAGCCTACACTCGAACTACAAACAGATTAAATAAATGAGTAATACAAAAAAATTGAAAAGTGATGCGTATCTCAGTAACTTTCAGCTAAATTTATATTACTACTACTATGTCACATTACATCCTTATTCCTAGAACGTAGGTCATCTCCTGTTGAGTTTGGGGAAGACAGATTCTTTATAACATAAATTGACGTTAAGGTAAATTATGTATAAAGAATTCGTTTCCTCTTTTTTCATTTGTTTAGTGTTGAATGAGTATTTTTCTCACTAAACTATCATCTCTTCGATTTTACAATTCTCTCAATATCCGTACTATTAATATTGAAACAATACCGTATTAAGTAATATTTATGTAAGACATATTTATCAACTCAGTGAATATTATTGTGAACATGTGATCCATTAGTTTTCTATGTAAGTGATCATATGTATAACTTTATAAATATTCAAAGATTAAACAAAGTAAGTCTAAGGAATAAGCAAGATTTGATAATATATAGCCATACTGATGCGCGAAAAATTCTTAAAAGTTCATCTCATGTTTAGTTACGATTCCTAAAAATCAGATTAAACAAAGATAAATGTTTTTTTTTCGTACACCATGACCAATTTCGCATGGATATCGCTTTTATTTTCTTAAGCATTTTCGTTCTAAAACGAAGTATAGTAAAATATGATGCGTTCACGTAGAATATTTACATCACCGCGATCATTCTACTGCAAAAAATCTAATAATAAGCTTATATTTATGAAAACTCTTAAAATCCAAATAAAAAAAAATGGTTTAAAATTTCCATTAATAAATTTTTGAACATTGAGTATATGAGCAAAATTTCATTTATAACGGAAATAAGTTGGCCATTAATTATTTAACATTTTCTTAGCTCTGTAACACAAACCTGCTTCTGTAAATAGGTCCTTTTGTTCTCCTTCCTTGTAGGACATGTATTACAAACTGTTATTTTGTGTTAGACAATACACTCATATCTGGTTCAATCATATTTTATCGTTTGACAATATCTTTAATGATTATTACAGAATGTGGACACTTAAATATCCTTAGAATTTATGAAGTTTAATTATGATGTTCGGGTTAAAAATATTTCATTTTTATAAAATTTTGGGAATATAATTTTTATATTCTTTTTTATAGAAAAATATTTTTTGACTGTATTTTTATTTAAATATAAGTAAATCTTTAATTTGTATTATCTTCCAATAATCCGGAAAAATAACAGTGAAACTATAAGGTTATTTAACTGATGTGTGAGTTACACCTTTTTCATGTTGGGCACATGCATTTTAAAGACTTTTTAATTCAAGATTAACATTTCGCACTTATACAACAATTTCGTTCTTATTTAACGTTGAAAAATGTGGTAAAATAAAACCATTTTTTGAAAGTATTATAAATGAAATGAAACCTAAAAATTAAAATAAAGACACTCAACTTTAATTTTCAGTCAGAGAGTCAAAATTGTTTATGAACATTCCTTTTAACTAGTTTATCTAATTATTTTTTTTACATATGCATAGCTTAGAAGAAAAAAACACATTATGTTTACAGCTTCGTTAATTTTTCGAAAGACTCCAAGTATTAAAAAAAATCATCTCTCGAACTCAGTATTTATAACTGAAGAACATTTCAAAACAGTTTTGATAAACATTCTAGGAATAATTAGCGAAGGATATTCATTAATAAACTGGGTGGAATTTTTTTTTCACAACATTTCTTTATTTTCCGGGAGAAGTTATATGCCTCCAAGGAAAAAATCATTTTTTACTATTTCTTAATCGTTTTAATTCCCTGAACAGTAATTCTGATAAAAAGTGCTTTTTCAGAATTTTCATGTTTTAATTATAATCTAGATCTAATTAATCTAGACATCAGCTTTTTTCACTTTTATTCTACAAGGTTTAAATATTTGTGAGAATAATATCTTTTTATTTAATAATCTGTATCGTAGATAATATATTTTATAATGAAGTTAGCTTGGTGGCTTAGTATACATATTAAAGGTTTAATCAAACGTGAATATCTGACACAAATTATACTTTCTTGTTTTAAAAAAATAATTATATTTTATTTACAAATATACTGTTGATTATATTTTCATATAAATTATCTATTTCATTAGATATAAAGTATTTTCATTTAACAACAATCAAAATTATCGGCATTTACCTTCGAAATATTCTTTTAGCGTTATTATCTAGGATAGGTTGAAATGAAATATTTTTTCGTAAAACATCAGTCTACAAGAATTCTATATTTAAAGTTCTTTGTAATAATCCTAGAACAAGGTTTTGTAATGATTGGTAAAAAATTCATGATAATTAAATGAAATTACATAAAAATAAACTCCTTCTTCTGCGATGAAATAAATAAATAAAAAAAAAAAAACTTATCTGCGAAGTCCCCCAAGTTAAATGAATTTACCTTTTCTATTTCGTGTTGCTCTAACGATTTCAGTGTGATTTATTGCAAGGATAGAGCAAGAACTTGTCTTCCGAAAGCATCCGAAAAAAGCTAGGAATACTAAAGCATATACATAGAAAAACTCGAAATAAATGTATCTATTGTCTTCGCAGAAGGAACCTTAACTCTCTCCAGTCAATTCCAATATTCCTTGTTGAATCTAAATAAACGCTGGGAAAAAAATTATGTTTTCTACAACAAAGAAAAAAAAAGTCAATGTACAAATAAAAATAAAATGTCAATAAAAATTATTTGCTAAATGTCTCTTGATTTGGTAAAGAACAGACTAGTAAATCCTACAAAAATTAACATTTCTTATTAACTTTATTATTAATTTCATGGGATTTATACTTTAATCAAATATAAATCGTATTCCGCAATTGCATAAAAAAGTATATTTCTTTCGGACACACTCTTGTAGATAATTGATTTAACTCACATTTTAATCTTAAAATGAGAATTGAGTATTATACCCTCCAATCCCCTAACCATGGAGAATTTTTTGGTAATTCCTTAGTGTAGCATTTACAAATCTTTTCAACCAAAACAATTGTTTTGATGTTTCTTTGTCTGGACGTTTGACTTTGAGACTTTTCTTCTGTTAAGTTTTTCTACTAAAGGGGAATGCTTTAAAATTTAAACAAACTTTTTTACATTGTGACTAGCATTCATTTGTGATATGTTATTTAAATTGTGTGAATTAACAATATATATAACATTTTATAGGAATTCCATATATTTATACTATAAAGCATTAAATTCTACGAAAAGAGCTGTACTATTTTCTAGTATAAATATAGAAATTTGTTAGAAATCAGGTATTTATACAATGTGAAAACAAAATAAACAAACAAAAAATCGGAAATAGAACAAATGTCAGGTAATAGAAATTGCATACAATTACTATTACTGGACATTTTAACTTAAAAATTATTCAATCTTTCAATATCAATGGAATACCTGTTTCAATTCATAAAAATAAAGATGTATGTAAAATTATTCATTCATATTTTTCATGTAAAATAGCACATAATTTTGATTCCACTTTGTAAGTTTGCTCGTGTAGAATTCGTTTGTTGGCAGTATCGATTTCTATAGAATGATAGAAATAGAATATGAATATAGAATGATAAATAGAATATAAACTTAATATTTTTTCTATATAATGATAAACTTAATATTTTTTCTATAGAATGATAAACTTAATATTTTTTTCATAAATTTTATTAAATTTTAAGACATTCTGATGGAGTCAATTCTTATAATTATCTAATTATAATTGAAGTAATAACTAATTAGAATATCTCTTATCATGATGAGGAGACAAAAAGGTTTAATTTTTTTAAATACATAAATTTCTTTTAATAGATTTAATAAAGTCAATTTTTATATGGCTTTTCAATACACTTGTAGTCAAATGCTGAATTTAATTTTATTTGTTTGTTATTAATTTTTATTTTCTGCAATTATTTACTGAATCATAAGGGGCATTGAAATACTCTTTTCAGAAGCACTTTTCTTTAAGCACTTAATCCACAACTAAATCATACCTCTCTACGAAATCAGATTCTAATCTATTTTATATGTTCATTGAGAATTAAAATCTGAAGTGAATAGTTCAGTTTTATGAAGGGATCTCAACAATACAAAATAAATAGAACTAACAGAATAAGTAGCTGAACATAAGATCTTAACATAACTTAATACTTTTTTGCTATTCCTTTGAGGAAAATCAAGTGAAAAACCGATAATTAGATGATTGAAAAATATCAGGATTGACACGGAGCATTATGTTTACTCAGTGATGATACTTTATGGGATGATAGTTTGCTAATAACACATTAATGTATGAACGTCTTTATTTGTTATTGAGCTCGTTAGACACTTACACCCTACATCCACTTCATTCGACACTTGATTCTCGTTGATTTTAAGGAATTGTGGAATTTCCCCTGATAATATTACAAAATGTCATTAGATTGAAATAAAAAATTATGAAATGCAGGATATTTCTCTTTAATATTTTCTCATCTATGTTTCAGAGGATAAAATGGAGTGAAAAACCATAAAATTAACGAAAGTTAAAGCTGTATCACTATAGAAGTATGCAGCAGAAAATTCTATAAAACTCTTTATTTAAAAATGCAATTACAATCGAATCACACATTTTGTCACATTTTATAAATTAATTGAATTGTGAGACTTTAATATCGCCATTCCGATAAAGTCGAATTGTATTGAAGGAATGTTCATTCTTCTTATGTAACTAAACAAAGACCTTATACTTAGGAAAAAAATATTCCTTCCAATCAAATACTTTACACCTGTCTTCATAAGCTGCTGCGTTAATCTCTCTGTCGAGGTGCCATGGAGCTCTCTTACGATTTGTTTTCGCACTGTACGCCTAGTCAGACTTTTACTTGAGGGCGTGTTCATAAATACAAAATGGAATGGATTTAAAACTATTAGATGCTGGAATAACGTTTCTAATCATATATTTTTGAAGAAATTATGCGATTTATTTCCTGAAGTAACGAGCATTTGAAATTGGATATATAAAACAGGCTTTGGATAAAAATATTTATGATTTATCAGCTTAAGGACTATTTTGCACGGGAAAAGAATTTAAAATTAAATTAAATTCTTGATTATGAATTTAATCCTACACCAGAATATTTTATAATTCATTTATTTTAGAGAATTAATATAATTAAGGATTCATCGCATGAATATTATGCTGCTCAGAAAATATTTTCTGTTCTTTTAATTTTCGGATAACTTTTGAGTATTTGAAAATGTATTATCCTTACTCTAAATTTAATGCTCAATATTAAAAAAAAACCTCTTCAAATGTCTAATTAAGTGGATTTATCAACGAGTTGGGTATAATACAGTTTTCCAACATTTCTAACTCACATTTAGATAATTTAAATTTTTAAAATATTTTCATTAGCAGTTATTAGGAACATTGCAATTCCCAAAATAAGAATCCTTATTGATTTTTTCATTGAAATTTTAGTGTTATGATGAGGTAAATTAATTTATTTCATCAAATAACAAAACTTCGGGAGAAATTAAAGTAACTAATATAGTTGAGATGTTTTTTTTTTTCGATTTAATTGGCGATCATAGTACGGGATGAGAATTCTGAATATAAACGTAGAAATTAAAATTTTCAATGAAAAAAAAATGCTTGATTTTTATGATTTAATTAAAAAAAATCTAATTAAACAGCCAAATGTCTGTCAAGATTACAGAACTCGCATTTCATGAAACATATGCATTTATATATATATATTTGTATTTAGCAGTTTTTGCATACATGCACGTGCACAGAACACAAAGAGATGCCTACCTTAAGTAATTTATTTTTGAATCTCAATTATTGATTTTCTTTAAATATCCGAATACATCCATTCTTTTTCTTTAATTAATACACATATATCAATGGTATTGATAAATTTATAGATCATTTTCAATAAATATTTTTTAAAGCAGATGTTTCAGAATAAAAAGCTTTAGTGATAGTTTATTATTTAAAATGACAAATGTCCTCTGTTACTTTAAAACTTATTATTCTTTCAAATTCTTACACGTAAACAAACTCTGGAATAAAGGGTATGTTTTTGAAAAGAAACTGGAAAATTTCTGAAAAGAAATAATCCTATTTATGATTAAAAAAAGTAGTAAAATGAGCGGTATTATAATTTATAAGCATAAAATAAGTCAAATTATTAATTGGAAAAGAACAACAATTAGTGAATTATTGCATCTTCAGCCGGCGTCCTGGCATAGGGGTAGCACGTCTTCCCCGTGATCTGGGCCTCCCGGGTTCGAGTCCCGGTTTGGGCATGGTTGTTCTATCTGTGAGATGTGTGAATGTGCCCTCCTGTAAAAAGGGGTTGTGCAAACGAATGAGTGATGCGTGAGTAGCAAAGTCGTACTCTTGGCGGCGTACCTAGTTGGCGCTGCTATAAAAAATAAGAGACGTTCCCCTCAGGCTTAAATCGCGTTCTTCGTAACAGCGGGCTTGACAGTGGCAAGTGCAATAAGAAACAAACAAACAAACAATTGCATCTTCATGGAAAGAAGACTCCAATGAATAGTTTGAAAGATATGCACTGTTTCAAATATTTTTGAAATGAGATATCTTGTAGAAAGCGAAGTTCTACTGACATGAAATCAGTTTCGAAGCCTTTAAATAGATGTAAAGCAGCAATAAATAAAATAATAAGCCAAGTATTAAAACTAAAAAAAAATAAAAACATAATGCCACCATTGTTGCCTCAACATAAAACAATTTGTAAATGAAAATTATTTAAATGGAGAGAAACAGAAAGAAATTGTGATTATTGATGCAGCATGAACTTACTTAATTACTACAATAAAATCGATTTATTTACTATCGAAAAGGAAAAGATAAAAAGTCCTGAAAAATCATTGTAATCATAAAAATGAGATAACTATCAGATCGAGTATCAAAAAATTGCCTGTGCAATGTAAAAATGAATTAAATACCTGCAAAACTGTAAACACTCTCTTGAGTACAAAAAAAATTTTTTTTAACTCTTTCAGAATTCTTTCAACATTATCCACACTTAAATGACTGTGAAGTAAATAATTATCAATAAAAAATTTCACATAGTTGAAAAAACAGCCCTTGCTTTTTACTCATTAAGGGTATAGTGGACTTTGAAATAAGCAAAAAGGGATGAAAACGTGCAATTTTACTTTTACCGTTTCATCACCAAAATATTCAACTAAAATACTGAAATAAAATGTATTATTCAATAAAATCAATATTTGAAGAGTTAAAAATTATTATTTGATTAAAATTATTTGAAGAGAAAAAAAAAGTACATTTTAATGACTTTTTTCAAAATGATGCTACAATTCGATTTAAATATCTTTGAAATTTTCTAGGTTCTTATTTGTGAGAAAAATAAAATTGATGATGAAGAATTCGGTCAAACATTAAAAGAAAATGGGGTATGCATTTTATATTTCGAGTTTCTTTAGCTAGTTAAAAGCTAATTTTAGATCAGGAAAACATAAAATACCTATGGAAATTCAGTAAGTGTGCATACAAATATTTTTATAAGATTAACATTTAATTGCAATTACAAAATCATACATAGTTTTGTTACAAATAAATTTACATTAAGTAATATGAAAACAAATAGAAAAAAAAATTAAAAATTTAGTAACCAGAAATATTCTGAAATTTTTAAAAATTATATATCTTTTAAATTTTTTTAAAATAATATATTTCGTTTTAAAAAGTTTTTCTTAAAGAAATTTGACTTATTTATATTTTAGTACATATGCATAAAAAATTTCATAATTCTTACTGAATAATTCACAAAAATGTCTAATAGAGCTTACAGACATACATTTAATCAATATAATTTTTTTGAATATGCAATTTCTCTTCTGAAATATTCACATTTCACACTATCATTTTATGTTAGTATTGTTTTATTTAACATATAAACAGATTCATATATATTAGTTTTAGATATCATTATTTATAAGCATTCACAGAAAGAAATCCTGTTTAATTTAAAACATATTTTCCATAAATAGATGCGCAATGTTATGTTTCATTATGATATCAAAATAAAAAAAAAGATCCTTTTGAAGTTTTCATACCACAGAATATTGATTCCAGAATTTCTCAGGTAGTTTCATGAATTTTGAACATCTTTCACGAAACTGTAGCGTGACATGAGGGAGAAATAATTTTCCATAGATGATAATATAGAAACCAATTTTGTATTCATGAGAAATGCTTTCTCTTTTAGCTTTACCACTGAAAGTAATATAAAAGTCTCAAAAATATGAGAGCAAAATGTATATTGCTTTCAGCTGTAATCTCATGCATAGTTGATTCTGTATGCATTTGCCTCTAAATGACGGAATCGAGTGTTAGAAAGCGGCAGAATTGTGAGTAATTCTTTTATGTTTAATATTTTTAAATTCTTTCATTCTAAACTATTACCTTAACGTTTCTTTTCTGTGTTTTATTCAAAGGCTGCATGGATTTAATGTTCATACAAAAATGGATGTTTTAAAATTTAAATATAGTTTGTACGTATCTGGATACAAGGTTACATGAAAAATAATGATTTTTATCCGAAAAGAATGAAATCTTTTGAAAAGAATTAATCAATCTGCATTTGTACTTTTGTTTACAATTCGAAGCTTGCAGTAAATAAGAAATTTAATGTAAAACTTTACTTCAAACGTTATAAGGCAACCGGAAAGCATAAATAATGGAACATACAAATTAGATATTCCTTTCCGAAAAATTTATAATAAATGAATTTATCTTTCAGAATCGAAAATAATTTTGGCTGAAATATGTTCTTATGAATTTTTATTTATACATGAACTTTGAATAAAGTTTGTTTTGAAATATTATTCTGTATTTTAAGGAGAAAAGACTGTATATAATCTATTTGCTTTAATTTTTAAGGGAACTTAAAATTTTCACTTCTTATTTTTCTCTGTAATTATTTTAAATTGTTCAGAAATTTAAATTTTTAACATATTTTCCTGTTCAGGAATTTAAAGTTATAAAATTATTTTATTTAATTGTTAGCTTTTTTTTAAAGTTTCTTCTCATTCAGTTTTCAATATTCGATGAAAAACTTTTTTTAAGAATGCTCTAAAATTATTTAATGTAATTAGGTATCCGAGTTTGGATATTTTAATTAGTTTCCGTGCAAAAAATGTTTACTCAAAATTTTTTTGATTTTTTTTGAAAAATATCTGATTTTTCTCACTTTTATTACTTTTTTAAATTTTTCTAATCAATATTTTTCAAAATCGATGCCTTATCGATTAAACTGATTCTTCCGGTTTCGCAGAAAAAATTTCAAAAAGTTTTGAAAAAAAGCGTTATATAATAGCGTTTTATAATAGAAATAATTTCTAAAACAGCGAACTGATAAAATAAGTTTATAAATTTAAAACGGTAACATTACAAATAAACTGATTTATATTAAATGAATTATTTTTCTCCACAATAACCAAGTAATTTTAAGAAAGATAGAATGACTTTATAAAATTTTATTCTTTTCATACTTAATAATTGCTCTAATTTAAATTAGTTATTATCAGAAAAAAATTGAAAAATTAAAAATTTATAATTATTTATTTATTTTAACGTCATGTGATCATTCTATTTAATATAGAATGACTTTATAACGTTAATACAATGAATTTATGAAATTTTATTCTTTTGCTAGTTAATATTTGCTCGAATTTAACTTAGTTATAATCAGAAAAAAATTGCAAAATTAAAAGGTTATAATTATTTATTTATTTTAAATTTATGTAGCCATTTTATCGAATATAGAATGTCTTTATAAAATTTTATTCTTTTCATAGTTAAAAATTGCTCTAATTTTATTTAGTTATAATCAGAAAAACAATTGACAAATTAAAAGGTTATAATTATTTATTTATCTTAGCGTTATGTAGTCATTCTATTTAGAAAGCCATTCTTAATTTCCCCCTCTCAAATATTTATTTACGCTAAAAAGAAGATTTTCTACATTTTTCGATGAAAAAAAATATTACGGTTCCAATTTTATTACTTACATTTTAACGAACATAACTTATTAATAACTCTTTATTAAATAATCAAGTACATTTTATATATGACATCATGCACTTACTAAATGAATGAATTTATATTCTCAAACTTTTTTTAATTTTCATCTCTACTTTAAACCTTTCTTAACATTTTCTACTTCTTTATATTATACCTAATGTGAAATATATTTTATATACCAGTAGCTGCTTTCAGCTGCTAAATATATTTCCCATCATATGAACTGCATTATTTTATATAATACGACAAGAAGTTGCATTCTTAATACACTAGATAAAAGCACAGATTTCTGAAAGTACAATCCTAATTGATAAACTATGCTTGCAAAGTACCGAAATGAATTTTCGAAATCGGTCTTGTTTCTGAGATGATGTTTATATCAAAATTTTATTTTATAGCACCTTAAAAAACATTTGGTGATGTAGAACTAGATGTTATTGATGATATGATTGGAGATAATAATTTTTCATAGGAAATAAAGATAAAAATTCCGAAAACTGCTTATAGTGAATGAGAGTAGGAGTTTTTCAACATATATAACATACAATAATATTTATAAGATTTCTGTCCTAAAGTAAAGGATTGTGTGAAAAGTCGACAATTAAGGGAAAAAAGAGACATAAACATTTATTTCCATAAAAATTGACAAAATTTGTATAGTTAATAAGGCTAAGAATTATTTTCAATCTATATATCGCCAGGAGAATGCGGTTCTTTAAAATTTTGAAACAAAATTTTTAGCTGACATAATTGTCTAGATAGTTTTTTCATTATGATAGACTACAACTGCTAATTCTTTATGATGCTTATTTTAGTAACATCAATGTCTTCGAAAAAATTGAAAGTTATCTAAGAAAATTTCAATGGAAACTCTTTAGTTAAATAAACTAATTTTAATTGTTCCTGAAACTTTAAAAATTTTATAATTACTAATTAATAAAAGAGTTTATTATACTTTTTGACATAATTTGTGTATGTTTTTAATTTTAAAAACATTATTTTATTTTTATTGTATTTGATAAATTAAATAGAATTAAACAATTATTATTATAAAAAATTTCAATTTATTTTGCTTTACATTTTGTAAAAATTATCTTTATTCTTTATAAATGGGAAATGATAAAGTCACCAAAATGACTCAATACTGGGTAAAGTACCTACTTTTTGTAGTGAAATGTCTCAATTTGTTTATTAGACTAATATAATTATTTTAGAATTTCTTGTCTATCTACAAGGGGTTTTCAAATAAAAAGGCACGAAATGACATTCTGGATATAAATGAAGACTTTATTCAAAGTATAAACCATAGACCTGAACACAACGATTCCATTGATTAACAAGCCGAAGGATTCCTTGTTCCCAAAATTCCTGTGGCCGTGATGAGACCCAGTCCTTCAGTTCGCCATCCAAGGTCCATTATTTGTTGAATTCCTCGAACACAGAAGAAACATTAACTCCATGTGTACTGTGTACTGTAAGATTGCATAGGTCCATCAAGACCATGGCTACTCATGGAGGGCGTTGTTCTGCTCCATGTTAACGCGCATCTACACGTCTTCAGCGTCACGCAAGCGGAACTGGTCAAGTTCAAGCGGGAGTAGCTCAACCATCCGAACCTACAGCTTGGACATGCCGCCCTGCGATTTTCATGTGTTTTGTCCCCTGAAAAAACATCTGAAAGAGAAGCGCTTCAACTCGAACGGCGAACGCAAGGATGCTCTGAAGGACTAGGTCTCGTCACGTCCACAGGATTTCTAGGAACAAGGAATCCTTAGGCTCGTTAATCAATGGGATCATTGTGTTCAGGCCTATGGTGTATACTTTGAAGTTGCATTATATACTATGATAAAGTCTTCATCTATATCCACAGAGTCGTTTCGTATCTTTTCATTTGGACGACAACCCTTGTATCGATCTCTTTATTTATATATATATATATATATATATATATATATATATATATATATATATATATATATATATATATATATATATATATAATTTTAATTAACATGTTCACAAAGAAAATTATGCCACATTTTATGTAAATAGTATGAAGCAAGCATATTAAGTCGTCGCACTGTTTTCCAGAGAGCTTGAACAATGACAGTGAATTAATATGTTCCTTTAAAATGTTAAAAGCTATTGTTAAAAGATTAAAACAACTTATGTTGAATAACCGAATTTAACAAGATCCAAGGGGTACCAGATTAACTAATAAATTCACTTACTTCATTGTTAACTAATAAAGATGTTCTAAAGTTAGAAATTATTAATCATTTTCGTCAAGACAGTTTTTATTATTCTCTAAACAGAAATTAAAAATCCCCAAAACGGAAACAAATTCTTAAATAATTATGATAATATTAATCCTAATAAATAGAAAGAGAAGAAATACATCAATTTAGTAAAAGTATAATATAGCTTAGCAAAATCCAAATACAAATAAATACAGTTTAAAAACTTGCAACGTCCAAAATATATTTATTTACTTGCTTTTAAAAATATTTAACTAATTATAAATACTGCCTATTTCGTTTCCTAAAAAATATTTCTTGATTAATACCTAAATATCTAATATTTAAATATTTCATATATTTCTTTATTAATATTTAAACAATTTATGACATTCTGAGATTTTATTCATTAAGCAATTATTAAGCATTTATATAAAGATAAGGATTTGTAATCGCTGAAATTGGAAAAAAATTATCCCAGTTTTTTCTACTATTTGAAATATCAGAGCTTTCATCCTTGATGGAAATAAAATAAATTTTCAAAAAATGAGATTTCGATTTCTTTTGATGATTTTACTTTGAAAACAAATTTCTCCGGAAAAGATAAATGTGGTATCTAGTACAAATATTTCGATTTTCTTTATTCGTTGCTTAAACATTTACCTTTCAAAAATAATAAAATATTTTCTTAGTGTTTTAAGCTAAAATGATGAAAATAAGTGTCTAAGTACCTAAGAAGTTGTATAGATTTTTTTTGTGTGTCTTTAAGAGCAAAAAACCAATTTGCCAACTAAGAAGTAAAGCTAAGCTATTGGTTTAGATGGCCGAAAAAAATATAAGAACTAAAAAAAAAGTTTAAGTCTATATTTTTTCACATGGTATAGTTTTCAAAAGAAAACTCTTTTTTTTATTGAGGTTAAATCTTACCTTCAAAGAGATAAAAGATGATCATAGAAAAGAGCTCAGTGTTTAACTTAGAGAGCATAAAGAATGAAAAAAAAAATATTAAAAACTGGATTATACATTTTAGAGATCAAATACAGCATTGCATTTTCTTTTTTTTTCTTTCAATTCTTTCTCCTTCTGACGGAAGGAAAAAAAAAGATAAAAAGTAAAAGAAACAAAAAGTGAGTTCTTTACACAGAGCCGAAAATTTTAGGCTCAGCGAAATCAAATAAACCTTTTGGTTGAATGTATAGTTTTGCTCACAGATCACTAAATTTGACATCTTTTGCTTTTTTTTCGTTCAATTCTATGTCTAGTTGGTTCTTTCAAGTATAAAGACGAAGAAAATGTATGAAATATAATTCAAGCCGAAATCCGCTTCTATCTTACTATAAAAGATTTACCTTATGGATCATAAATCTAACTATTCATAAAAATTTCTATTGCGAAAATATTTTTTTAAAATTCGGCGCAATGAATCAAATCTTTAGCTGTGACATTAAGCCAAATATAGAATTTTCATGTTTACTGCAAATGTTTTGGTACAGAAATATATTTTTAAAAATTCTTACAATTTAAGTTTACCCTTAACTAGGGAGGGGTGGTCTACGAGACCACATTTCATTTAAACTAAAATTAAATTTTCTAATAAATGTATTAGTATGAAAAACTGCCAATATATTTTGCAGATATTTTGCTTGATATATAAATATGTTTTAGAAATTTTTCAAAATATATTATTGAAAAAAGTAAACGCATTGGAACGTACATTTTATTCTCAAATTGCATGTTACAATAAATAATATTCTCAAAAAAAACCTAATACATTTTATTTTTTAAATCATATTTATTTTTACAGTATATGAAGGTATATAGAAAACAATATAATGTAAAATTCAACAATTATATGAAAAAAAAATTGACTGTGGGTAAAATTGGCCCTTTTTTATCGGCTTGTGTGACTAGGGCATTTAAACATACATGTTAAGAACTAGTATAAAAATCAACCTATCAATTCTGTACATATATCTCTTGGTATATTAATATATTTTATTAAATTTTTCTAAATACATTATCACTAGAAAAATTAATTATGTTTGAACATACATATCAGAATCAGTTGAATGCGAACTTTCAACGAAAATCTCTTCTGTGCAATTATCCTTATCACTAAAATCACTTTCTGCTTCATTTAAAAATGTCTGGAGCACTGCTAAATAATAGGATCAGTAAATTGGATGATATTTCAGCGCCGAAGTTTTAGCGCCATCTGCTAAGCCTTGTTTATCACTGGGACGCTAACAGGGAGGTGTTGTCTTATAGACCGCGTTCAAAGAAATAACTGAATTATTTAAAAAAGCATCCGCTGAAATCTGTTGAAAAAGTGCACATGTATTGAAAGTCACTAAACAGAAAGCTAGAGGATCAATCCATTCAATTGTTCTAAAAATAGAATAAGGGTAACCAAAAATCCATCGCCGGCGGTCTCACAGACCGCACGTCCCCAGTTAAGGGTTAATAGTACAAAAATATATAACATTATAAGTTTTACCTTTTCAAAACATAATCGTTTAATTGCATTCTAATTTTTAACAAGTAAAAATTAAATTTTCAATTAAGATAGGAATCGTTATTCTAAATCATTTTTTTTCTGTATCATGCGATAAGTAAAGTAGTTTTTATGAAATTAAAACAAATGTATAATTTCGCATCGTATTTAAGAGAACAATAAATAAAGATTAATATAAAATGCATAATACAAAAATAAAACGTTTTTGTTTTTTTGTATTTTAATCCTTTGTTTAAAATTTTTTTCTCGTATTTTGAAAATTTATTTGTATTTTATCTTTTTTCACTTAATTTAATATTTAACCAATATGCTAATAGTAAAAGTTTTGTTAATTCGACTTATTTCTTCCTCCTTTTTATTCATATAAATAATGGCAGATAAATAGAATAATCTGCCATTAATTATATGAATAAAAATAATTAAGTAAGGATAATTTAAGTAAACACTGGATTATTTACTTAAATAATGAAATATTTAAGTAAACACTGGATAATTGGATCATTTTTAACATATAGCTATATAGAGAGGCAGTTTTACTAAAAAATATCTTGGAGTGTTTTTGTAGTTTATTTATCTTCAGTTAACATGTAATTAATCCTGAAAGAAATGCAATCAAAAGCAAACATTTTTTCCTGATTATGAAAAATTAAAATTATCGTCGATTCATGTAAAGAAATTTATTTCTGAAATTGAATGCATAATTTCTTTAATTACAATTAAAGCAAAATTATTTTTGATTCTTAAATGCATACATGGACAAAATATATATGAATCCAACATTGATATTTCATGCATAATATCAGTTCCATTTCTCCATGGTTTTGTTATTTATTATATAAATACATTCACCATTTATTGTTTTTTAACTAACATTAATTACTTACAACTTTATTTTTTTGTCTGTGTTGTCTTGCTCCAGCTCATATATTTTTTGTTTTGTCTCATTTGTGACATATATGACGAATGTTTGAATCTTCGCGTCAATTATGTCGAAAAGTTTGCACTTATCTATATATTCATTTTCCTTTCTGCAGTTGCCTTTTTTTGCTATCTATGGAAGATTGAAAAAAATGCTCTCAAAAATAAATCTCAGAATCGCATAGAAAGTTGCGCTTCAGCATCATACGAAAATATTTCTGATAAAATAATAATTGAGAATAATTGATAAAATAATAATTGAGAATAATAATAATTTCAATACAGAATTTAAAAATTCATTTGCAAAAGTATTAGAATGTAATTTAATGTTTATACGAAAAAGAAAAAGTTTATAAAAGAAAAAAAAATGTTTATACAAAATGGAAAAGAAAAGAATAAAATAATGTTTATACAATATGAAAAAGAAAACTTACTGAACATAAAAATGAATCGATAATTTTCTATGTATTTTACATTCGAAAGTGTTATCAATAAAACTACATCATGTGGCCATAAAGATATTTGTCTAAGAAATAAATGTTTTTTCATTGTTTTACTTTAAAAAATTGCGTATTTTAATTGCATTAACTTTGATTTATCAATATCATCGTGAAATAGAGTAATCCCCCCCCTTGTTATAAAGCCATATTTATGAAATTATAATGCATATAATCTGGAGTTAATCACCGATTTAATTTATAATAATCATTAAAACATTTATTCCTGTCATAATTTAATTTTCTGATATTTTTTAAATATATGTTCCCTTTTTAACTAATAATATCATGCGTATATCTAAAATTTTCAATTTATCATTTCAGTAATTTAAGGTGAAAATGCACAATTTTACGAATGTGCGGATTGACGGATTGACATCAGTTATGAAAATTTTGAGCCAGAATCTGGAACAATAAAAAAAGTATTTTAGTATTATTTATTTACTTAGTATTTCATTACAATTACGTTATTGAAATGTTGAATGTTTAGATTATTTTTATTTAAAATCTACTTTTTTAGATTTTAGGGATCCTTCTTGGTAGACGACAGCAATATCGAGTTGAAAATTTTTTATTATATGTGAAATTATCAGTATTAAATTTCTCATTAAATGTTCAATTTTATTAAATTATTTTGGAACTAGGAAAATCTTATATAATACAAAAAATATTCTTGCTTTTACACAAGGTAATGATACTGAGAAAACAATTTCAAAACATTTTAAAATAGGAAATTTCAAGAAAATTGTAGATTCATTTAAACAAATTAAATTATAAAAAAAACAATATGATTATATTTGTAAATGTTTGAAGTTTTTTGTTTGGAGCTCATTATTGTATTATCTTTAATGTTTCACAACTTTTAGAAATATTTATAAGAATTTCTCAAATAGATATTTAGAAGTTTTGCAAGAAATGCTATAAAAAATTTCGAATTAAATCTTCTTATTTCTGATGTTAGTTAATCACTTTTAAAAGAACGCTATTTGTTAATTCTATTTATTAAAAAATGATTAGATTCGAAATTCTTTGGAAAATCCTTTCGACAAAGAATTAAAATTTCTTTCATTATTTTCCATCTTTAAGCAAATCAAGACCTCCTCTTTCCTTTATTATCTATATCATCAACAGCAGTAAATCGTTCCTCTAGGGCACAGCTACAATCTTTTTTTTAGCGTTGAGATTAAATTAATCAAAGCATTCTCCAGATTAAAAGGACGATAATAAGTTATCGATATGAGCATTTTCACAATTAAAAAGTTTTAAATTATTTAATGTCTTAAAGGTGCACGGAAATTAATGTCAGGAAGAGAAAAAGAGATTTACTCCAATTCTTTTTTCATCACTAAATCCTTTCATCAAAGGGATACTTCGTTTCACCTAAAGCAAGGGTATTTTTAATTAAGGTACATTTTCTCTCAGATTTTTCTGGCAAATTGCGGAACAAAACACTTTAATCAAGCGCTCTTAATTAAAATTAAAATAGAAATGTTTGAATAAAATGGATCTTTTTGATATTTGAATAACTTTTAGAATGATATTTTAAACACAATGTCTCTTAATAAAAACTCGTTTCATTTTCTCAAATTGCAAAGCCTTTGTTTAGATATATAAGTTTCTGATTTGGTAAAACGAGAGCAAATAATTTGATCGAGTTATTTTAATAAATGATTGTGTTAGTATTTGGATTTCATCATTAAAAGGAAAAAAATAATCATTCTTTCGAAAATTTGAAGAAATATCAAATATTTTTAAAATTTTAATGTAAATCTATCATTTATTTTTTACGTCAGGTATTATCTAAAATTAAAACTCTAGATTTGATATCAAATCTAATACCGAAACTTTATTTCTTTGTTTCTATTTGCTACTATGTCTATGTAAATTCTAATAAATGCTATTTATTATTAAAAGAATTAATGTTTTATTTTATCGAATAAAAGATTTATATTATATATAAAATAATTTGAAAATTGATAATTTTTAAATAATCACGAAAGACAAAAACGATTCTTTGTAGATAAATTCAAGGTGATCAAAATTAAAACACCCCTATATAGCTCTCCTTTATAACCCCTATATAGCCCCCAGCTCTCTATAAAGCGAACTCTTCAGTGGAAAGGCTCGAAAATTGGTGAACATATTAATCAAAGCATGAGGAGACAGATGACGCGAAAAAATTTAGTTCCAGGAACATTTGGCGCTGTACAGCAAAAAACAGGCTGAAAAGACTCAAAATACCCTTTTGTAATCCATTTTATTGGAATGTATGAAACATTCAATCACAAGGACATTATCGGTGCTTACCAGCTTTTTCAAATGCTGATTCTAATTGGTCGATTGAGATGCTTCTCACATGCAACATGATTCTGTCTTTCAAATCTACCAAGGTTAAGGGACGTCCTCGATAAACATGACTTTTTTAAATATCCCCAAAGTCAAAAATCGCATGGATTAAGATGTGTGGAACGACATGGTTAGGTTGCTGGCAACGCTCGATAATTACTCTTTCATTAGTAAAATGTTGCCGAAGAATCTGCTGTAAAGAGAGTCCAATGTGTGGAGGCGCTTCATGTTGCAGGTAATTGAATCAAGACATTTGCACGGTTGCTTTTGGGGTACAGCAAAATTTTGGAGCATTTTTTGGTGCCTGTTAGTCATTTGCGTAAATTCTCTCGAAGTGCAATTGCAGCATTTCGTTTGTTTTCATAAAACCATTTCACAAGCAAAGTCCGAAGCCATCGCTGGTAAGAATGATATTTTCCCAGTTTTATCCTTTTTATGCCTAGAACACCAAGCAGCAAACCAAGGATTTATGCAAATTTTTGTGCTTACAGTGCGAAATTGCATTACAATAACAGTTTCAGTTTTTTCACTTTTATATCCCTTTTTTTCATTTCAACAATAGAAAATAGAAGAAAAAAAAAAATTCTATTCCGCATGTGCTTTTTTTTTGTGATTATTTGTATCTTTTTTTTGTTGTACATCGTCATCTATCGGTGTTTCTGGAACTAATTTTTTTCAATCATCCTGTCTTCCCATGTTTTTAATAGTATGTTCACCAATTTTGAAGCCTTTACACTGAGTAGTTCGCTGTATAGAGAGCTCAGAGTAGTGGTGTTTAATTTTGATCACCTTGTAAATATATTTTATATTATATCACATGAGAAACATTTTTCAATTTTTAAAAAAATTCTTTATAGTTATTAATATATGGAAAAAAAAACGAATTTATATTCTCTCAGCCTGTTTGAAGGAATTTCTTTTAACTTGTTTAGTCATCTCTATTATAGTTAATGGTTCATTTCTACTCTACGTTTTAAATCAGATTTCTCTAGATAAACAAATTCATCAGATGCATATAACTCACATAAATAATATCTTATAATTCTACCCAAGGAAGAAGATTGTTAAAATAATCGACTTCACTGTATTCGTTTCCATTGATGAATACTTATAAATTCATGTTTTTTTTTTTTTTTTTTTTGTAGTCAGCAAGTAATTACCATTCATATTCATAACAATATGATTAATATTTTTATGCCTGTAAAGTAAAAGTTATTCATTTATGCAACGCATTTGTTGATGTACATTTGCATACAAACATAATATCACAAAATGGAAATTAAGAACAAATCGGTCATCGCTTCCTTTATTCCATTAATTTTTATTATATTAACATACTACTTCAACATATTTGATATTCTTGGAAAATCCTCTGCTATCTTTGTATTCCAAAATTCCTTTTTACCAAGCTTTTTCAATATTTACTGGTAATTTCCATTACTTACATAATTAACCGAAAATGCAAAACAAGTATTGTTGCTCCAAACAGTCAAATATCATTAATAAGAGGGCTATATTTCCTAAACAATTTTTTTTCTAGAAATTTTGAATACAAATTGTGACCCAAATATCTGTACAAATGAACAAGATAAAAAAAACGAAAAGCTATTAAGAAGACAGTGAAATGAGCATAAATGATCGAAATATGAAATAATTTCCCCTTTAACATTTTTATACTCGAAATGTAGTTTCATAGGGAATCAAATACTTTTTTAACGTACATTATAAATTCAAAGAAATAATTAATGGGTTTAGAATATTAAACATATATTAAACTCTTTTTTACTAAAACCAGTTTGTCTTTCAGATTTAAAGAATATAGTGTGTAAATTTAAGAGAAAATTCTGTAACAATATTAATAAGAATTAATGTCATTTATTAAGATAAATTTAATAATAAATTTTTTGTTTGGATTTTTTAAAAAGATATCAAAGAATTGGATATCAAAAGCGATTTTAGTTTCAGAAAATACAAAATTTAAATGAACATTTTACACTTAAAAATGTTTTCAAAAAATTATATTTGAATATTTTTTAAAAAAAATAATTTTATTCTAATTAGAATTTATATGAAAAAAATAATAAATCAAGAGAAATGGGATTATAAATGAAAACACCTGAAAGATTTAAATAATTTTTAAAAAGAAATCTTATTAAAAAGTGAGTAATTTTTGTTAATTTTTTCCTGTTTTTATTAACGATTTTTAAAAAAAATCAATTATATAAATCCCAATTTATATGTGTATAAAATTTTGTACCTAAGTAAATAATTGGGCGAGGCAGAGTATAGTTACATTTACAAGCTTAAAAGACGGTAGTTAAGACATTGTAATTAGCAATAATTAAAAATTCAGTAATAAAATATGAAAACGTAAGCTATCACAATGATAAATAGAAATCATTATTATTGACAAAATAATTATTTAAAATATTTTTATCTCCCACATCTTACAAATCGTTAGCAATGGCTCTGGAAGTACACTCGATCGAAGTAGGACTCGATCTGCCATGCTTAAAGGCACATTTGGTTCCAGTGTGGTATGAATATGTTTTAAATCCATCTGGAAAGAGTTAAAACTTCAAGTCAGATATAAAATGAAACTTGCTAAATATCACGTATGTTTTCTAGAATAAATCAGTAAAGATACAATAGAATGAAGTTGTTGAATATACAAATGCTAAATGAAAATTCCTTTAAAAATGCATGTTAATTTTCAAAAAACTTGGTACTGACTCTAAGAAGATAATCTATCTTTTACATCATTATACACAATAATAGCTGATACTTTTATGTATAAAGGCTCTATATAAATAAAGTAAAATAATAAAATATTTCAAGTATCTAACAGCAGAAATTCGTTTGAAATTTACTCCTATCATAAAACAAATGTAAAAATCTATGATTCATTCAATTTATTATATAATCAACTCAGTTAGTCAAGTTAACAGAGAATTTAAATAAAGGAAGTAAATTAATAGTACACTCATTGAATAGTACAATCATTAATAACACTCATTTGAAATGAGTATATATTGTTTTGGGATTTCAAATACATAATGCATTAATGTATTGAAATGAAATCCCAAATTGAGCGTTTCATCATTTTGGGATTTTTACAAGTAACTTGTTATTGACATCAAGCAATATCATCTTGTAATCAAGCGAGCTCAATCTATTGTGTGTTAGAATTCTATACAAGATTCTATACAATAAGGGAAAATAATATAATTATCAAATCTTTGACACTAATTCGTTTGATATTTACATAAATTATGAAAACAAATATCAAAAGCTATAATTAATTAAATTTATAAGCTAATCAATCACATTCAAATTAATATTAAAATATTTTAAATAAAATATTTCTATTTATTGAGGTATAATTTAAATTATTCAACGTACTTTATTGATAAAGAATAAAGTTTAGTAATAAGTTTTAAATCAATATATGCTATAATTTAGTTGAATTCAACTATTTTATGTATTTTTCTATGTCATATTAATTTTATAGCTTAAACTCAATCACTATATCAACGACATCTATTCATCCGCCACTGGAATTTCGTCACCATTTAGACAGAGAAAGTATTTTAACGAATCAATGACATTTATTAGAAATATCATTCTCTTTAATATCTATTTCTTTTCAAAATCCAATAAATCACATAAAAGTCTGTGTAGGAGCTAAGGTTCTCTGCAAAATCGATTTCAATGGCAGTGACGTGTTTAAGTGATGTTCAACTTCATTAGCAGTAATCGTTCGGCAAATGGGTATTTTAAGACTCCAAATTCACTCTAGTGACAGCAAAATAAGTTACTCAAACACATTCGAAATCTTCTTTTCAAATTATTTCCCATTTATCTCTTATGTCTGAAGGCATATTTGTTGATTAGGCGATTTCGAATCCGATCACTGCAGAAACAGGAGCTGCTCAAAGTCACGAAAAGAGGGGGATATGTCGAAAACGATTGATTTCCTTTAACCTGTTGTAAGTTACTGAGAATTCGTATAACTCTTATCCGTTAAGGTTTTTCTGATGCCTTTTGGCCATTATTTAGTGAGTTAGATAGGACCCTAGAGATTTCAATATACTTTATATCGATAATATTTGAGAAGAACGGCATTTTCTTTCAAAGTGAATGTTTAGATTGTAGAAATAAAATCCTTCCCTTTTCTTTCATTTGGAATATGAAAAGAGAGTGGTAAAAATGCACAATGGTATAATATTTTACAATATTTGATGCTTTTTCTGTACTTGCTTCCTCAGTAATTTGTTAGAAAACAACGTAGAGGCATTGCATTTGGATATAAGTACAGTTATAAAATTTTAGTGTCGTAGTATAATTGCATTAATCGTATATGTAAATGCCGCAGTGGCCTGGTAGTAAGGGTTCGGCCTCGGAATCGGAGCTTCCACCGAAGAACCGTCAGGTAAGCGGGCCTTTCTTTCTTTCGCCACAGAATATCCCTGAACTTGGAATCTCCAGGATTCCCTGTCGGTTGAAAGGATATACATGGGAATATTTATTAAGAAAGAAAAAAAAATAAGTTTACTTACTGCACACAGAAAAAGTAACTATATACAATATTTTAAATTTATTGGATTAAACACCTTCTTGCTGTGTGGTGTGGAAATATGGAGAAATGAGAGCCAGCTCAGGCGTCGTCCTCATCATCTGATAACTGTCTAAAATTATGAGGTCCATCCAAAAATAGCCACACTGTCACTTTAAAATGATATGTTAATATAACTGAATGGAATTTTATTTATAGGCTGACTCAACATTTTTGAACCTTTGGTAGAAACAGAGAATGACACATGAGAAATTAGGCTTGCTGCAGGTTCTCTATAAACATCACATTTGAAAGTATTGGATTAGAAAAATAATCCTATACCAGGTTTATGAAAACGGAAGGTGTTTCTTTAAGCCATCTAGACTGAAACCATTATATAACATTAAAGATATAATGCTAAAAAGCACTTTATGCCTAATTAGGTAAAGACATTTCGGGATATTACGAATTAAGATTTATATTGCTAATAAACTATTCTACGTGAAATCTATATTGGAATCTTTTGAAATAAAAAAAAACATGAAAAAGGGTTTTACATTTTTATTCTTTTGTAAATTATAGATTTTAAGGAATATTTTAAATACTGATTTTTGTTTTAGTTTTATTATTGTAAGATTATGTTTACACAAATATGTGAAACATTTGATAATTTAAAATCTTGTGATTAAAGACTAAGATTTCAGTCGATATCTGCTAACTATTTTTAATTTTATCTTTTAGTACGGTTTAAAATAATAATAACAAATTTCTTAAATGGATTCTGTAATGCAGATGATTTTGAAAAAAACAACAACATTATGTTTGACTCTTTGCCTAGAAATTTTTTTTGTTAACTTTAATAAATGACGAAAATGAAAAAAAAATGAAGAAATTTGTTAGTTTGCTTAAAGTTTACAATCTTTTAAAAGAATTTCTTAAATTAATATGTGCATGAAGCAGAATGAATTTCATTGTTTTAATTGCGTATTTTCTTGCTTTAAAACATTTAATTCTTTTTTGAACTGTTATCAAGCACAAAACATATCAACAATCACATGCAATTAAATGAATATGAAGACTAAATATTCTTTCAAAATTAAATAATATTTTTTTTAAATTTCCTTTTCGTCTTTCTTGAGAAAATCGTATAAAAGCTATTCTCATTTTGCTCAAAAGTGCCAATTCAAGAAAATGTTACCACTGAGCAATTCATGCCATTAAGTAGCAATTATTGACAAGGACAACTCATTTTAATGAGCAATTCTTTAACAATTACAGTATATTTAAACTGTGCAGTAGAAACATCCTCTTCTGTTTAAGTTAATTTTAAACTTACTTTTCTTGCTTCGAAAATTAACTGGATTATTTGACTGAGACTCCTTAATTAGCAATGTCATCCCTATTTCGACTTCTGTATGTTTAAGTATCCGGACCATTTGCATTTTAGGACAGCCTTGTTGAAAGTGAAAATCATCAAAACAGTTGTAATAAGTGGATTTGTCAAGGCCTTTATCAAATTAAACAAAAGACGATTTAAATCTCATTTATTAGCAAAAATAATTATCCATGATTGCTGTAATTTGAAGAACTAAGAGAGCAAAGTTAATGAAATGGAAATTGCTATAGCTTAGCTAGATAGCTTTTCTCTCATTTGTTTAAAATACAGAAATAGGAAGAATTTATACGAGGTAGAATCAAAAAGTGAAGGGGCATTTGAGAAAAGGTGCATTTGTTGTAATGATAGAAAACTGAATCACACATTATTTTTCTACATAACAACCCTGAACATCAACGCACTTTTTCCAACTTTTTACAAGTTTTCTGATTCCGTCAGAAATAAAGTTTTTCGGTTTTATCTGTAACCAATTTTGAACCGCATCAATGACTTATTCCCCTACGAACTTTCTTCAATGGTCCAAACGTATAAGAATCGCTTGGAAAGAGGTCTAGACTGTATGGCCGGTGTTCCAGACTTTAAATACCAATTCCTTTACCGTTTACCAGAATATGACCGAGTATTATTTTACTGCAGGAAGGCAATTTTCCGCGACATTTGGACTGATTGAAATTTAACCTTTTCCTAACTTTCCAATAACTTCCAACACCATATCCTCAAGAACTTTCAAATTGCCATCATTGGTTGACGTTGAAGGCCTTCCTGATATTTCGCCGTCACATAAAGAAGTTCTTCCATGTTATCCATTCGTAGATCTTTCTTCGCGATAAACAGCTTTCCTTGAATTCGACCAATAATTTCCATGGGTTTAACACCCTCCGGGAATAAAAAGTGAATCACTACCCTTATTTCCTCTTTGGTACAGATCGACAATGGAGTTGCCATATATAACGGTCTGCTACATTCCTACGATTAATGCTGAACTAAGAATGACACGTTGCATAGAAGTGTTTCCGATTACTCTAATATCAGCGCTGGATACTAGCAGTGTTACCAAACTCTGGAAAGAGAAGTAGCAGAAGTTCCTTTACTTTCTGACTTTTCTTGTATATCATAGTACTATATGTCTATCCGCAATTTAGTAAAAGAGTTTAAAATACATATCTAATAGTAGAAATGTAATATTTTTTATATGCTAAATATATGTAAACAAATAAAATTATATTGTGTTAAAAGTTTTTTTACTTGATCTAAAGTGACTATCAAGGCTTCCCGTATGATATTCATAATTTTTTGTGCCACAGAAATTATTAATACCATATATATACTAAAGGAATAAATTTAATGAAGAAAGAATCTGCAAAAACGTACTGTAATGTTATTACCAAAAGAGACATATTGCAATTGATATAAAACTCTAGCTTATTTGAAAAGTAGTTCACAAGCAAATTTCAATAACAAGACATCACAGATCACGAGATAGAACTTGCAAAACTAAACTAAATTTAATGAAGAAAGAATCTGCAAAAACGTACTGTAATGCTTTTACCAAAAGAGACATATTGCAATTGATATAAAACTCTAGCTTATTTGAAAAGTAGTTCACAAGCAAATTTCAATAACAAGACATCACAGATCACGAGATAGAACTTGCAAAACTAAATTAAATTTAATGAAGAAAGAATCTGCAAAAACGTACTGTAATGTTATTACCAAAAGAGACATATTGCAATTGATATAAAACTCTAGCTTATTTGAAAAGTAGTTCACAAGCAAATTTCAATAACAAGACATCACAGATCACGAGATAGAACTTGCAGAAATCTACAATACAAATGTAACCCAACTAATCGTTATGAATCATTCTTAACCGTAAAAAGCGCTCGGAGAGAATTTTCTCGAGATAATCACTCCGATGAGAGAATTGACCCGATGACTTCTTGTGTGCACCTCCTCTTCATATACTTTCCATGACAAGATATGGAAAATACTTTCCATGGTAAGATAAGGAAACTTCAAGAAAGAACACATACATTGATTTATAATATGTATCATTGAAATTCATATGCCATCACGCACCTTCCTTTTTGTCACCACACTCGTCTCCAAGGTTAAGAATAGTTGAGATGGCATTCATTCATCACTATTCATTAAAATGCCAATAAAATTGTTTTCCTTATTATTGGAACAACTGCCCACGGATATAATATTCGTAAGATCACAGATCGTAATAATTTTTTTCAGTAAAAATTTTAAAACATCAACAGAAACTTATTTATAAAGCTTCTAGAAATACCTACAGAATTTGAATCACTGTGAATGTTTTATTTAAAAATCTGATAAAAACTTTATTTATTTGTTTGAAGTTGTTGTACTAGTTGTTTGAAGAATTTATATATTCTAGGACAGATTAATATCTTAAATACTTTTAAATAATTAAAGGAAGGAAGCTTTGATTGTCTAAAGTACTATTATTGATTTCCGAATATGAGTAACTGCAACAGTAAAAAGAACAAGAATACAAGATTTTATTTAATTATCTAATTTTCTCACATATGCATATCTTTTCCCAGCCGAGTTCCCATCGATATTTTCAGTGGATATTATTACTCTATGTGGTTCTATATATAAATTGCCCACTTTGTTAATTCTACAACTCAAATGCTACTTCGGCATTTTAAGGCACATATTCCCGATAAAATCAAATTTCCTTTAAAAAATAAAATTATTGATCAACTTTTTGAGAAACTTCGTAGAATTACAAAACTTTTCATTATATCCAAAAAATAAACTCAGAATATATATTTTAATGCAAATATGCAGCCTTTATTTTAATAAATTAGTGAAAAAGCCATTAAATAAGATTTAAATGATAAGAATACACAAGTACAATTGTTGATATTGTGTTTGTAAATATTTATTAGTGAGTACTAAAATAAATAAATAAAAAAAAAAAATATGATTACATATTTAGAAATTACGGCCATTGAAAATATTAACTAAATTTCATATTTCAATTCATCATCTTCAGCAATTCTTATCCCCAAAAGATGGTGATTTTCAAAAGTATTGGAAATAAAGCGGAAATTAAAATAATGTGAGATACTAGATTTTGAATTAAATACAGAAATGTGCTACATTTTAGCAGTGTTTCTTTTAATGAGTTCATCTTATTATTTATTCTTCCTTTTAATATGTCTCGATAATTATATGAAAAAACAAAATAACAAAATTATATATATATATATATATATATATATATATATATATATATATATATATATATATATATATATATATATATATATATATATATATATATATATATATATATATATATGATATGATATGATATTACCTAAGGCACTATTAGTATTTATCTATAGCTTAAGAAAATTTCAAGACACTTTTGATAAATGTTTTTGAATTATTAGTTAAACATATTCATTATTAAATTTGATATATTGTTTTTCAATGCTTTCAGCTTAATCTAAAATAATTTGATGATATCCGAAGAAAAATAATTATTTACTGTCTCTTAGGTCGATATAATTCCCAAAACCATAAGCCAGATAAAAATTGATTTTATAATTTTTTCATGGTTTAATAATAAAATTTAATTTATCTCTTAGTACCATACCAAAAAAAAATGCAATTATTTTTACTATTTAAATCAAATATAATATTTTTTTTTTCATCTTCCTGCGACATTTAAAAATTTGTGCGAATTTCTAAAACAAATATTTAAAGAAAAACTCATTTACGATGAAATTAATTTAATCTATTCATTACTTTTTTTTAATAAAACAGTTGAATTTCTAATTATTTTTATTTAAAAATTTGAAAGGACGCAAAAGAAAAGTACATGGAATATAAATGAAATGAACACTGTCAATTGTAAGATATTCAGGACGGGAAAAAGCTTAATTTGAAGAAGTAATGTAAAAGGTAAGAAGGAAATCGTATTTCAAATGTTTATCACTGATTCAAAGGCTTCATTTATTAGTCTTACTAATTAGCCGAAATATATTTTGTATTTTCAAATCATTTATTTGCAGGTTCAAAATTGGGAATATTTAAGCACTTATTTTCAAGTTATACCGAATGCTCCACGATTCTTGGGGTAAATGTTAAAGAATGATACAGTACACTATATCAAACATATTTTTATATAAAAACATATGGATACAATCGTAAACCCCGACTCCTGCCCTTCCATAGCATCAGAAATTAACAAAATGACAGTCGTTAAGATGGTTCTAAGACAGGAACAGTGAGTGGTTCAGCCCTAATAGCCATCGCAGGCATGAGGGCAATCCCTCTTGTAGGAAGAACCATCTCTTCGTTGGAGTGGTAGCGACTCATCTCCATGTTTTAGTGTATCCAGCAGAGTAAAGAGAATCAATCACATACCTGAAGTCATCATTTCTATTTCATTAGTAGCAAATGCTTGGGAGTATCAATTGATATTCATATACATTTTTGGGTACTTCATAGTTGGAAAAAATTGTCATTCTAATTTCTTTAAGTATACAGATATACGTGAAGTGCTTGACATGTTCGAGTCTGTACTTAAATAGTTTCCTGGGAAATGGTGACAGCATATATAGTTTGTGTCGACATGGTCTTATAATTTGGATAAAATTCCTTTACATATATATGATTTTGCTTGCTTTGTTTCGATTGTTATGAATAGACAACAACATCATAGTTATTGTAATTGGCAACGACAATTGCTATAGGAGTAGTACCTGGCTTACTTCGAATTTTGCCACAGTATTTTATAATCTTGTTGGACTCCCATATTTTAATGCTCAGCGGTTTCTTTGCCTTAAAACAATAGAAAACTCTTTCAAAACTACTTGCCAGGTCCCACATGCTAATTGTTTTACTTCGTTAGATGTTCATAATATTTGAAGTAATTTTCCTGTTTTTTATAATTATATTTTGTGTTTCATTGCTATTTTAAAAGAAATAACTTTATGCTATTTTACTTGAAATTGTTTTCCCCTTAATCTTTGGGTGAGAGAAAAAACACTTATTCGGTATAATACAACGAATATCAGAAGCAAATCTCGAAGCAATAAAATTCGAAAGCTAACTATCTTTTTGCAATTGAACAATTGTTCAATGAGTTATTGTTTCCATTAAGTCGTGATAGTGAGGCTTTGTTAGAAATCTTTAATTAACAAGTAATATATATAAAAAAAGATTGAAATCATTTCCTACTTTCTCAATAATTGAACTCGCATTTTTCACCTTCACGTGGAAAATACTGAAATCCTTGGATTTTACCGATTGAGCTACTGCCTGTTGATTTCAATTTCCCTTACAACTGAAACTCTATTTAAAGTATTAAAAATTAGATAAATTCAATAATTAATGAAATGATATTTGAAAAAAAAACTGTATTAACATCAAGTGTCATCCACTACAAGTTTAAAAAAATGTATTTGAACTTGAGTGGATGAATAAAAAGTATTTTATTAACGATTGAAAATTTGAACAAGATATATAAATATAT
This sequence comes from Argiope bruennichi, assembly GCF_947563725.1. Classification (NCBI taxonomy): domain Eukaryota; kingdom Metazoa; phylum Arthropoda; class Arachnida; order Araneae; family Araneidae; genus Argiope; species Argiope bruennichi. The sequence goes on from NC_079155.1 coordinate 69,262,091, forward strand.
ATAGGGAGAATGTGAACTTCAATATTGTGAATTACGAGCACGGTAATTTGAGATTTCTAATCTACGATAGTTCCCAAGAGTTTTTGTAAATTACGTACTTTTGTAAAATTGATGGCATTTAGTGCATAAAAGCCAAGCACTAATACCAACTAAATTGATTTATTGAAAGTGAAAATAAGATTGGAAATAAATTAAAATAAGAAAATAACGTTCACTGAAGATAATAGGGTGCAAATCTGGAAAACCATTAACATTTTTAGTAATGCGTATTAATTTACACAATCAAAAATTTTTGTCAAATACTTCCTTTGATTAGAAGTTACATTTTATAGAAAATAACATTATACAAGATGTAAGAACTGTGTTTGATTCTGAAATTCTACTTTTTTGGATACATATTCCATGGTACGATTTATAATCATAAATAAAATATATTTAGACCCTGTTATTAATGATTCCATAATATCAATTATTTTTGGAGTATTCGGCATGCAGGCACGAATTAACGAATACTAAAAATTCAAACTTGTATTCAGATTTGTTGTGGTTTTTGTGATAATATGTTAAATTATACATGAGTAAATCCATAGAATCTGATACTTTATACTCTGACAAAATATACTTTTGCTTTATACTCTGACAAAAATAATAATACTATAAAAATAAAATTAATAATATTTTTGACAAAAATTTAACAAATAAAGCAAAATAACGAAAATAAGAAAATAAAATCTTTAATCCAGAAATTAAAGAAAAATTCGAATAAAAATTTAAAATGTAAAATATCAAATAAATATAAATTAATAAAATTAATTTAAATAATATCAAATATAAATGAATAAAAATTAAAAATATCAAAAAATATCAAAAGTAAAATAAATTTCAAAAACAGAAAAGGAAAAAATACAAATTTATATAATTATAAAACATTTTATTATTAAATTGGAAAATATAAATTTAAAAAATATCAAATAATACAATCCATTTTTAAGAATTTATTTTTTAATGTATTTTATATTAATGCGTGATAGGAATGTATTTTATTCATTGACTTCTAAGTTAGAAAAAAAACTATATTTAGAGATTACTTAATAAAGTTCCAGAATTTCAAACTAAGCTAAAAAGATTTTAAGGATTTTCCACGAATATACATGTTGGTATGAGACAGAATTGATTTTTCGTAGTTGATATCATTCAATTTCATTTACAACTCAAATATTCATAGAGTTGTAAAAGAATAAAAGCAGACGTCTTAAAAGACTTTGCCCATGCAAATTGCTTTCAGTTACACTTTTGTGCACAGTATATTTAATATGCATTTAGCCTTAAAATACAGAAACTAGTTTTATAAATATCCCCGATAAAAACAGATCCTTTATAAATAAATCCTTTGTGCAATATTTCTAAAATTTCATTTTTAAAAATCTTATTTCAATATTTCCTTACCTTATATTTTAAAGAAAGGCTAGTAGATGTATTAAAATTTAAATATAGTGCATACATGAAAACTTATCCATGTATTTCATAAAAAAAATATACATATATTTAAATAAGAATAATATTTTGTGCCATGCTTAAGAAATGCATCCATTTAAATATCCATATTTATTTTTAAAATCCATAATATCTATTTGAAATCTTTAATTGTCACGTTCAATTTGAGTTTCCCTAATATTTAAAAAAAAGATAAAACTTCGTTGGAGGTCATGCTCTTATACAACAAAAAATTAGAAAGTTTAAATAAATATATTTCGATTTAAGCAAAATCATTAAGCTTGAAGAGTAAGTTTGTCACCAAGAGTAAGTTTGTCGCCAAAAGCTGCCATTAGCAATGAGGCTATAATTAAATTAATATCTGATTTGAGATCAGAATCACTGTTAACGCTTAACTGCGGTAGGGAAAATTTGGCACTTAATTGGGAAGGTGCGGTCTACGAGATCGCATTTTCTTTACACTCGAATTAAATTTTCTAATGAAAGTATTAGTATGAAAATCAGCCAATATATTCTGCAGATATTTCTCTTGATATATAAATATGTTTTTGAAATATATTATTGTTGAAAAAAATTAAGTTTGAGCATACATTTTCTTCTTCAATTACATGTTACAACAAATAATATTCGTGTAAAAACATTTTACTTTTTAAATCATATTTATTTTTCCAGTATGCAAAGGTATATAGAAAATAATAAAATATAAAATTTAACAATTATATTAAAAATAATAAAAGAAAACAATTTATAAAATTGTCGCTTTTTTCTTCTGCATCATTTCAATGCAGAAATTTGTTGACATTCGTAGCATGGTTTTCGAGGGCATTTTAAACATACAGGTATATAATATATAGGTGCTAATATAAAAATCAACCTATAAATTCTGTAGATATTTTTCTTGTAATATTAGTATATTTTAGAATTTTTTCAAATTAAGATATGACTAGAAAAATTAATTATATTTGAACATACGTATAAGAATCAGTCGAATGCGAACTTTCATCGTTAAAAATTTTTTGCACAATTATCCTCATCACAAAAATCTCTTTCTGCTTCATTTAAAAGTCCCTGGAGCTCTAATTCTTAAGGGAATCGGTAACTTGAATGATATTTCGAGGGCCAAGTTTTAGAGCCATTTGCTAAGCCTTCTTTAATACTAGAAGAATAAAGGGGAGTGTGGTCTCACAGACGTCGCTCAAAGAAATAGCTGAAATATTTAAAAAAATAAAAAGCACCGGTGGAAACCTGTTGAAAAAGTGCACATGTAGTGCAGGTAAGAAGTGAAGTGAATAAGAAGTGTAGTTACAGAATAAAGTAAGGGTAGGTGAAGGTCAGAAATTTCTTATGTATTGAATGATAAGCTACAGGGTCAATCCAATCGATTGAGCTAAAAATAGAATAGCGTTGGCCGAAAGTCCATTCTTACCTGTTTGAGATACCAGACCTCCCCAGTTAAGGGTTAATAAATAAAGCGTGAATATAGCGAGAAAGATAATCCTGGATTATGAAAATGGAATTCAAATATTTTATGTTAGACAATAAAAAACTTCTTATGCAATATCTGTTATATTCATAATCCGATCATATAATTATTTGAGCTCTCTGTGAAAAACTCCTTTAATCTTCCTTCCACTTATTCATAAGAATAAAGTAAATTTTCTTCCAAAGAGTTAATATTTTAATATTTCAATTATTCGGATTAAAAAAGTACATACAATATTCAAAATTATTTTGAAAAGATATTCTTCCCCGAAATATTTATCAAAATAATTTTTCCAGTTTAAATGCATTTATTAACAATTTTTTGAGGGAATCTTAAATCTTTTATTTCACCTTTAACATTGGTATTTGTTATTTTTATCTATTTACGCTTCTTTTTATATGAAGATCTTTATTTTTTTTACGACAGAAGCTATTTACAAAACAACTTCAATTGTATTTCAAATTCAGCTGAAGTAAAAACATTGACGTATGACATACCTATTATGAATTGTTAAATTACAATCAACCTCAGATTTAAAAATCAAAGACTTCAATCAATTTTTTTCCACGTGGCTTCGTTTAGATTAAAAGCAGAGAACAATTCTTCAGAAACGAAATCTATTATTTAGCAGGGAAAAAAAACGCTTTTCGTTTTTACAACAAAAGACTTCATTATAAAATATTCAAAAGAGAGGCATATAAAAAGATGAAAAGTTATTGTACTGAAAATTATAATACGTTAAATTTTTTTTTCTACATAAAAAATAGTGAATAGTACTAAATTTTTAGCAAAATTTATTTATCTTGCCTGAATGGAATGAGTCAAATGAGAAAGAAATGCTATTGTAATATTAAAGTAAATATGGTAGAAGAGGATATTAGTTATGCAGAAACCAAAATGATGAATAGCAATGATTAAAAATCCAATTAAAGTACGAAATACAAACAAAACGATAAGAGAATAACAGAGATAGAAAATAGAATAAAAATGCATTTATATAAAATTTTGATATGTTCGCTTATGAAATGCATAAAAATTTAGATACATTTTTTATTCATTTTTTTCTTAATTTATTAGATAAATATTTAATATTACCATGTGAAAATATGATGTTATTTTGGTTAGGGGGTTTTAAAACTCGAAATCCCGTAGGCAATTAGTAAAGCATATATAGTAATTTTCACCATCATTTAATCGCATATATTTTTTACTTGCTTTTACCAGTATTGCATTATTATTATGTATGCTTCTTTGAAAGCAGATGCGTTTTTAAAAGGTTGACCTGCTTTTAGCAGTGTTGCTTTATTATTACGTATGCTTCTTTGATAGCAGATGCTTTCTTAAAAGGTTGAGTAGAACTAATACATTATAGCTGTTATTTCATCTCAAAATCGGTCAAGTTCCAAAACTTTTTTGTTTTGGCTAGCTAGAAAAATTGAAAATGAAAGTTAAAAAAAAATTATCACTATGCATATATATATATATATATATATATATATATATATATATTAAGGATAATTCAGAATGACGCGGAAATCGAACTCTAAAATACATATATAACCCGTAAAAGGACTACACTTATCTTCAAAAACCATATGCAAATTGCAGAAAGTGACCAGATGACACCGATAGTACGTCACAATGACTAGAGTCTAAGAGAGTGATGTTTAAGGAATACAGGGAAAGATGTAAAATTATTCGCAAGCGCTTTATAAGCCTTACATTTCAATAACCGCAATGGACGTATTTGGATGATTTTTTTTTTTTTTTTTGCGTGGTAGAATTATCGGCCATCTGGAATGTGGACATACCCAGCTGTAAGTATCGAGGAACTTGGAATCGTCCAGAGTGTCATCTCCAGGCTATGGTAACGATTCCAAGATGATGGTAATGTGAGTAGACGTTATAGCACAGGTCGCCCTTGAGTTACAACGCCGAATGAAGACCGGTATTTGGCAGTCACTGCCAAAAGAAACAAACAGAGCGGAGCATCATGCCTGTCTCGTCAGCTCTCTGCAGTGGCTGGTACGACATTTTCAAGGCAGACCGTGTACAGACTCTTAGGACAGATTGGTCTATATGCTCGTAGGCTTGTCAGATGTGTTCCACTTACTGCAGCTCACTGTCACCTGCGGTTAGCCTGGAGTAGAAAGTATGCATTGTGGACACCGAAACAGAGGGCTTGAGTGATGTTTTCTGACGAGTTCAGGTTTAGCTTTCTGTCTGATTCTCGACGGACTTTCATATGGAGAGCGCCAGGTACCCGTTACCACCAAGAGAACATCATTGAACGACACCGTTACGGTGGTGCAGGATTGCTCGTTTGGGGAGGAATTATTCTGAGATCCAGAACTGACCTGCATGTTCAAACTGGATCTATAACAGGCCAAATCTATCGGGACGTTATTCTGGAACAACATGTAGGTTTGTTTCGGAGCGCCATGGGTGCAGTATTCGTGTTTATGGATGACAACGGCCGTCCTCACTGTGCAAACGTCGTAAACGAATGCCTTCGATCGGAGGATATCACCCGTATGGACTGTACAGGATTCTCACCGGACTTCAATCCAGTAGAACATGTGTGGGACATGTTTGGCCGACAAGTTGCAGCCGTTAACCACCTCCTACATATCTACCGGAACTAGTGAGAGCATTGCTTCATGAGTGGTGTAATATTTCCCAAGATCAGATCGATAATTTGATACTCAGCATGCCTAGGCGTTCTACAAACTGTATTGCATCGTCTGGGGAGGCATACTATGTATTAACCTTTATACCAACCACGTAATATTGGTTTTTGTAAATAGTTTTTTTTTTTTGTAATTTTCTCCAGGGAGCAAAAAATCGCTATTTTTATTAATGATATCAAATATATAGCATATTTTTTGCTCTTTACCTTTTGTTTAACAAATAGACTTTACAAATAAGTTACATTGGTTTTTCTTTTGACTCTTTCTTTTCCTGAACTTGCATTATCCTTAATTTATGGACATGAGTGTATATAAAAGGATAGAGATCGATAGAGAAGTCTCATAATTGTTTCAAACCGGTTTAAACTGGTTAAATACTTAAATTAATTAAGACAAATAATGACTTAAAAATAATAATGTTCTTCCCTGACAACGTGAAATTTGTAATTGTTGATTTCATTTTAATTTTTATATTTTTTTTACCTTTTTTTATCTGTTAGAGGTAAAATAAAAAATAAAAAAATATTAATGTGTCTTTTATTTGGAATGTGGTCAAAAATAAAACGAAAGCTTGTCACATGTGAAACGAAATTTTTTTATTACAAAAATATAGTGTTAAAAAAACCTTTAATTGAAGCAAATTGTTTTGATGGATTTGCACTTTATTCTAAGACATTTTTAAAATATAATATTTTATTTTAACTCATGCTTTAATATTAAATTTCAAATAAAGTGAGGGATTCGAATGCAATCTACATTTATTAACTTTTTTTTAATTACTGCAATTTGAATTTTTAAACAAAATATTAAATTACAATTTTATTAAAATTGATTATTTTAATCACAAAGGAAAAAATACCAAAACCGTATGAGCATACCATAAAGAGATTTTAAATGCACCACCTATAATGCAAACGATTAGAGATTAAATATGTATTTACATATAAATGACTATTAGAGGGCGAAATTTTATTTCTATTCATCTGACAGAGAATGAATGTATCTTTTTTTATTGCAGAAAAAATATCTGTATTAACTTCCATTAGTTACAATACTACCTATCTGTTGATTCTACTACGCAGTTTTTGATTTTAAGAAGGATTTTTATATAATTTTCGGAACGTAAAAAGTGGCAAGCACGGAAAACTTCTACCGAAGATAAGAAATTTAGATAGGTAACTTATCCGAAATAGAAAGTAAAAAAGAATTAGAGAACTTTGATGAAAAATGTATGTTTCTGGTGATGACAGTGACATTGTTCCCAGGAAAAAAGCTGTACAGTATTCAGAGAATTCAGAAAGTGAACTTGAAAATAGTGACTTGAATACTGATGAATGGAAACCTAGAGACAAATTACTATCTGTAGAACCTAATCTTGGCTTTTCTGGTGTACATAAAATACCTGCACATAATACCTGTACCTGCAGATCAGATTCGACCCATCCATTAATCCATTGAAAATTTAATCTTAGAAATTGCATGATTTTTTTTTCAATATGTTTGTCCAATGTCGAAAGAGAAAAGTTCTTGGTAATATGGCTTTCAAGTTACATGCAAAATGATAATATAGTCTGATGAAAATCGATTAGGATATTTTACAATTTGCCAGCATTTATTAAATAATATCATGAATGGAAAAAGGGATTTATTATTGTTTTATTTTTAACATATTTATTAATTATCTCTCAAAACTTTTTCTCATATTCTTTTTCATATTACATTTCCTTTACGCATATATTCTCAAGAAATATTATTCATTTATAAACATTATTTTTATTGAAAGAAACAAAATGCTAACAGAAACTGCACAACAAAACTTACTTTACACTGATAATGCAAGCAGCTGAAGTAAATGTAAATCTACATCAATAAGCGAAATACAAGATTGCGATACTTCAGCTTTAGTACTGTACTGCATAGGACATTCTTTACAATTAACATTAACATTTCCCCTGCATCTAGAAAGTAAAACAATAACAAAAGTTTTTTTTTTAAATATAAAATATCATTACATTTTTTAATATAAAATCCCATCTTTAGTCTATTTAATTAATTTTTTGCAGGTAATTTGAATTCAATTGATTATTTATCTTTTGTCTTTAATCATTGGAAAATTTGACTACTTTAATATAAATATTTAATTTACAAATTAAAAGGAAAGTCATATTTTAATTTGTTTTCTTCTTCCTCATCTATAATTCTAGGCATATACGTTTTGCATATTATTACAACAGTGATGAAAAATAAATTGTTCTTATTTTTATTAAGTTGACTGTTAATTGTTAAATTAAAGAATTTATTGAAATTCTAAGTGAATTCAATTTAAGGAGGAATTCACAAGTAATAATCATTGCAAACTAAATAATTTAAGCAAATAATCTTTCACAGATAATATGATTTAAAATTTTTAATTTTTTAAATAAATAAGCAGCTAAATCATAAACGTGAACTTTCTGTAAAAGAAAATATTTTATACTTCCCATGATACAAAAACTATTACAGATATATACAGCTAAATATGCAAAAATGAGAATTTAATTATTGAATTAAACAAATATCAGTACTTCTAATTATGAATAAAAATGAGTGTTAAATATGTATCTAATAATGTAATTTTATTAAATATATATATAATTATATAGTTTTATTTAATATATATTTAATTATATAGTTTCGCAAAGCATAATCCTTAATTTTAAAATATTCGAATACTAAAATCAAAACATTACGGTAATTTTTTTTTTTGCATATTAATGCAGCATTGAAAAGCCACTCTAATCATGAAGTCCTTCTGTTATGATTACAAACATGTGAGAAATAGATTAAGAATATATTCTTTAATAAATCTGTTTCATTTCTGAAATGTTGGCGAAGTTTTTTGTTGTAAAAAAGACAAGGCATTTTGTTTGCAAAGATATTTTTTACCTTTGTTGTCTGTATATCATAGAAAACTAACGACATTATAGAGAAAAAAGAAAAAAAAAATGTATCGTATGCAGTGGTCTGTAAGCAGAACTATACATACAACATGAAAGTTTATTCGATTTCATTGAACCAAAGTTTTCAGCTGTGTCTAAAGCAGCTGTATTTTCCCTTATTTTACTTCTTATACTTTTATTTCGTCTAAAAAGACCGAAAGTATAAAGAAAAGGGAAGTAAAGCCATATTTGATCTCCAAAATATATAGCTCAGTTTTTAATTTTTTTCCTCCTTTATGCTTCCTTCTTTAAAATTTAAACTGTTTTCTGTGAACAGAATTCGATTTCTTTGAAGGTGGGCTTCAACCTTCCAACTGAAAAGAATTTTTTTGAAGATTACACCTTGATAAAAAAATTTTAATCCTTCCGTATTCCCATCTTTTTATTTTGGTCATTTAAACTGATATCTTAGTTTTTCTTCTTTGTTAGTAAATTAGTATTTGTTTTAAAGACAAATAAATAAATAAAAGTAACAAGCACAGCGTTTAACTTTTAGCCACTTACTTCCATCATTGTTTTATAAAACAAGAAAATTATTTATTATTTTCACAAGGCACATACTTAAGCATCGAAACAGGAAATCAAATGCTTTTAATAGATGCAATATTATGCTTTTTTTGTCAAAATTTCATTATTAAAAAAATAAAAATGGTTCCTTTTCTTTTCGTGGAAAGTTTTTTTTAACAGATTTAAAACTTTTCTTCAATTACAAGGACCAAAAATATTTCATTTCGAAACAAAATTAAAATTTCTTTCACAAGTTAGAGGTTTAGGAGATGTTTAGAATTTCATGATTTCAGAGGAATATATTTTGCTAAAATATGAAATGGACTTGAATCAAAGTTACTAGGTATAGCTACAATTGGCTTTTTCGTAACACTCAATTGAAGATGCATCGGCAATATTAACCTTATTATTTCTCGGGGCCATGTTCTATTTCATACATCCTCCTAATAAATCAACCTGCTTGTTTGAGTTGGAAAGACAGTGGACAGTTCATTAGAGCCTCACTATAAGATTCAAATATGATGTCGTTAAGCACCGTTAGAGGACGCTAGTTTGATCTTAATTTGATGTAAAAATCATTTCATGTGTAATCATTGACTATTCAATTGCAACTACAATAATAAGAATTATGATATTTTTTTAAGCTTAAATGAAATATAAACACTAGCTTTAAATTGAGTTTAGATTATAAATATTTCCAATCGGTTCCAGATCATTATTTGAAATAAAAAAGGATATATTTTATACCTTCTTTATATCTAATCAAGTTCAAGAGAGTTTCTTTACTCTTTGGGAGAAATTATAGCCTATTTTGTCGATTGAATTATGAGAACAAGCCTAATTATAATTATCAACTTTTTTCTTTCTTGTGAGTTAACCATGTTTCTTGCATTAACTACAATAAATAATGGAATAGGAATATAGACAATGTATAAAAATTAAAGTAAAATTATCGATAATGAAGGCAAAATTCGAATAGTGTTGCAATTACAGCAGATATCTTATATATTACATTACAAATATTACATTAATTGAAGCGCCAAAGCACTTTATGATGTTAGTTTTTCTTTCACGAAAAGTAAGTATTTCAAATTCAGAATGATAAAGAAATTTTGCTTATGATTTCTTGACCAATAAATAAGAAGGAAATTAATTCCTTAGATACAGAAAATAATTCCAACAAAAAATGGTGAAATTATAAACAATTAAAAGTATTATTTGCTCAAAACTACCATTTTCATGGTAATCAAAAATAAAACGAGAAATTTTAATCTAATACTAAAAAATAACGTACTAAACTTTAGGGTTATTAACAATTATTTTCAATCACTATGAAAATAGACATTTCACTTTAGAAATAAATTTGATTAATTATATAGACACATTTTCTTTTTAAAATTAAATGTCAGAAAAAAATTAATGTTTTCTTAAAAATCTTATGAATCTTCACTTAGTTTTTTAATGTTAAAAATTCAAAAATTTAATAATTAATTACTCATATGCATCATGCTTTATTATAAAATTTTAAAAATTAAAATAATTCTAAATATTTCTAATATATTTAATAATGTATTCTAATTATATTTAATTAAGTATTCTAATTAGATTTTATAATATATTCTAAATATATTTAAAAAACTACTAGGCAACTGACTTATAAAAAAATGCAAATTAATTCGAAAAATAAACAAATTCTTGTCTGAAACTCCCGTCGTTTATGAATTAAAATAATAAATGTAACTAATTTCAGTGTATCTTAAAATTCTTCACAAAGAAAATATTGTTAGTTAGTTTTTGTTAATTGCTGTTAAGGAAAGTAAATTAATATGATGATAGCTTACCCATGCTTAAAATACAAATAAACTGTAGAATAAGATATTAAAAAAACTGGCGAATTTTCAAATTCTTATATAATACCGTTATTAAATTACTCGGGGAAGCTTTGAATACTATTTTTTAACAAAAAAAGTAAAAACTCTAATATGAAACACTTCATTTTTATTTTGTATTTGAGCTGATGACATTTTAAATCGTTTGAAATTCAGTCATCTATTAATTTCTTCTACTTTTATATCACAAAAAGTAAACCAGAATAATGATTCTTTAATGTCTTGGATTTTGTGTATATATTCGAAAAATATTTAAAATAGTTTATTAAAATAGTTAAGTATGCTTAATGATTATATAATGATAAAGTCATTAAAACGGAATATGTTGGATTTAAATTAAAATGTTTACAATTATGTGATATTTTAAATCAAACATTTTGACTCATTAAAACTATTTGATTAATGTTAGATATTTTTTTAACAGGCAGAATTGTTTTGAAATAGATTTTATAAATACATTTGGTACATTAGTAAAGGAAAGGTTAATATATTTTTTCTATGCATTTAAAAAATCTTACACTTCTAGATATTTTTCATCATTCAGCATTTAAATTGGTTTTTGGGACTTAAGATATGTTAAGATTAATGAAATTTAAAAATAAAGTCAGAAATGTATTTTTATAATTTAAATATACACATATATTCCCTCTAAAAACTACCGGTTACCTTGTATATGAATTTTCAATCATATTGTAAAGATGCATGGTATTGTGGTGAAAGTTTATAAGCCAGCTAACAGCTACGTTACGCGGGCAATTGCTTTTGTATTGTGGTCATGTTACTCGGCTGCGAACCACAAGGTCCCAGGTTCTATCGTTGAGCATCACATATCGCAGCAGTATATAGAACGATTTACGATTTTAAAAACTCTAATTGTTCAGAAAATAAATATAAAATGCAAATGGAACATCTCAGTTATAAATAAACTTTATTAAGCATGAATTCATATAAAATAAATTAAACTTTTTATTCAATCAAGTTTGTAAAAAACATTATTTAAATTTCCTTTTTCATACCTCAAATTCGACTTTCCATTTTGTTGGTAATCTTAAATATCACGGATTTTCAAAATAAGTATATCCCATTACGAAAATCCATTTTATTAATAATTATTAATTGCGACGCAATCGGAAAACGCAATATTGAGATAATCATTTTATTTTTTAAATCTCTCCATATTGTAGATGAACACAATTTATAATTCCAACGTAATGCTGCAGAAGAATTAACTCAAAACAAATGCATAAAATGAAAATAATTATATAATTTCAAAGGTTAATTTGATGCATAGTATGCAGCTTGTGTAGTTTAACTGTAATATCAAATAACGCTTTTGAGATTATTTCTAAAAAGGCATATTTTACGATCAATTATAATTCAATGCCCCTTGTTTAAACAATTTAAGAGATCGTCTTTTCTTCTTCAAGTAAGTTATCAGCAGCAATAAATTATTCCTTCAGGATATAACGAGAAATACTTGTTTTTTACTATCGCATAAATTAAATAAATCAAAACATTCTTCCTAAAAACAAGTTATTGATAGGGGGATTTTTGTATTTAAATAGTTTTCAGTTATTTAAAGTTTTAAAGGTATACTGAAAAAGTGTAAGCTAAGCAGAGAGAAAAGACATATGCTCGTATTAATTTTCCTTTTTGGATTCAAATATCTTTTCATCAGAGGGATATTCAAATATATTATTACCTCAAGCAAGAACCTTTTTAATTAAGTTAAATTTTTCCTAGGTTCCTCTGGAAATAAATTAAGAAACAAAATCCTTTGTTCAGACTCACTTAATTAAAATAGAAATATCTTTTAAAAATTGGACCTTTTTGATATCAGCATAAATTGTTGAACAGTATTTCAAAGGAAATGGTTGTTTACTAAAACGATGACTGCACTTTCTTATAACTCCTTTTCTGGATTTATAAAATTGTATCAAGTCTTTATTTGGATTGCTTTTAATTACTGATTGTTAACTTTTCGGTTTCAGACGGGAAAAAAAAGTAAAATATTCTTGGATGTGTTCCAACAATTATTTGATAAATTTAAAAAAATAAATAATTTTTTAAAATTTCATTTCTGAAATTAATTATTTATGTGTTTTCCTCATGCATGCACTCAAATTCTCAATTTAATCAGTTTGTTTAGTTTGGTGGAATAGTCTGAATGTTTATCATATCCATTATCTGCCATTCATTCATTCGGTTATGAAACAGAGGAAAATGTGGAATTTTAACAATTAACTAACTTCGTTAAATTTAATGTTTTATTTTTAATATGAAAATGAGTCATTTAAATAGTATTTATGATTATATAGAAAATATGAAAATAAATGTATGAAATGGTCAAATTATCATGGTGTCATTAAAAATGATACACACCGTTAATTACTAATGAAACATCAGAAATGACAAACATGTTTGTTGAGGTAATTTAACATTTAAAAGGTGCAGTGACATGGTTTAATTCATTTATTCATTTAGACGCATGTACTTTCGAGAACATTTAGAATGAGAATTTTAAACAGAAAGCATCTTTTTGAATAATGGTCAATTAATGAAGAAAACAGAGCCAGAAATTCCCTTTCAATTTATCCGTCACACAAAAGCAAAGCTATTTAATCTCCCCGTTCTCTTCATATATCAGGCGGATATTTCTAAGGAATTATGTATCATTCACAAGACTTCGCTGCTAGGCAGTTGTTGCACCTATATTGTGCTATGATGTTCTTCTCTATGTTGAACTGAAAGCTGCAAAATATATACAAAAAATTGATGTGGTAAGTTTGATATTTTTTGGTATACATGAACTGAAAACTAGGAAATGCAGTAGATGCGAAATTGCAAATTTTACAATGAAACGGATAAACCATTTCACTTTAATTTCGAGACTCCTGAATTATCCATTTTAAAGATTCTCAGTTTCCTTCGCGCAGTCTCTAATAGAACTTTCTATGTTTCCTAGGTAACGCATAGAGATATTTATATCATTGTTAGCATATGCAATACATTTTTAAACTATTTAAAATTCGTTCGATTCTTTCCTTGTTTTCAGATATGATAACCTAAAAAAATCACTAAGTTTTGAAATAGATTTAAAAAATAAATAAATTTGGCATTAGTGACGTTAGTTCTACTTTCAACCATTATTTGATTCCATTTGTACGAAAAATGTTAAAAAATAGCTATGTTGATTTGTTCATAACATTGTGTTGTGCTGAAAACAATGATTGAAAATCGTTTCATTATTTTTATAAGTGCATGCTAACATCAGGAGATTGCAAAGAAAGACAAACCATCTAATGTAATAAATTATTGAAAATGTATCAGTTTCACTGGTGGGAAATAAAATATCAATGCTGGAAAAGCAATGGTCGACACATTTGAAAACTATGATTCCTTTTTTTCTAACTTATACATGGAGTTGAGAACAACACAGTTTTATTGCAGATTCTTAAATATCAAGTGTATTAATGTAAAAAGATTTTAAGTCAGTAATTACAAAATATTTTTATAGATTATATTGAAGTAAAGTTAAAGGAGGAAAACTGTTACGATACCATATGGCACAGCATTTTCTTCCATATTATCTTTCTGATTGAATTATTTGGTGTTATTGGAATTGAATTTTAATGAATGAAATTTTGGAAATTTTTGCAAAAATATCCGAAAAATTTTATGACTTAATCTAATTTGATAACTAAAAATCACAAGTGATTAGATTTAAAATCTAAACTACTACAATTTGAATAATATCAATTTAGTTATTGTGTTTTCTTTATTTTTAAATTATAAAAAAAAATAGAATATTTTATAATATATCTCATTTTTATAGTAAAATTCAAACGATTTTTTTTATTTTTTGAAATATTTAAATCGTATGTTTTACTACTATTAAAAATATGATAATGAAATCACCCTCATTTCTTGCATAGAAATTTTAGAAATATAGATAAAAGAATTTTTTTATGGATGTTAATTTTATTTCTCTAATGTGTTGGTAATTTTTTTATAAATGTTTCTTCAAAATTATCTTTACTAATATTTTATAATAATGTGCTTATCTCCCAGGGTATATGCATATTGCACCTAAATATCAAAGCTTGTAATTTTGATTACCAGGTAGAATTATTCGTAAAAAAAATAAAGTAAATGAATCACGAAATAAATAATAAAGTTCTGAAAATATTAAAATAATGCATTAGAAGTTAATATTCTCAAGAATACAAAATATGAAAACATATAAAGTACAAATATGAGTGAATAATTATCCCAAATTTCAAATTAGCAAACATTAAACAAATTAAATTTAAAACGAGCAATTCGAATCAAATAAAAATAATGAAAATGATTGAATAAAATTAAATTACAGAGATTACTAACCAGATTTACTGAGTATTTTCAAAGTGTTTAGTTTACTTTTATATGTATTCTACTACTATTAAATGAGATATCCATTCTCTTGATAAACTAGCTCAAATTATTGAGTTGAATATTTAATATTTTCTTGAAGTAAACAAGCAAGAGAAACTCAATGTCTAAGAGTCATATGATAGTTTAAATTTTGATTTGTTTTGTAGCTACGAAATATGTATTAAAATATTTAATTTATTTGCATTATGTATCTATTAAAATACTTTAATTAATAATTGAAAATAATGATATTTACTTAACACAATCTAGAATACATGAAACTAATCTATTTAATACATTTCAAATCCGCGAAGGCAAAAAAGTAATTGAATGCCCTTACATTAACTAAATTTTATATAGCATGACAATTCCTATGACAAAAGTTTGAATCACATGTGAGTAACAGGCTGCCTTTGACTATATTTTTAATGCTTTTGCATGATAGAAATCTTTTAAAGAAACATTGATAATCATTTGAAATTCAGGCCTCTTCAAAACCCAATAGACCATACAAAAGCCTGTACAGTAAGTAAGGCCCAATGGAAAAAATCAATATCAACTAACTGCAACTTCAAGTAAAGTGTTGTTCAACTAAATTAACGGTAATCGTTTAGCGAATAGATACTTTTAGACCCTAAAGTCACTTCACTGATAACAAAATAATTTCTTTTGAAACACACTCGAAACCCTCTTTTCAAAATAGTATCTATTTTTAACTAACTTATATCCAAAGGTAAAATTTTTACCGAAATCAAACTGCATCAGAGCGATCATTGCAGGAATATAAGAGAAGTGTTTCTAAATTTTAGTTAGTTGAAGGGAGAGATGTCGCTGACAATTGATTTCCCTTAGTTTGTAGGTAAGTCAATGAAGTATCTTTAAGGCATTGGATGATTTTTATTCCTTAAGCTGGTTCTAATGCTCCTTGGCCATTATCAAGGGACCAATGAGACTTAAGGGGCATCCCATCTACATTATATCTAAAGAGCCCAGGAATGACACTCTAAGTCTTGAAGTCATTGTTCCTTTTTTAGGAAAACTTTAGATAGTAAATACAAAACAGGGAGTTTATTTGTCTGTTTTAGAAAATAAAAGGGGAAAGAGAAAGTAAGAATGAACTGTTGTCTCTGGTGACCTTCTGAATCATTTTGGTGTATGCTACAGTGTATGATATAATATTATAAGAAGATGTGATTTTAGTATTTTTAAAAAATAAATTAACCAGGAGAGTCCTTTTATATGGATGGATTGAGGCACTGGAGTCATCTGACGATGGTCACAATAATATTTAAAATGGCATAGCCTTTGCTAACGTATCATTATATATGACGTCAAGAGCAAAAATAATGTATGAATTTGAATCTGGAACGAGACTGCGGAATGACGATGAATAAATGGCAAGAAATTACTGTCCTCTTGTGATTGATTTACTAATTACGACAATGAAACCTCATATCGAATTTTCAGAAAGTATAAATTCCAACGACCTATGTTTCGAGCAAAATAGAAGACGCATAACCGTAAATTGATGAAGATGTATGAACCAAAATCAAGCTCTCCATACCGTGCACTTCAAAAGCTGTCGCGTGCAGTATTTTTAAAAAGTGTCAGCAATGAATGTGAGGCACTAAAACTCGCGAAAGGTCTTCACAGTTAAAGAATACAGGAAGAGAAATCTCCTCGAAACATTCTTGCATAGTCCTTAATAAAATTTTGAACCCTCTTGATAAAAGTTTGGAACTCGGGTAAACTCATGATTGCCGCGAATGCTCAGATATTTATTTTCAAAATTCCATAAATAACCGTTTTTTTTCTTAGTAATATAATGTACAAAATCGTGAATGTAATCTTGAAGCCCTTTTTTGTCCGATTGATATTTTATGCATTTTTATGCATAACCAATGTTAATATAAAGATCGCTTATTAAATTAAATGTATATACAGGGTGTCCCAAAAAAATGTATACACATTTTAGCAGCTGATAACTAAGTTATTTCTTCTTTCTTTACAGACTGAACCTATTGAACCGAGTGATGGCAGATAGTCTTGAATTTGAAGAAAGGAAATTTATTCTAAAATGCTACTGGAAGTACGAAAATGCAGTGAAGTGCAAAGACAATTTAAGAGGGAGTTTAACAAAGAACCACCTACACGAGTTACCATCACTCGAATTAGAGATAAGTTTGAAGCTGATGGAACTGTTCAGGACATCCATAAACCTGCAACAGTTGTTCAATTGAGGGCAACCATTGAACATGAATGTACGAATATCCCAAGGGAATGGTTCCATCATGTGTGCTATTCCATCGCTTCGCGTTGTCAGCAGTGTCTGGAGCAGAACGGACATCAGTTTGAGAACATGCGATAACAAGACAATAGAATGATATTTGTAGAATCTTTTACATGTTGAAAATTATTCGAATTATAATAAACCCCAAATTTACAATTATTTAAAGTGTGTATACATTTTTTTGGGACACCCTGTATTTATTGTGTTTTTGAATTCTCGCGTATTCATGAATGGTTAATATACAAACTGATAGACAGTCAAAATTTTGATTGGTTAAAATTGATATAGATGTATATTTTAGTTACTTTACTTAAGTGCCAATTTTTATCTATTAAGCTGTTTTAAATTTGTAATATCTATGGTCATGTATATTGGGATAGCCAAACAGACGAACTTCTCCAAAATAGATTTCGATCAAAAGCTGGGAGGAACAAATAAATTTAGCGTAACGATCACATCCTTAATTTCTATAGCTCAATTTTTATTGAGTAAAAAATGTTTACAGATATATATTATTAAAAAAAATTGGTTATACCGACTGAGGAAAATTTGAAATTAAAGATTTGTTATACATGAAGCTCGAATTTTTGAGGATCCCAGCATATTATCTAAGAAAAACATTGTTGAACATTGAAAATTTTTGCCAATTCATAAAACCAGTAAAAACTGATTTAATTTAGAAATATAGCATATATATGAAATATCTTATTGGGATTCAAAGATTAAGTCCTAAAATGTATTTTTCGATGCTTTGTCTCAAAATAAATGAACAGAAAAACAGATACTTCCATCAGAATAATGCATTCTAGAATAGTAACTGAAAACTAATAACAATGGTTTCTAAATATAGTTAGTTATAGAAAAATATTAAGGAATTATATTTCATTCCTTCAAAATCAGTTAGGATAAACTTATCTATAATATGATAGATATATTTATAAACATTTAATAGGTGTGATTGTTAATAAAAATGTTTGAATCTAAACTATTTAATTATTTTCATTTCAGAATTTTATGCATTTTTTAATTTCTAATTGTAATTTATATTTCTGTTTGATTTTGAGAGTCTGCAGCTGTGCCAAAAGTTTAGCTAATATTTAACCATATTAAATAATAATTTTACTTTCCTCTAAGCAGAAATTTCCTCTATTTTAAAAAGAAACAGCTAATGCAAATATATAAACGTTAAGTATAAATAAACTGTTCTAATAATTTTACAGTTATTATTTCTATCACGCAGAAAATCTCAGGTGTACATACATTGTGAAACTCACGAAATATTTTAACCGAAAATTTTGTGATTTCTAAATGTTTACTTGAACACAAAATATGACTTGAAATCAATATTGTGTCAACTTTTAATTGTAGAAAATTTATGAATATTCATCTCTTTTCGAAATTAAGGCTTTGAATTTGGTCTAAAACTTTCAGTGAAGAAACTGAATATTCATGTCTTTGCGTCATTAGCATTTGAAACTTTCAATGTACGCTTTCACGAAAGTGTAGAATAGAGTTTAAACACGAAAACTTGTTGAATATTTTTCTGTCTATTTGTACGGACTGATTAAATTTGGTTTCAATACAGGAAAATAAATTTTTTATTTATAAGATAGATTTCGATGGAAAAGGTGGAACTTTTCTACTAGCAGATTCTCGCAAATTACCATGCTTAAGAATAACTTGTGTATATCGTATATATCTAGAACTTTTAATGTAAAATGAATGCCATCATCGAAGTTGTTTATACATTTGAATTATTTACAATTTAAAAAATTAAAACTGGACACAAATTTTTCATAATAAATAAATAGATTCCAAGAATCAAATGCAATCTATGCCTAACTTTTGTATTTATTTTTTTTTACGATTTTAATTAAAATTTGAAATCTATAACTATTTCGCTTCACTCTTAAGATTTATTTATACCTCAGAAAAATAATTATCTTAAATAAAACATGTTTTCTGACAATATTGGTTCAATTCTGGCAACATATATTGGCAAGATATTAAATTATTTAATACTTGAGTTCTTTTTCTTTAACAGATTGTTGTATGTTTATAAGGAAATGCGAAAGGAAAATCAGAAACTTCTCTCGCCAAGTTACTTACCTTTTTCGGTGAAATGTGGCTTCATTACGGGAATTCACAAAATGTGACCTGGAATTGTCTGGTGGAAGACGTTGATTACTGAATCAGATATTAAAGTAAGAAATAAAGAAAGGATGCAAAGCACCAAGTTTGGCAAACATTGTCTTAGATGGTAATTTTACCATAATGTTCGTAGACGCAAGATGAGTAAACGATGAGAAAAATAACAATCTTCTGGCACAGTGCTTTTATTAATCGTTCCATTATGAGATGATTTATAGAAATATTTTGATAGTAAGTAAGAGTTAATAGTTAATAAATAATAGTAGTAATAATAGTTAGTAATAATAGTAAGTTTGATAGTTAGTAAATAATATAATAAAATGTATTCTATTGTTATTAAATGTATTAATGTATTTCTATTAAATATATTTCTATTGTTTATTTCAATATTTAATTTTTTATATATAACCGAAATTACTACTAAGATACAATGAAATGTTCCTGTAAATTTTCTCATGTACGTGCAAGTTTAATATAAAAGAATCAAAACACTTCGTGCACTTAAATTATACGTACCATTTTAATTTACTATTTTAATTCATTAATTTAATATAATACCATTTTAATTCATAACCATTTAATCCATAATAATTGGATTTGGAAGTTAAAATCTAACGGTAAATTCATTTCGGATATTTCAGTAATTATCAATTGGTCAAAGATAATCTTCGTCTATAACCAGTTCTAAATCTATACATGAAGATGAAAGAATGCTGTTTTCGGGAAACCATATATCATATGGCCTGATATTTCAATAAAAAAGAGAACTTGAATAAGCAAAACAGCTAGACATGCAGCTGGTATGGTTTGCTACAAGGTGGCACTTGTGTTTCTCCAATCGTAGACAAAATGGTAAGTTGATGATGGTTTGGGTGTATTTTGTTAAAATGTATCTCTGAGCTTCATTAGTGATTGACTTATATCGCAATGGATCCTCAGACATAGTTGACAATTTAGGTCTATTACAAATCAAATGGCAGGCTCCATATAAAGAAAAGAGAATATTTATGTTTGATATTTGGATCTCGCTTTCATAGAGTGTAAGTGAGAGATTATGTTACATTTGTTAATGACTATATTTTTCTAACGGGAAGTGATGTACCATGACCGATGATGACCATTAGGATTCAACTATCATTCCCACCTCATTGCAATTACGATGCCAGTTATTCAGTTCAATCCGGCTATTTTCTTGCAGAGGGGGAACTCCAGCATGACTTTTATACATTACATAGATCAACGAGTGATTAATGACATATAAAAGAAAATCGACTTGCTTTTTACCTTGATTTCTCCAGAATTAAGTAATTACAGACGCTTTTAATATCTTAAAGGTAAATATTGTTTTCATTTTTAGTATAAGATTAACGATAGCATAGCTTTTACTATAAGCCTAAAAAATTTCAAAATGGAATCATGATTTCGAAAATGCTGCAGCAATTCGCTTTCCACTTTCGATTAATATATATTATAAGAAATAAATAAAAAATGTTTGATTGAATAAACATTTAATTATTTTTAGCAATTTCAATCTACCAAAAAATGAGAAATTGAGGCATGTTTATGAAGATAATTTTAAAATTATTAATTTGATCTGACTATCAAGCAACTAATGAAATAAAAGATCTATATTAATTAATATGTTTTTACTTAAGTAAAAGCGTACATGTATTATTTTCATATATTTTAAAGTGTGTTTTAAAATCAAAAAGAAATGAATACCCTTATAAATCCAATGATAGAAGACTTTGCGAACGAGCATGCTACCGGCATATCAGAGAAAAAGAAACCAAAAACAATGCAAAATAAATACCTGCTCATTCTCCTTAAAACCTTAGCCAAGTGCAAATCGATATAACTAGTTAAAAATATAAAATACTTTACTTTTTAACTCTTGATAACTTTTTAGAATAATAAGATTTTTTAAAAAAAGTAACTCTACTAAATTGGTTTAAAAGAAATATAAAATGAATTAAAGATTTATAAAATAAAAAAATGGGAAAAATATACTTCTGTTTCGAAAATATATTATGTCCATAAAAATAAAATAATAAATAAAAACTGAAAAATATCGAAATAAAAAAATAAAAATGAAAATTGTAAATATATGAAATGTTGTTGCCCAGGATGAGGATATTCGTGAGTTTTTTTTCTTTTAATTTTGTCGGGTTAAAATTAAAATATAAGTAATGACTTTCTTCTTCCTTCCATTCTGAAACAGAACTGCAAAGAATTAAATTAACTAAAATAAATTACAGAAACATATACAGAATTGGATTACCTGGGAAAAAAAGATTAAAAACAGTAAACTTATTCATTTGGTATAAAAACCAAAAATGATTAAAATATCTAAATAAGTCAAAAGCACTTTGATAGGTTTGACATTGCTGCTTTTGTGGTAACCGTAAACAATTACTCCAACTCGCTGTAAAGGCACACGGAAAAAAATAAATAAATGACTAGATCGCCGCGATATCATTGGTGGGAGCTATTGTTAAATCCTAAGGGCCATTACTAGCCACAGTACAGATTCTTCCTAATAAAACTTGTCCCATCATCGACAGGGGTAGTTGTCCCCACTCCATTTGTGTACCCACCAGCGAGATCCACCCACCATACCGGAAGCATTTTATTCTTATGCTTGAGATACACAAAGCGAACAATTTAATGTTAAAATAAAAGCTATAATAGATTCCACCCGGAAGTTAAATATCCGGTTAATATTTATAAATTTTTGAGCAAAGTTTAAAGAAACGAGTAAATGCATGTGTGATGAATAGAGAATATATATTTAGTCGAAAGTTCTAAGCAATCACTTATATTTCATGCAGAGTGTTATAAATTTCGCAAGGCTTCCCTTACGATATTCTCATTTGGCCAGGTGTGTGAATGAATGAAATAATTAATAGTTAGCTACTCTGCTTGAAAATATTTTTTTATCGAAAAATAGCGAAAAAAACTGCCTAGAATAAACTCGCTCGCGTGCATACACACACACACACACACACACACACACACACACACACACACACACACACACACACACACACACAAAAAAAAACAACAACAACGAAATGTCTATTGAAGTATCTTCCTCTGTTTTATTGTTATTGTTATGTTCTGGTTTCATTTAGCTGTATAGGTTTTCATTTGATAACATTTTTCACACACTGACAGTTTCAAAATGTTATTATGGATAATTTCTTTAATTTTTTTAGATTCTAATCTCTAAGTACAAGTATCTTATTTGATCCCTTATTTTATAATGTTGATATGAAATTTTATTTATTTTTTCATGCTGCTTAATTTTTTTTTAATATTTAATGTTATACAGAATGTCTAATTAAATCGTTTTTCAATCAGTAATTTTAGATGTATACGTCAAAATATGTAAAAGGGAGTTGGAAACACCCTTCTTATATTTAAAACAAACTATTTTTTCTCATAATTATTTAAGTCAATAGTTGATAAAGTAGTAAGTAAGAACCACAGAATTACTTGTTCAATTCTTACTTTTAGTTCACACTCTCCCTATATATATATTTATATATTTTGTTCAAATTTTCAATCGTTAATAAAAAACTTTTTATTCATCCACTCAAGTTCAAATATATATTTTAAAACTTGTAGTGGATGACATTTGATGTTAATGCAGTTTTTTCAAATATTAATTAATTAATTATTAAATTTAATAAATTTTTAATATTTTAAATAGAGTTTTAGCAGTTGTAATGAAAGTTGATATTAACACGTAGTGGCCCAATCGGTTAAAGGCAAGGATTTCAGTATTTTTCACGTGAATGTGAAGAAAGCGAGTTCAATTCTTGCGAAAGTAGAGACTTCAGAATTTTTTTTAAATATTATTTGTTTTAGAAACTAATTGTATAAATGACTTTGTAAATGAAAATTGTATAAAAACCACTTCACGCCATCTTTATAATTGCAATATAACCTACTAATGTAATAAATTAAATTTATATTCAACAACATTTAGTATAATATCTAAAGGGGGCGTTTTGAAATTTAATTTGCTAATTTTAAATAATTTAATGTACTATAATGAAGAATTTTTCTATCATCACTTACTCAAAATATTGAAAAATGTCTGTTTTGAAATTTCTTTTTAAGGAAATTGTCTGCATAATTTGAAAGATAATTTCAAATTTCCATGTTTTTTCCAATCAAACTTATTATCATTCCAAAACAGTTGAAAATGAAATAAACAATTTTTTCACTGTTTAATGGAAGATAGATATTTCATGAAAAAAGATTTTCTTCTATTTACAATTAATTCCACCGCCTTCTTTTTTTCAAACATGTTCTCAACTTTCTTTGACTACATTTTTCTGAACGAAAAATTTGTGTGGTAGAAAAACTGAAATGCCTTCAAGATGAAAGGAACTACAGAAAGATTTCATTTCTCAATAAAGGAAGCTTTTTATTTGTTTGAAAGAAAAGATGACCCACAAGTGAAATGTCAAAATGTTTGCTGGCTATTGAAAAGAAATGAAACGTTGTTAGAAATCTATCGTTGGGATCAAAGAGTAACTCAATAATTACTTTTTCAAGGATTACTACTTTTAGTCGAAAGGCATTTTTCTTCCTTCCTCTCCTTACGATAGGATTTTATGTGGCTACTAGATTCAGTTAAAGTTGTGGTTGATATGGAATGAAGTTTTTAAATGTGGAAATTAGTTTTAAAAAAATAACAGTCAGTCATCCCATTATGAAAGAACTGTAAACAAAGCTTAGTGTGACTGACTTTTTTCTCATCCAGAATCCAGCTTTCTCATAAGAAAACAACAGCCAACAAAAAAAATTCTTGTGGAAATCACTGTATTTGTTCCTTAATTTTAACTTTCAAAACAAAATGGTTATGGGTATCATATATTATAGCTAGAGTGTTAAATTTAATTTGATGGTACAGAAATGTTAATTTCAGATTTGAGAAAATTAATAATTTTATCAAAATACATCCATATAGCACAGACTACTGCACAATAATACAATATTGTGTGATATAGCAGAATTTTTTAATATTATAATATTTTTCGATATGCAGGAATATTGTAGAATATTGTAAATATTGAATAATATATATATGCTCAATATTGTAAAATGTATGTACGCTACTATAAAACGCTGTTGAGGCATGGAAATTTGAAAACTTTTCTAAAAAAAGCTGTCTAGTTTAATCATATTTACATTACTAAGTCTTCACTTTGCTTAAAAAAACAGTATGTATATGTAACAAATTTAGCCTTATCAATATTTTCTAACAATACGTTTGGAAAATGGAATTAACTTCAGAAATATTTTAATGTCATTTAATGCATTTGTCCAAATTTATGAAATTTTAAATTATCAACAAAACGACGTGCATGGTGTTAGTAAAATAGTAGGAATTCAATAATGAAAGTGAATTCTTAGTGCAATTGTTAAATATAGTGCTTTAGTATTGTAAAAAACGTTTTTCCTCTGCCAATAATTTTCTTATGGTCAAAAATTTTGGGCAAATAATAATAATAAAAAAAGAATTTATGCGTTTTAAAATGCAAGAGAAATATTAAAGATTATATTATTTTTAATTGCATTTTAGTTGAATCCGTAATTATGAGGTTATTCAACTGTTGACTGAAATATTAAAGGAAAAGCCTATGGCAATGGTCTCCCCGAAACTAACTTGCATACTCTTTAAATAAAGTTTTATCCCCCCCCCTCCTCCTTTAAAAAAACTATGAATATAAAATCGATCGCGCGAATGTGTATATTGAAATCATTTTTATTGACCGAATGAAGTCAAAATTTGATTAGAACTACAGTTATAGTCACTAGATAACATACTGCATTTCACTGATTTACGCCATTTCGCTTATGAGTGATTTCGTTTGATTAGAAGTGGAAATACAGATTGACAGACGGTGAACCATTTGGCAGATTTGGAAGCGAAAGGTGTACGAAATTTTATATCCCTAGCTCATTGTATTTTGGATAATCGTCGAATTTACTTATGATCAAAGAGTCAGCCAGACTCAATTCATGTGTATGTATTTTGCTCAAAATTTAACAGAAATTTACAAATTTAGTCCTAAAACCATATACCTAATTTCATCTGCTTAGCTGAAAGGAATTTTAAGTTATAATATTCATATCCAAACTGACAGAAGAACATAATGTCGAAAATATATTTTTCAGACTTATAAATATCTTAAACGAGTTTCTTAAAAATCTAGAGCTCAAATTTTTTGAAGATTGCAGTATTTTTTTCTATACTCTATACTTTCTCTATAAAGCCCATTTCAAGACTATTAGAATACTCCTAAGATTTTCTTCTAACATCATTTGAGAAAATTACTTGAAAGTTCAACTATTTTCCATAATATGTTACTTGAACAGGCCTTTTGCAATTGATTATGCTTTGTAGAGTAATAGGTTTTGAATAAGAGCTTGAAAAGCTCAAAAATTATGTTAATGGCCATGATTCAGTTTTTTTATAGTGATTTTAGGGCTTAAATAACTACAGCAAGCCATAATTCTTAAAATAGATGATTCAAAATCATGTATAAAATTTACATATTATTACGTTTTATTTCTACTACTAAAACAAAACAATATGCATCAATGGGCTTTTTGGCACTCTACAATCCAGAACATTTGATACAGAGTTACCAATAACCAAAATAATTGAATGAGCTGAAATTGGCAAAAAATACTTTAAAGGGGAAAATGCTTAAAAATGTACAATTTTTTTTAGATTTTAATTTAAATTTTAATTAACTGAAATAAATTAGATACTGGTGTTTATTTAAGATAACTCCCCAAAATATTATTGCTTAAACTTAATTTATAAACAACTTTCAATTTTAAAACGTTGTCGTCTTACAAATATCAACCTTCTTGTCGTTCCAATTTTCCCTTTTTCCTAAAATTTTATATTTAGAAAAAACAAACAAAAAAAAACGTAATTTGCGTGATGGTGAAAAATAGTTTTCCGCTTCTCTTCAAATATTATATCACTATATCACTTGTTCTTATTCTATTGTTAAAAACTAAGGAATATATGTTTTGTAAATTGTTTTATTGTTCAGTACAGATTTTATGTGAAATAAAAAAAAATAGAGTCCCTTTTCAATACGTTAAAAGATAGATTACCAGGAACTTATATATTTTTTGACACTATGATATCCTAAGACTTGACTTTATTAAGAATATTGAAGCACATGTAAAAGATTAGGTGTGAAATTATCAAATAGACTTTATTTTAATGCCTATTGCAATCAATTACATAAAAAATTGTGGAGGGAATCATGAATGAGTCGGCTTTAATGTCTATTATTTCGAATATCTTTGCCTTTTTAAAATATATTCAAATGTTACATCAGATTTAGTTGTTTCTTTTTAAGAATGCTTTAATTTATAACACGAAAACCATTTCTAACAAATGTTAGCGCAGAATGGCCAAATCTGATCTTTCTACCATAAAATCAAACCAAAACCAATTAATGTTTATTACAATTTTTGCATAAAAATGCATTGTTAATGCAACCATGAATATCATTTTATGCATGAAATTGGTTTGATATTCATCATAATCAGTAACTCGGGAAACTAACTAATCATTAGAACCAGTTAGTATATAATAAAAAGAATGCTTAAGGAGTAGTTTAATTTTTATTGAATGATATTATAATATTTAAACCTATCGAAATATTAATTTTATTATTAAGAAAGCTTTGCATTAAAATCAGTAAATATTACTTTTCTGTACCCTATCGTTTTTCAGAAATAATAACATTTTCTTAATAATTAAAATGAAGAAAACCGTCATTTGGAAATATATATATATATATATATATCGTTTATTGCTGTTGTGTAAGGTATGCCGAATTATGTTATGCAAATAATTTCTTCTTTAATTATTTTGAAGAAATGAAAAATTTAAATTGTACAAATGCATACATAACAAACATAACATAAGAAACGCATCGTACAGAGCAAGGTAGAAATTTCATTTCAAATTTAAATTTCCATATAACGCCGCTCACATATTGGCTATATAATAGATTTATTACATTCATGGACCTAAATTCAAATTCCTAGAATATGTTAGCAATTAACATACCTTTCCAAGCATAAAATTTAAACCTTCCAAGCACGTAGCAATTCTATAGATTGGAAATGCGTGAATAAGTTTGTAATGTAGTTTGCCTAGCATCGATGTTCTGAAGGGAAATAACATACATCACTTACTTAATGTGGTTACTAATGAAATATTAGTGGAAAGCAAATACTTAGGCAGTTCTTTAACAATGGTTCCTCCTTAGGATGTGTTTTGCAGAAAATATTTGATTGATGCTAGCTTAAAATGTATTCAAGATAAAGTATCTCAGTGAAAGTTGCAGAGAATATATTAATGGGTATAAATAAAAGATGCAGAATATAGCTTAAAATATACAGGCCAATACAAATCACAGTTTTGCACTAAAGAATTAAAAATTAAATGCATTGCATGCAACAATGCATTAAATAAACCTATTATTATAATCATTAAATCCATTATACGTGCTACAGGACAAAAATAGTAGTTAAAGAAATGTTTAAAACATTATAGAAAACTTAATTTTTTTATTATAGAAAGGTAATACTAGTGTGCAGTTTTAAAACAAAACTATATCTTTATTTTTCTACTCTGCAAGCGTTTGAATGAAATGCTAAAGCCGTCTTTAAAAAAAGATGAATGGTTTATATTGATATCGGTGCTTTAAGCCCGACTTTAATGAAATAAGAAAAAAATCTTTCTCTAAAGAAAACTCAAAATTTTAAAATCTAAGCCCTTTTGGAAATTCCCACTAAATAAATTGTAAGCTCTGAAATTTTATTTTGAATATATACTAAAATTTCAAAACTATTTATTCTTGAATATTCATGTCCACTTTACAGAATTTTATTATTTTTATGAGTTAATTGATTAATTTAATTAAATTTAACTTTCCACATTAGTGGATACGTCTTATAATGAATTAAGAAAAATAATTCTTAATATTCCAAAATATTCGCTTGGAATACTGGTAATATTTAATTTAATATAAATTATTTTTCATAATTTCATTCTTCTGATAACGTTAAATTATCTGTATTTAAAGCCGTATTATTTTAAATGTCTTAGTTAAGTTATGTTTAATTTATACAAGGTAATGGAGTTAGACCCATTACATCACAGCGATATTAAAACAGCAAATATCGAGCTCATTTTTTTGAAATTTCGTGATGTGGTAATTTCAAATTTTTGTTTGCGTTGTAATCATTGCAGGTATTAAACAGAATCCTTCTTCTTTAGCTTTCAACAATGAAGAAAATCACACCATAAGGTAATGGATGAAACAATGGAAACGATTTGAACTTCAGGACTATAATGTAACCTATTATTGGAAAATAAGTCTGATCATTTAAAGTTTAATACATATTTAATTAATTTACTTTTCTACTAGTAGCCACAACAGTAGCGGAAACAAAAGATTTTAACCGTGAGAAAAAAATATGTGACTAATCTACACATAACTAAATTATTCAGCAATTTTTTTTTTAAAGTTTGTCCTTGTACTTTCTTTACTGTCATACTATGTGTCACTCATTTACAAACGGAATATTCATTTACTATAATCATTCATTTACAAGACGATAAATTCATTTTGCAAGCGAAACTGCCCAAGCTTAACTATCTTGTTTAAGCTATTTAAGAAAAATTTCATTGTATTAGCCTTTCCACTTTTTAAAACACGAAAACAATTAATATTGTGAGTTCTTCTCGAAGACGAATAACAATTTTAAATCCATTCAATTATTTAAAAAAAAATCGTAATTTTTAACAGAAAATGAAAATCTTTCTGTGAAAGCTATTTTTCTTCACAGGCTAGATTTACATAAAATGACGATGAGCTCATTTGGAAAGATAATTAATTAAAACTTAATGAACGAAAGTATTTTGAATATTCTTGCTTTAAATTGGTTGAAAATAATTGATAAATTATCTCAATATATTTGAAAAATATAATTTAGCTAAATTGGTAAATGAAGGAATTTCAATTTCTATTTTTTCCCTTGAAAAGTGACTAATATGTCATTTTATTTTTCAAAATTCGGTGAATTGTTAGTGGTTCGAAATAGATATTTTGTAGAAAGACAACTATTTGCCCTTTCTTTTTCACGAATTTTTTTACTACAATCATTAAACGTTGTAGGGAAAAATGTTAGAAAAATAATCCAAAACAACACATTATATTAAAAAATTCTAAAATATATGTTGTTTGAATCACTATTATAAATATCCATGTATCAAATTACATTGCTGTATTTTTGATATATTTGTCTAGACACCACGCATATACACACAATCATTTCATTTTATAGTTAGCATTAGATAGAATTAAAGAGATGAAACGTAATCATTAGAATTGTTAAACATAGAGATGAATTAGTATTCGAAATTCCGTTAAAAACATTCGATTTGATTTGGCGCATAACAGTTCACCGACATAGTTATATTATTAAATTAGTAATGTTATCCAAATTTGATGGATTATAACTCCTCTCATCAAAAAGAAAATATTATTTTAAATTATATTTGCATATTAAGCATATAGTATTTTTGATTGGGTAAGTTTGCAACGTAAATCGACGAAATTGATGACAGACTTTTGATATTGAACACTACCAATGTTCTGTTTTGCAGTATTCCACAAAAATGGAGATTGCGAAGAGGAGCAGTTGACTTTTAATAACATATCTAACAGTCATAATCGGCAAAAAAAAATTAGTGAAATCTATATAATAGTTAGAGCTGGATAGCTCTCTTTTCCCAATGAATGATTATGATGAAGTGATGTTTTTATTTCTTTCAAATATGGGGGATGGTAGGGAAGAATCGACCTTCATGACATATTTAAGAACCATTAGCTTCTATTAGCTTTTATTGGCGACATTATTGCCGTGACTGAGGTTGCCAATTTTTTTATAGATAAAGTACTGTTTTTGATATTTCTCTCGAAATGAGATGTATGGTGGTAAGAGAAGTGTGAATTTGGATGGCGTATATAAATTCTATTTCATATTAAACAATAAATTCAGATATTGGACTAATGACTGGGTTAGAGCACTGGTTTCTTTGTAATCAAATATATAGATAATGACACATATTTTTGAATTACCATTAATTTACATACAGTTTATGTAATTACCAATATTGTTCCATTTCCTTAAAATTTTCTTTATTTTATATCTTAAATATATTTGCTTTTCGTTAAAAGTATTAAAAAGATATATGACAAAACGAAAATGTGATAACGAATTTTCAATGCCATGTTTTATCTTTTGAAATGAACGTGTGAAGAAAATATTGTATTCAATGCCATGTTTTATCTTTTAAATATGAACGTGTGAAGAAAATATTTTATTCGTGGACTATTTTTTTCTACTCAGTTTATTGAAATTATTTCGTTTTAGATGAAGTAGATATTAAATCTTTATCATGCATTTGGTGTTAGAATTTAGTGAAACATAAAGCTAGTATTAAAATAATAAATTTTAAATTGCCACAGAGATCAGAAGATCTTCTTTTCATGGTCAAAATATATTTTTTTCATGGCTTTATTCATAAATGATTCATGAACTTTAATGAGTGTTTGCTTTGTAATCTGATAATATCTTGTTATACTTGAATTCTATTTATATAGCAGATTTTGAAAATTTGTTTATCCTATCAAAGATTTTCTTTTGTTGGATAAAATCAAAACAACAACAAAAAAAATTAAACCCCTCCAGGTGGATATCTAATTCTTTGAAAGATACCTTGTGGCCCTAATTTCTTTCAAGAAATGTACTAATTCCGTTTCAAGAAAATATGCTGTGATCTCTTACACTCAATGTTTAAATTTTTACATCCCAAGATAATTTTTTTAAGTTTCTTAGTTAGTGTGATGAAAATAAGTGCTTGAGGGCTTAAGTTGGTGTATAGTTTTTTGTTATCTCTAATCCCCAAAACCAATTTACCAGGAAAGAAATAGAGTTATTGGTTTAGATGACGAATAAGAAAAGTTTATAAATAAAAAAAATAAAGATATTGTTTACAAATCTTTTTTTTTAATATCAAAAGTAATCTCTAAAAAGTTTGAATGATCATTGTATGGAAAAGGTCAGAGTGAAACTCAGAATTTATAAGAAAAACAAAGGAATTCTTATATATATATATACATATATTATACAAGCAAAATATAACTATTTGTGCTTGATACATTTCATTTCATTCACGTTTTTGTTTGGAGAGGGTAATATCGCGTTTATTCCGAAAAATATCAAAACAACAATCATTTTGCAATATATTTTCAAAAGCAATATAAAATATAAATTCTTTGAAGTAATAATATGTCTTATTGAAACATGAATAATTTAGCCACAAATCTATCCCTTCTACAAAGTACTCTTTTTCTATTATTTCTTCTTATAATGAAAACGAATATGTATCTTACTCCACAGACTTTAATACTGATTTTTTTTGGTCTTTTGACACATAATTTCCGAATTAGGCACATCTATAATGTACAAAATATAGAGATTTATTTAGGAGTGATCTTTTTTCGAAAATTTTACTAGAAATTTAATTTATCCTAAAAAAGTAATATTTTTTCATTTTTTCTTAAAAACTTGATGATGATGATGTCGTGTCAGCGTTACCATGAAAAGGGGGTGCAGTAGCTTCTGAGGGTAAACACCCGTGTGCAGAAGTCTTGAAGGTCTGGAAAGTCTTGAAGACACGAGAGCAGAAGTCTGACTTCTAGCTCATATGAAGATGGCACTCTCACACTCGCTTGCACGACCCTTTTTACGGGGGGGGGGGGTGCTCTTCACATACCTCACAGATAGAACACAAAGGAAGAACAACCATGCCCGAACCAGGGTTAGAGCCTGGGATGCCCAGATCAAGGGGAGGACGTGCTATCCCTAGACCAGGACGCTGGCCCTTAAAGACTTCCAAAAATTATATGTAGAAAAATTAACTTTTTTAGCCACACAATTCACAAAAATAGACATAATTACTGATGCAAATTTACTATCTTATTAAATTTTTAATAAATTTGACATTTTTAAAAAAAATTCTGTTAATTTGTAATCATGATACTAATGATACTAATTTTATCAGAAAGATTTAATCCACCTAATGTGCTGTTAATCATAATATAGGCTTCATTATTTTAATATCGTATATACATTTGATAATTTTTGCATGGATTAACATAGTGCAAGTAGCGCTGGCAGAATGTACGTGAAAATTAATGTCTTATAATTTGCTGACATTAAAGATATTTATGCATATTCGTCAAAAAAGAAAAAAAAAAAAAATAAGGGACACCTCCTCAACTTTGCTACTTATAATAATTTTGTCACTAAATCTGGATTTTATGGAAATATCTTAAGACAAACAGATTTGTTTAGAGGGACACATCGAATAAGTGAGTTAATTAACATTGTTAATTAATTAGCATTTCAAAATTTTTCCATTTCTCCTATCTATTATTTTCGTTTAATCGAATGATACCCCTATTTCCGCCCCCTATTTTGCTTTACCGAGCTTGTCTTGCCGCGCTGTGTGTATGCTGTCATGACTTTAGATACCATACCTGTAGGAATGCCTAAATGTTGTGATGTTTCGGTCACACTTGCTCCAGCTAGACCGGCTCCTATAATCTGGTCTCTGAAAATCTGAGAGGTCTGACATTTTATGCGTTTGAAAAAAAAAAAATCCGAGAATTATAAAATTTAATAAACATGCTACCAAAATTTATATATGTATTGCTACTTATATATAAAAAAAGTGTCTATTATTAAAATTAAATGCTTACGAAAAAGATGTCGCTTTTATTCTTAGGTGTTTCCATTATTTTGATAAGCACCTGTAACTATATTCAATCAAGTGATATAAAATATGTAAAATATTAGGAAGAATTTCTTTTTAGAAGAAACAATAGTTATGAAGATGGATTGTAATCTCTTAAGAATGATTTATATCTTATTATCAATCGTTCTAAAATTTAAGGATAAATGACTAATGGCTCAAATAACACAAATTTATGAGTTTTTAAATAACATTTATGTAACAATTCACTAGTTTAAGTACTTTAGATTTTGTTTGATATAAGGATTTCAAATAAGGGTGATAAAAATTGTCTTATTAAAAAGCGGCAAAAAATGATGCATTATTTTGAAAAACATTTTTAATCAGGGAATTAAAAAGAATGCATTTTATATTTATTTAAGATATTCTGTTCGCTGGAATTACTTCAGTATTTGTGCTTACATTATGAGGTTATATTTATTTTGAATTATGAAAATTAATA
This sequence comes from Argiope bruennichi, assembly GCF_947563725.1. Classification (NCBI taxonomy): domain Eukaryota; kingdom Metazoa; phylum Arthropoda; class Arachnida; order Araneae; family Araneidae; genus Argiope; species Argiope bruennichi. The sequence goes on from NC_079155.1 coordinate 69,296,373, forward strand.
TGATGTAAGTCTAAGAAATCAAATTCATCTTCAGTTTTGTCTATCGCTGTAATAAGATTATGTGCTTTGCACCGAACTACATTTATAGCTAACTCATTCATAACTCATCCACTCATTCATTATATCATAAAAGGCATCAATCAAAAGGGATATTGAATAACCCGTATTATGAAAACTTTCTTCTAATGTGCGACATTAATATAAGCTTCTTGTATTTCAAATGCTTTTACTTTTATATCCCTCCAGACGTTAGTTTAGTTATCTATTTTTATGAAATATTTCATTTTATATTGCTAAAAATGCATTTATTCTTTCGTGTTGATTTGGTTATCCGTGATTAGCAGTAACAGCACCAATGTCATTCTCATGCTAATTAGACAATAGATTACTTGTTTTCAGAACATAACATTATTGCAAACAGACTATTAGAATATAACTTTAAAAATACAAAATACTTAGCACAAAGGCATATTTAAAAGACTCCGATGATATGTTCATATTTTACATAATCCTGCCAATTGTATTCTCATACTTCTTTCTATTTTTTTGGTGTCTGTAATAAGAGTCGAATGAGAAGCTGCAATATTGCTAATTAATCGACATTTGATAATTTTATTGCTTTTTATTGCGATTAATCTCATGGCTATATACATAATATGCCTGCATTGTAGAATAATATTGTGAAGGAAAATAATAAAAAAAAAAGCAATTGATGTATAGTAATAAATCATGTCTTTTGTACATCGACTGATTGATTAGAAAATTCAAACACATGACTGCATATTTAGTATCAAAACTACATAATAAATCTCATATATATAGCTTGTTGTATCTTTGAGAAATTGAGTTTGAAACTTCAGGAATCCATCGATTTACAGACAGTCAATCATTTGATAGAGCTGGTTCAAACTTTAATCCAGATCTTTAAATCTTATAATAAAACGTCATACTAAATTTCAGATATCTAGACCTTTATGAGCCATAATATTTGCATACACTTGGTCCGATATACAGACATACTACACTTATTTAGATTTAATCAAAACTTGATACATTATTACATTTTTCATGTGAAGACCACATAAAAAATTTCATCACGCTAATTCGTACCATTTTTGAGTTTCCATTTTCACAGACAAGTAGATGTAATTCCAATTAAATTTATATTTTTTAAAAAATGTCTAAAATATGAAGTCATAGTAAATTCACAAGTTCTTTTATTTTGTATTCTTCAAATACATGAAAATAAAAAAAAATAATTATGCCTAATAAAAATGTATCAGTTTCTGTGATGAATTGTTTCATTACCATAAATATTACATGAATGCAATTATTTTAACTTGATAACGTAACTGAATTTTCGTTTGTGAATCAACCTTTGTTTCTGCAATTTAAAATCCTAAACTTGCTTATTCTATTGATTAAATTATTATATTTAATATTTTTGAAATATGTTTAAAACCAAAAGTGTAATATATTTATTATAGAAAAAAATATTTCGCAGCTCAATGAATTTCCTGTTTGATTAACAATCGCTTCAACCCGAAAATAAAGTTTCTTCTTTTGAAATAAAGGTTAATAAATCCACAGGCTTAAAATGTCATTATGCGAATTCGTTTCTTACCAATGAAATAATATTTCACTTGAAAATACTAGAATTAATGTATTTCACTCACAATAAAAATTTCTAAATACTATTAAAATGTCTAGAGAGGGATTAATCATAGGCGAATTCGAAAAAAAAGCTTAAAAAATAATAAAATGCATAAATTTCTAAGAAATACACAAATTAAATTAAATTTGGAAATTAATGCAAAGGTTAATAATCAGTCTGAGAGTTGTCTAATTAATTCTTTGGAATCTCAGTGAACTAAAAAGAATGAAAAGCCTTTTTTTGCTTTTAGCAATCTGAGATTTACTTAATAGATAGTTTTTAATGGTCTGGCTCTTTTCAAAATTATATCTCAAGAATTGCTGTGAATTTTGGAGCGAAATTTGATACACTTAGAAAAAAAAAGCATACTGGAGCGAATTATTAAAAAAATATCGATTTACGTAATGAAAAAAATCAGGGATATTAAATAATTATGAATATTAAATAACTCGTTTAATTAATTTTTCTATCTAAATTAATCTGCCGTCTCGAGAAATTTCTGCTTATACCTCTTTCGCGAAGAAGCAATAATATATAAAAAATTTACAGATACGTCTTGTTATTTTTTGTGCTTATAAAAGCAGAACAATGCAGGGTTATTATGAGGATGTCTTAAATATCCATTACATATAAAAATACACTACATAAACAACATATTAGAATTAATGGGTCAAAGAAAATGAAACTCCATTTCTATAGGCAGAAAGCAGATCATCTAAGTCAAGTATCAAATAATATATTCCAACATACTTCTGAAAAAGTTTCTTTCTTAATGAATTTAATACAATCCTTAACAAATTAACTGTTCATCTTTCTTTAATTAAATTATAGGCATCAATAAATTATCCCTTTACAGAAAAGCCAGAACTTCCTTTTTATTTAGTGATGAAATAAATGAAAGCATTCTTTCAGTTTAATCCAAAATAATCATTATGGATAAAGAGAATTTCGTATGAAAATAGTTTCCAATTATTTAATGATCTAGAGTTGCAATGAAATTAATGCAGGTAGAAAGTTAAAAAAGAGATATGATCGCATTAATTTTTTCAGAAGTTTTAATCAAGGAGATATTTCAAATATATCCCTTCAAACAAGAATCTTTTTAATTAAGTTAAATTTTTCCCGAGATTCTTCTCATTAATAAATTACGAAATATAATACTTTTATCAAACACGGTTGGTTAAAATATAAATATTTAAATAAAATATACCTCTCTGATATTTCTTAGATTTTTATTCAACATAAAAAGAAGAGATTGTTTTTAAGAAATATAACTAACTTTCTTAATATAAAGTGTATAGATTCATAGAAAGGAATTAAGCTATTTATTTGAATTATTTTAATTAATTATTTTTTAATACCTTTTGGCTTTCAGCAGTATCAAAATGTTATCGAAAGTTCTTGAATTTTTGAAGAATAATCTGATAAACTGAAAAATTGAAAGCAGTGATTCGATTTGCAAATGATGGAGTTATTTAGGCATTTTTATATTCATTCAATAATATTTAAAAAAAGGGTTAACATGTTTTTTTAAATGAAATATTTTTTTGTTTCCCTTTTAAAGAAATATAAATACATTAAACTGAATGTTAGTTATTATTCAGTTATTAATTCTTTTTTTAGAGTAATAAGGCTTTCCAAAGTTTATTGCAATCAACAGCAAAGAAAAAAAAAATCGATAATTTTTGCAATTTAATTTTCTAATTCCAAGTTTCTAATAAAAATAAAAATAAGTGTAATTATTGGAGTTCTTTAGATCAGACCAAAAGATTCTGAGAAAGGAAATTTAGATCAATTTTATTTAGAAAGAACTTTGTGCACATAGGGAGAAATTTTCTGAAATTTTATTCTTTTTTTCTATCAATTAGATGAATCAAAAATTGGTTACATTTCTTACAAAACTTTCGAATATATTATTGCAGAGAATATATTTATACTATTTTAATATTTAAGAAGTGTTTTTTCAAATATACTATTACAATTTTTTGCGTTTAACTCAAATAAAAGAAAACTTTTAATATCTAATTTCTCATAAAATTTGCAACAATATTTTTATAGTAAAATTCAAATTGATATAGTTGCTTCGCTTTATTATTTTTATTTTTGATATAATGACTTCTAAAGTTTACTTTCTTTGACTCATTTACTGTTTTCTTGAATTTAGTGCAGTTTCGCATTCTAGTATTTTAATATGGTACCTAGATCGATTTGTGGAGTATCTAAAATTCTTGCAGGGGCCGCGGTGACCTGGTGGTAAGTCTAGTAATCTTGTCTGCGGAACCGGAAGGTTTCAGTTTCGAGATGTGATTTTACCGAACAAACGTCGTCGTAAATAATCGAGGCTAAACTTCCTCCCACTGGTGTGGTATGGAATTTTAAAGAGGGGTTGGCAGCTCAAGTGTCATCCTCGTCATTTGGCCACGGTTCAAAATTACGAGGTCCGTCCAAAAATTGCCCTAGTTGTGCTTTAAAACTAGTTGTTATTATAATTAAATTAAATTTAAACAAGAATTCTTGCATATAATTTATAATTTTAAGTATTAATATTGATTCCAAGGGGAAGTAGTTAGTATAACTATATATCTATATGAGCTCCACAAATTTAAATAAGCAAATAACAAAACACAAATAGAAAATAACAAAGAAATGACCCTAGGTACAGAAATCTTCCTTTTACCAAACTAAATAAATAGTTTTATGAAAATCTCATATTGATTTTTTTTCCCTCTCCAAAAAAATAATCTTAAATAATGAACTAAAAGAAACTATAAAATCTAAAGGCAGGATACATTGCATCAATTTAATTAATACCTTCCAATTATATTAAGTTTGAAAATATGCTAAAATCGAAAATTAATATAAATACTACTTATAATGACTTAAAATTATATTTGGCATTTAAAATAGTCAGATATGCAAAGTAAGTGATATCGCATATACGAAAAATGTAGAAAGTAGAATGAACACATATGAAAATCTTAGCTTTTAAGAGTGGATTTTTCTAAAACTGGAACTATAAAAATGTCTTTTTTTCTTTCACTTGATTTTTATATAAGCAAATTTCTTCAAAAAGTTGTTTTATCTTCAACAATTCAGGTGTTTTAACAGGATTTTCGATAATAATAAAATATAATTAAGTAGCAAACAGATTAAAACAATGTTTAACAATCAATTGTTAAACATTTTCAAAACATTGTTTCGATAATTAAACAATTTAGACATATAAAAATACAAAAACATGTAAAACATCTTTCCTCGAATTGTCCGACCAAATTTTCTTTCTATATCTATGATTCTAAATTTTTTTGAAAATTCCAAAGCGACTGCTTCTTTAACAATTTCAGAGTCTGGATACCCGTTCATAATTGTTTGCAAAATTTGTGACATATTTACTTAAAAAATGGAAATTTTATTGGATATATTTTTAGAATTGCATTCGATATTGCGGACGAGACTTCCTGATCCATGGACGTTTATCAAGCTACAGCACAATGAAAAATTAACTATCATTATAAATAATATCACTTATTTTATTATTTATTCGACCTTCCTTATTTGGTTTGTTGAAGTATTTATTACAAGATTACAAGAAATTTGTGGCAAACACCTTGAAATTAAGGAAAAATTGTGCGCAGCTGTAAGTGCATTTTTAACAAATTTATCGTCATGTTTTAAATAAAAGTTTAACTAAACATACGTAGAAACTTTAAAATGTAATGCTTTTGAAAGGTTTAAAATATATTTAACAATTATAACATTACTGATCATTCCTGCGAGTTCTAGATAGTATTGGATTGTTATTAGAATATTAAATTATATTATTGTACTGTTAAATGAAAAAAGTTTAATATATAGATATTTTTTCATTGTGATTACACTAAATCTTTTATTGTAATTTATTACACTTATTTCAAAATTCAGACACACATTTAAAATTCATAATATAGAGTGTTTCTTATTTTCAAATTCATATTAGAAATCTCTATCCGTTCCATCTTCTATTATGATGTTGGAAAAATAGTTTATATAAATATGAATAATGATGATCGTATACTTTTATTGTTGAGATAATATTATGTTTTTTTGTTAAGCTATAATTCCATAATCTAGACTTATTTTTTTTCTTAAAAAAGAGGATAATTAAAAAATAGTATTAATTTAAGATGATACCAGGCAGAAACAAGCAAAATATATTGTTTTTGGATTTTTACACATTTTTAGACAAGTGAAATTCTTGAAATCAATTCTTTAATAAATTGAATCACAGAATTATTAACTAATTTTGAAATTTAATTTATATATGTGTGATACAGAACAACTAAATATTTCTATGCAAATTTGTAAACAAAGCTATTAATTTTTATATTTTCTTATATGTTGTACAATAAAAGTCTATTAGTTTTATATATTTATGAATATAATTACGTTTTGTAAGTGATAGTACGATTTGATTTGTTTGTGTAAGTCATTTATCCTTGCCATACTTTATTGAGTTGGGCACAATTTGAAAAAAAAAAATGTTTAAAAAATTTTATATTCGTTCTTAGTTACTTTTTATTTGCATTTTAACTACAGCTAAAATATAATTTTTTGAAAGCGTACAATAGAAATATATTAAAGAGTCTGGGAAACAGGAAATGAAAAGCAAAAGTGACAGAAAGAGTTAAATAGCTACATGTTATAGCAGTCACCATGATTCAATTTCTTCGTGAGGTTCTAATATTAAAGTTAGTATGAAACATGGGAATACTTATAGATATATTGAATTTAAAATCGTAAATTGATAACTGCTATAAAATAAGGTTTTCTCCAGAAAGACTTACGAAGAATAGGTAAAAGCAAATAAATGATAATAATATAAGCAAATAAATGATTTTGAGAAATGGAATAAGTGCATAAAATAAAATTTTACTTTATAATGTCATAAAGATATTAAGATTAATTTGGAATTAACCTGAATTAATAAAAATATTCAAAGAAAATAAATTTAGTATTAAAAATTAACCAGTAAAAAAACGAAGTGGCCACTTCACTAAGATCTGAAATGTCGAATATCTTCCTCATAATATACTGCTAACATGTTTGCTTAAACGTTATAAAACTATTAAATCATTACACATTTTCAAGCGTTAAAATTCTAAATGTTTCAAAATGCATTTTATATTAATAAGAATTTAACTGCGTTTTTTTATTTTACTAAATTATTTAATTATGTCATTTTAGGTGATATCACTAGTTTGCGCTACACATCTTCTTTGGCCAATTCTCTTATTCTTTACTCATTTTTTCACCAATGGCTTTTATCCCTGGACAGCAGCGATAGTAGTTCTTCTCTTGCACATTTATTTCATGACAACTATATTCGGAACTGTATGTTTGAAAACCTCTTCACAAATCTTCCTGTTTAAAAACCACTTTCAAAGAATTTTGTCATTCGAAAAGATATCATTCAGAACACTGCGAAGTGCAATTGAAAATTGTATAGCTAAGTACGGCACTGCTTATAATATTTTAAACAGAGGTATAGTTTTAAATTCAGAAGTAGCCGATATAAGTCCCGGTGCAGCGTCTGTTATGCAACCGAGACTGAAGCCGGAAGAAGATGACAGGCCGCCTGAAGTACCTCTAATACAGCTCAGAAGAGTAACTGATGAGCAACATGAATCTTATAGATTATCTAAAGCGCCTGTAATACAGCCCAATCTAGCACCTAATGAACTACGTAAATCGTATAGACCATATGAAGCATTTTTAGCACAGCCCAAATTAATATATCGTGCACAGCTTGAATTTTATAGACCATCTGAAACTTCTGTAATACAGCCCAAAATAGCACCTGACGAGATGCAAAAAAGACCATCGGGTAACATGCAGCCACTTATATTATCTGAGAAACCAATTAGATCATCTGAAACACTTGTAATACAATCCCTTTTGGATCACAGAAATTTTCAAAAGCAATCCGAAACTTCGTCAACACAGTCTAGGACCTTACAGTTTGAATCAAAATTAAAGGATATTGGTTGTCAAGTAAAAATTGAGAAGAAATCTGGAGTAGATGCATCAAAACGCGAAGCAGGATGTTTTATAAGTTCTGGTATGTCAATGACAGTTCGAGGAAGAAGAAAGAAATACGTCAGAAAGGTAACTGAAAAGTTTGAAAGTCAGACAGAAGATCAGGTTAAATACAAAGATTTCAGCCAACAAGTGGATTTCAATAGAAAAAGAAGGAGAATAAGTAAGCTTCGGAATAACCTAGCAAAACATTCAATTTGAAATTTTTCAAATTGAATTGATTTTTTTGAAGATTGAAATTGAATTTTTTGGATTTCTAGCTATCATGTGAATTACTAATATTCATAATGTAGAAGTAGTTTGAATGAAAATTCAAAAACATTCTTGGGATTTAATTCTCCTTCATTTAGCTCTGATTTTTTCGCCAATGTGGGACCGTTATGGCTTCCCTTGTTGGAGATTTCAGTTTCTGACGTTTAATTTTTTTTTGGCGGTTTACCACGGGGCTGTAAACTTCAACAAAAACTAAAAAAACATATTAATATGCACCCTTGTACGTCATTTTTTACATTGGTTTTATTTACTTAAATTTGTCTTCTTTAAGTTTAATAAAAATATTTATAAATAAATTTTTATGTCGTTTGTTAATTCTAATTTTGATTTATATAACTTTAGCAAATATTATTTATGTGAATTAAATTAATATTATTTGTAGAATATTTATTCTTCTAATTTATTTAACAACGCGATAAAAGAAGAATTTAGGTGAAATGATAATACCTACATATTTATTCTTTCTTCTGCAATTTCATTTCTTTTTGCTCATTTTTAAAAATATTTTTCTACATAACATTACAAATAAATGTGTTTTATAATTAAGAGGGTTACCCTTACAACAAAGAGGAAATTTATATATTCCAAAAGTATAAATAAAGAATATAATTTTTCTTCAAAGCAAAATAATGTTCTATTTCATACAAATGTGGTTTGCTTCTTGCTTTAACTAAATATGTAAAAACAATAATTCTTATAATAGATTCTTGGAAATGTATCATTTTGAAAAAAATAAATTATTATTTTCAAATTTATGAATTCACACGACTTTTAAAAGTAGATTTTCGCATAGAAAATGCCAAAAGTTTCATTTATTTTTTCTTAAAATTTGATATAACATTATTCGTGCATATTTTAAATTATAAAGATTTTGATAACAACTTGGATTTACTTATTATTATTCATGGAAAATATATGAATTTAATTTAATATTTTAAACAAAAGTCATGTTGTTAATTAATTATCAATGCAATGTTAAAAATCTGCATTTATCTTTATATTCTTCATTAAAAGTAAAAGAGTTTGTTGCTATCTATATGACCAGTAACTACAGACATGATCTATATGACTGGTAACTACAGACCGTTTAACCGTAACTTGTTGATCAAGAAGATACTTGAACCAACACAACTTGCATTAAATTCCATTTATTCAGGAGATCTTACCAGAGCTAAAAATCAAGAATTTGAATAAAATTTGCAAAACCAAAATTATTTAATGTGGTATAAAATAGAGTTGTCTTGAAATTATCTTTTATAATTCGGAAAATTACTTCCAAGATATCCCCAATGTCAAATAATTAAAAAACAAACAAAAAAACTGCTTTTCAATTAAGTGAAATTTCATGATAAATTTAAAATTTCCTCTACTTGCAAACTTCTCTTCTAACTCTTATTACGGATCGCTTTTCACACATTCTTCAGTTACATTCCTCGTATCGAAAAATTTGTGTGGAAACGGAATTGAAATCCCTCTAAGATGAAAGAAACTCCAGCAAAATCCCATTCCTCAATGGCGGATGAATTTTGTGTGTTCGAAAGAAAAGTTGACCCACAAGTGAAATGTCAAAATGTTCACTGGCTATTGAAAGGGAATGAAACTTCGTTAGAAATTTTTTGTTGGGATCAAAGAGTAACTCAATATTTCATTTTTAGAGATTACTACTGCCTTCAGTTGAAAGATAGTTTCTTGACTTTTCTCTTTCTTTCCAGTTATAAGATTCAACATGAACTTTGTATGATAGTTTAAAATTTTAGTGCCAGTTTTAAATATGAAGACTATTGCAGGAAGAACTTGCTACTTGATGATAATTTTAAAAAAAAGTATTAGCTATTTTATGGAAAAATTAGATTGTTAAATTTATTTTGGTGGTGCAATTCAGTTTAGCTTAGTTATAGTAACATCTCGTTTTTAAGGCAACACTAGGGCTACATCGGACACACAATGATTGTACAAGAAATGATACTTGAAAAATTGGGAAAATCCCTAAACATTTTTCAAAACAAGGCTGATGTGGTATAGAATTTTTAAAACTTTTTCAAAAAATACTTGAATGTAAAGAAATATTCAATAAATTTAAATCTTTTGAAATCTTATCAAAATTTCTAAAAATAATTTAACTTTCCAAAATGTTTTAAAATCAGAAATATTTCTATGTAATTTAATATTTTTTTTCTAAATTTAAGAAATTTTATATTCTTAGTTAATCAACATGACACTTATATGACATGACATGACTTAGTTAATCAACATGTAAGACAAGTGTCTTGAACTGGTATTCATATAAAAAATAATCTTCAATGTGATAATTATAAAATAGTAATAATTCATTTATAAACCAGAATTCTTATTGTGATTTCTTAAAGTAGTGTATTTATTAGTTTTAATATAGTGTTTGTTATTGTGGACAATATTTTCTTGTAGCAATAATTTTCTCTGCAACTAAAATTGTGGGTGAAGATTGAAACATTATTTCATTTTTAAACGTTTTAAAATAATCCAAATGGGCAAGGTTCATGTTAATTTTGAATGTGTTTTTGTTAAACTGATAATTATAAATTAAATGTTAAGTGACAAAATTAAAGGCAGTAAAACCATTTCAAGACTATTAAAGTCACTCCTAATATATTTCTGCAATGGAGGAAAACTTTTGAAAGCTCAATGATTTTTAAAATAAATTTAATAAATGGACATTTAAAGTCAGGGCATGCAATGTAAAAAAATGAACATGAGCTTTGGTATGAATTTTCTTTTAAAACAAAAATTCAAAGACACTGCTTCAATCTTCACCGGGTGTCCCAAAAATGACTGGTGGATTTTAAAGCTCAATATTAATAATAAAAGACGGAATGCGAGAGAAATGTATCATTTAAACCTTATGCTTGGAAATCCAGGAGTTATTATCTCATCAAATTGCAAATTTAGTTAATACTACCACCGATAGGTGGCGCTATACTACATGTGAAACAATTACAGCTGATAAGTTTGCACGGATGTCTGGAAATTTTTGTCTGTGACTGCACGATTTTCTTTCTGCAATTTGGAGATGCATTGAAAACATCGTTGTTTAATTTTTTGCAACAGTACTAGCAACATTTTCATATCCGTTTTTACTTTTCTTATTTTGCAGTGCCATCTTTTGATATTAAGACTCACTAAATTTGCAACTGATGGGAAAAAATTCCATATTTCTCAAAAGTAAGGCCTCAAATGATAAATTTCTATTGCACTTATTCTTTTTTTAAATCCATCAATCACTTTTGGGACACCCGGTAAATTGCAATGGTAAGAGCTAAATATGTATATAGCAAGACACTTTTTTTAAAAATCCATAATTTAAAATCATGAGAATTATAATTAATTGATAAAATACTAATAATTTTATTTCAAACCATGCATTTGCGTAATATGCTTTAATGTTAAGTGCATGAGAGTTTTTTGGCGTTCTATAGGCCAGACAGTTTGCTAAAAACCTATTAAAGTTTATACAGATGAAATTTGTAGGATGAAAATGTGCACCTTTTCCAAGTTTTAATTTACACTTTAAATAACAAAAAATCCAAATTCTTTCTAAAAATTCTTTAAATAACATATTCTAGTATTAATAAGAAGTGAGTAATGTAAATATTATTTCATAATTTTTGATTATTACAAATTAAAAAAAAATTGTCTTTTTAGTAATATCAATTGAATTATCTTTCAAATTTTTGCTGAATTTTTCATTTCTTTCAATGATTTTCTTTTGAAAAATGATCAATAATGATATTTATTATTTCTTCAAATATTATGATCCCCGATCCTCTTCCACTGTTAAAAAATCACGAATAATATTTTTTTTTTCATTATCAATGAAGTCTACGTGAATGTCGAGATTAGTTCCCCTTCCCAACCCCAGATGGTAGCACCTTCCCACAGTCTTGAAAGTTATGCAGAAATGTTTTCTTGTTCACTTGGCTGTCAAAAAAATAGTAGACGTTCACATGGAGTGTGAGCGATCAGAAGTCCGCGAGGATAATCCGAGCAAATTTATTTTTACGATCATGCGGAAACTCAGAGAGTTTCTTGTGAAATTAGTAGTTTATGAAGAAAATAATTTGTATTGTCTTTAAGAAATATTCATAATCGTGATAAGGAATTGCTTGTTGAAAATTGTATAAAAATAAGGTGTGGATCGATGTGAATAAATGAATGACTAATCAGGAAAACTGTTTCCTGATTTTTCTTGAGCAGAAGCTTCTATTTCTATAAACAGGAGCACAGGTTATGTGTTCACGAACAATGCAGAAATACTTCGTTAGGGAAATATTCCCTATTTTCAACATTTAGGGATAAAAAAGTGGAGTGTCATTTATAGATATTAAAAGATGGATTACCCATGGCATTATACATTTATTTGCAATATGATATCATTAGACAGGACTTCATTAGGAATATTGAAGCATATATGAACACATGGTGCAAAGCTGTTAAATCGACCTGGTTTTAATGTCTATTACAATTTATTGCATAAACATACTTTGTTAAAGAAGTTGTGAATATTAATTTACGTCTAAAAGATATGATTGAAATAAAATACAAATAATGTCTCCTTAAAACCAGTTAATGGCAAAAAGCGGATAATATGAAATAAAAAATATCTTTAACCAGTAATATACCCTTTATTGAACTAGAGGGTGCCATTTAAAAGCAACGGAATTGTAAGTTCATCATTAAGGAGATTTGGTAATCAAATAATTAATTAGTACTTTTATAGTTTGTCATTACTCATAATTATCGAATTTATATAGAAAATTGCTACAACGAAAAAAATATAACATCATGCGGAAACAATTTTTCTTTTTTTTTTCTCTTTAGTTTATTGCTGTTATGTAACATATTTCTAATCACATTATTGAATTATTTCTGCTATATTACTGTTGTAACAATAAACTGCTTTTTGAGAATTGATTCTATTAATTTCTTCATTAACATTGTACAAACTTTATCCAAATATATAGAGAGTATCATTTTAATACAGGAGTGAAATTTCATTTCAGATTTTGATTTTTCGAATTTCTATGTAGCACGGTTCATGTGACACTATTGGCTATTTTAGAGGATGTATAATGTTTACTGACTTCATTTGGAATTTCTAGAATATGCTACCAATTAACATATCTTCCCAAGCATGAAACAGGTAGCAATTTCTAGATTGCAAATACTTGAATAATTTTGTTGAGTAGTTTTCTAATCATCTATGTCCTGCTGGGTATGAAAGTATATTACCTATCACGGATTCTCAAGAAATATTTGTAAAATGCAAATTCTTAAGCAGAGGCTTAACAATGTTTCTAGGGGTTGAAATCATTTCAGCATATAAGCAGAATGTATTTGAATGTGCTAATTTCAGATGTAGTTAAGATAAAGAGTTTCACTGAAAATTGCAGCGAATATATTAATCTGTGTAAATAAGTGATGATGGGTGCAGTTTCATATGTTTCTATAGTAATATAATGTTGTTCTTATTTTATGTGTCCCAGAAAAAATTAACATAATATGTAGCAATTTATCCAGATTCGTATTAATTAGAATAAATCCGTTCTCTTTAACGTAAAGGAGAGAAACTATCGTTTTTTGAGGCCAATTATAACATTTTAAATTTGTTTATTAATTAATATTGAAATTAATATCATTTAATCTAATAAATAACATAAAAATTATTATTTAAAATTAATTCATTAGAAAATATATTATTTTATCTACATAACACTATATGTGAAACCGCAGTATCATTAAATTATACATAATAATGATATTAAGTGATACATGATAAGTTATTAATTACATATATGCATTATACAAATAAATAATATATACAAATTATAAAGCTTTTAATAATTATGATATACAAATTATAATGCATTTAATAATTATAATGCTTCCGACTATGTAAGTTTCACTAAATGTCCACTACTAAAAAACCAAAACATATTTTTATTCAACACTTCATTGTTTAAAATAAGCATTTCTTTGGAAATATTTGCAATAAAGACTTTCTTTATCTACTTTTAAATAATTTGAATAAATTATGTAAAATAATTTTTCTTTCTAGAAATGTGGCATAATTTTAAAGATATTGTTGCTTTCGTCATGCTTGTTAATGGAATAAATCAAGAATAATTCTTCCTCCAATTACAGTTCAAAATTTCGCATTGAAAAAGAAAATAGAAGGAGAATTTGGGTAAAGTGGTAGATTCCAATTCATTGACAAGCACATAGAAAGCCATTTTCAAGAATAAAATCTCAGAATGAAACTCAAATATCGATTAAATTTTGAAATACTACCCCTGCCTCACATACTTACGGTGAACTCTTCATGTTTATCCCAAAAAATAAATATAAATAAAAATTTCAGAAAGCAAAAATATGATATGAAGAAATGATGATGAAAAATAATTTGAGGAGACGATTGTTTCGTCTGAATAGGGAAGAAATTATAACATATCTTTGGAGAATAATCATTTTTGGAATTCAAGAAAAAGTATCAACCATATATTATTTCTTACTGCAAGCACAAAGTTTTGTATTTTTTCCATTCACTTACGAAAACGATTATATTAAATCGTTCAATTCTCAACAGACTCTTATATGAAATAAATTTATCTTTTGCAAAACAAATATTCGGAGAAAGAAAGATTTTTCTATTATCGAAAAAAGAAGACCCGAATTCCTCATTACGAAGTATGTCTGTATCTAATTAATACTAATTGTTTATAGTATCACTTGAATAGAATTTATTACTAACTAAAAGACAAGTCCTCGAAGAAATGTATTTCATTAAATGTGCAATAATAATAAAGATGAAAGTGTGCGTGCATGTTTGTGCATGTGCATGTGCGTTAATACTTCACAGGCCAACTCGTTTGACGTTGATCTAACTAATTTGGTGCATGGACTGTGGTACCCTGGAGGGTAGAAATGAAAATTTTGACGCGATTTTTTTTTTAAATTTAGTTTATTAAAAATTAAGCGAAATTCGGATGCTATCCCATCAAAACTCGGAAATATTAATGGGAAAAAAAACGAATTCTACCTCATTTCAAAATTTAAGAAATTATCTTTTTTTATGAGACTAATCGAGTAATTTTTGAAATTCTTTGTGACATTTGACATTTCTTTTTAAAAAAATTCTAATTTTCTTTAATTGGTTACCTTATTGCCTTGAAATTCAAACCATTTTCATCGTTTTTCAGATTTATCAGATTATTGAAAAAATAAATAAATAAAGAATTCTACCTCATTTCAAAATTTAAGAAATTGTCTTTTTTCTTGATACTAATCGAGTAATCTTGAAATTCTTTGTGACATTTGACATTTAATTCTTTTTTTCTAATTTCCACTAACAGGCTATCTTATTTCTCTGAAATTCAAACCATTTTACTCTTTTCCTCAGATTTCTGATCGCATGATTTTTTCAATTGTTGAAGACAAAATAACAAGTTTTGCATTCAATATATGCACAATTAAGGGGGGGAGTAAAAATGATGTTTCAATAAAAAATGAAAAAAAAAATAAAGATAAAATAAATTAAAAATTTAAATACAATAATTAAATTTACAATCTTAAAATTTATAAGATAAAATAACCGATATTTACATTTGGAGTAGCGTCATGATGTCATGGGATGGATTTAAATTAAAAAGGTTCATATACGGAATAGGAAAAGCATATGTAAAAGATAATTAAAGTAACATGGCTTGAATGTCGAGTAATTTGTCGGAGTATTTGAGTTATATTTGCAAGATTTAAAGAACATTGAATAAATTCCGCATTACTAGTGAATCAGCTGGTCGACAAAGGCGAATAGTGTTAAATACAAAGAAAAGTCTATTCTATTTTGTCTAAAACTGAGTGAGTTAGAAAGAATTAAATATTACTGTTTTATAAAAATGTGCAGATTTAAGCAACTCTTTCGACAATCCTAAAATTCGACTAAAAAAATCCCAGCGACCAACGTTTCTCCAAGGCTAAGATACGGCCCTATGATTATAAAAATATCGATTGTTCTAATGTTATATTATTCAAAACTTCGAAATTTGGCCAGATTTAGTCTCAGAAGATAGGAATAATTTTTTATAAAATTATTTTATTTAACAGTTTGAATGTCAAGAAAATTTGGCAAAAGATGATTCCTCAGGAACAAAATATAGCTTAAAACTTAGAATTCATAAATACATTTATTGATCGAAGCAAAATAAAATAGTATTATTTACGTCATTTAAATCTTTTTGAAAATAAAACTAAATTCTGAATTTTATGATGAATCAAACAAATTTTTATTGAACATTTTTTTGATATATTGCAGAAATTATGAAAATTATTTTATATTGCATATAAGATTACAACAATCAGTTTTCTGTACTGAATTATTTTTTAGAAGTAAGCATGCATTGTTTCAGTTATGGCATTAATGGAACGTTTTGGTTAATTGTAGTTACTCACGTGCAATTTAAAGCTTAAATTTTACTGGAGCTGAGAGAAAATTGGTTAGATGCATAGTAGAATGAAGAGGAAGGCTTAATGCTTCTATAATATAGTAGCTTTAAGCCATTCGTAGAGTATGAGTTATATGACTATCCAAATTGGAATTAATATACGTTTTTAAAGGCAAAATTTCCATTTCGGTCAATACCTTATTTCGATTATATGCCAGAGTTTCAGCATTTTGTACACTTGAATATTCTCAATGGCATCAAGCAATTTTATTACTTTTAGAAATTCTATAAATTATACTATTAATATAATTTCATCATTTAATCGAATAATTTAATTATATATTGTTTCCTTACCAATATTTTCATCTTGTAGTGAATTTGTGAAATATTTGGCTTCCCTAAATTGATCAATATTTGAAATAAGTAATTTCCTGTTAAAAGCTGATAGTGAAGTATAATTAAAATTAAAAATTCATATTTAATGTTCTAATAAGTCTATTTTCAAAATTTATTTTTATTAAATATATTTAAAAATCAAATTGAGGACTTTAGTACTTTAGACTGATGATATTCTCTTAATCTGTTATTTCAATTTCATGCTAAGACATGAATTTTGAAATATGAAATTTCTCTAAAGTATTCCTAGTTTTTCCTTCAGTTCATTTTATATTTGTAATCCATTAACCTTTGATAACTGCATCTGAAAAAGCTTTTTGCTTAGTGTTTGTAATTGGGCAATTTTTATTATTGAAAATTCTTTAAAAATTAGGCTATAGTATGCATTTATTTTTTCTCATTCATATATAATTAAAACAAGCGTTTTATTTAATGGGCTACATCATTTTGGCTACTTGGCATTTTCAGCATTCACAAAATTGTCCTTGTACTAAAGTATTTGGGAAAATTATGCTGTAACCAATTGATAACATTCTGTTCCAAACAGTCCGAACTTTTTTTTATATTTAACTTTAAAAAATTTTAATTAAAAAGCAAAAAAAGTATATATGAAATGTAAGAAAAAAATATGAAAGATACATAAAACATGAAATACAGGAAAATAAAGTATCATAACAAAAAATAATTAAAAAAGCAAAACATAAAAAATGGAGGATTATAAAATGAATCAGAATAGTAGAGACATAACAAAATATGAGACTGTAAAAATAAATACCATAAAATACAAAGTTTATATTTGTTTTCAGGTATCAAGAGAGACTTCCAGAACTTTTAATATAATGAGTTTTACTCTTTTTGAGCATTTAATATATTTATTGAGGTTCAAAGAACCCAGTTGATAAAAGTTGAAAGGAAAAGAAAACCTCTTTCTTAAGATTGCTGTTTTAATTTTTAAGATACTTTTACAAATATTTAATTTTATTTTCTTGCTTAGTTAGTCTTATGGAGGAAATATTTCTAGAAATCCTTCCTTAATGTATATTAAATGAATACGAGGTCAAAGAACCCGTTATTGACGACGAATATAGTGATAATTTGAAAACTTAACGATTAATTTGGTTACAAGAATAAATGTTTTAGTAGTAACAAAAAATCTGACTATATCTGTATAATGAAACTAGATCCACAATCGTTTAAGAAAATTCCATATCGTCTCAAGGAGAAGCTCACATGAGTGTAAAATCTGACTTTTGAGTGTCGATAACAAGCAGCTCTCTTGGTTTTTTTTTTTTCTTTTTTGTTTGTTCTGAGCAATTTGCTGTTAACTAGTGTTTTTTTTTTCACTTCCATTGCTTTCGGCTAGGCTTAATGTTTTTGTGGAATAACGCTTTGTTACGGGTTACGAACTTTTGCTCTGTTTGCATTATACATTCTCCAACATTCTGAAAACATGCATAATGGCAATACGCTTATTGTATATGGATAATTCTTACATAAAAATCTTTTAACGTTATTTATTTAGCAATATATGAAATTTGATAGATTGAAATAAAAAAAAAATGTATGCTTCACAATTATGGCGAGAATTTTTTTTTTATGAAAACAGAGTGAATAAATCCCAATAAGAAGTACTAAAATTATGTTTGAGCATTTAATTTTTAACTAGAGTATTAAATTTAATCATAATACATAATACTTTTGAAATTATCTAATCCCTTAAAAAAGGCATATTTTCATTGTATCCAGATATGCTTAAATTTCGAAATATACTAAGCAATACAACAAATAATATAGTGTTTATTGTCTTCAATTTTTTATTAATTTTGAATAATTGTTTATTACAATTATATATTCTATGCATTTTAGGCTTAGAATGGGGAAATACATTTTTAAAAATTAAATTAAATCCAAGCTTCTTTTATCATCACTAATTAAGTTATAACGGAAACTTGATCTGGATATTTAAAAAAAGTCTTCTTTATATGTTCCCTAGATTATTTTAGGTAATATCAGATTTTTGCTATTGAAAAATAAAATAATCATGCAGTGATAGAAGTTAAAATATTAACTCAACTGAAATGTATTCTATTTGCAAAGTTGCATTCTATATCTAACACAAGAAGATATTTTTATAATAATAGAAATCAAATCAAAGAACAATTTTATTGAAAATGATGTATGTGAACTATTAGAAAAATGCTAAATATCTAAATGACTTTCTTAATAATAAAGATAGCTTCAAAATTTTGCTAAATACACACATGTCTTCGAAAAGTTGATCTGAGGCACTTACGTAAGTTATAATAAGGATAATAAAATAATATAATATGAATAAAAAATGAAAGCAGATTCGAACCCGTAATTAATAGCATCGCATCATGATAATATTTCAAGTTTAATTCTTTAGACTTTTTTTTTTATTTAACTTGATTCTGTTAAGCCTCTAGTAGCACAGCCTTATACATATAATTTTCTCTTTCTTTATAAACAATTCAATATCATATCGCTATTTAGCAATAGATATAGAAAATATTATTTTTATTATTCAAGTTGGTTCTATATTTAACTTAACAGAAGGATAATAATACCATATTTTATTAAATACAATTAAAAATTCGAAATTATTAATATTGCTTCCTTTTTTTACAGTTTTCCATATTTCAATATTTTCTAAATGTTTACAGAGCATCCAAGATACTCAATTAAAAAATGAAAAAGCAAAAGTAGTATTAGGAATTTTAAATTTCGCAGTTCATTCATTGAATATGAAAGATCGAAGGAAAGTATTATATCAATGATATATTTTATCTACACAATTTATTTAAATCATTTTTTTCAAATTAAACAAATATTAAATTGTATCATACAAGTAACATATATAATGTCTGGGAAAAGAATAAAGAAAGTACTTACATTGATGAACTTATAATCCTCACGATTATTTTTTGATTATTTTCTTTTGACACCAGAAACTGTATTATTCCAAGGTTTTGTTAAATAATTCACAAACTCAGGGAATATTTACTTTGCAATCACAGAAAATCTTGTTACTTAAACTAAAACTAAAAATATTTATGATATACTAGAATCCTATTTATGTAGCAGATTTTTGAAATGTACTTACACTATTAAAGATTTGCTTTTGTCTGATAATATAAAAAAAAATGAAATCAACTCTATTTTTTTTAAAATTACCTGATTTTTTTTGTGCTTTCGAAAAAAAAGTGGACCTTTTCTTTTGGATGAATACATTAGGCTGCTCTCATTTCTTTCAAGAAATGCTCTAATTCAATTTCAAGAAAGTATACTGTGATCCCTATATTAGGTGGTTAAATATTTACCATTCCAAGAAAATAAATATTTTTTTAGCGGCTTCAGTTGGAGCGATAGAAATAAGTGTCTAAAAGCTTAAGATGGTGTATAATTTTTTTGTATCTCTAATCCTCGAAACCAATTTACCAAGAGAGGAACAAAACTAAATTATTGGTTTACAGGACCAATGAGAAAGACCTAAGAATTATAAGAATCCTATGATTATTTTTTAAAAGATATTATTTTCAAAGATTATTTTGCGGATAAAAGCAATCTTTAAAAATTCGAATCATGATCTTACAGAAAAGGTCAGAGTTTAACAGAATTTATAGAAAAAAGAAAATAAATCTGCTTTATATATTGAAGATCAAATATAAGTAGATTCTTCTTTTTCATAGAATTTTTAGTGCCCTTTGAAGAAAAGAAATAAAAAGAAAAATGAATGAGTTTTTGACACAGTCAAAAATTTCCAAATGAAAAAAATAAAATAAAAAATAAACGAAATAAACTTTTTGTTTGAATTTGTAATAATTGTATTTGATATATTTTATTTGCTTTTCCGTTTTAGAGGAAGACATTATTATACTAATTCAAAATAATTTAATGATAACAGCAATTCGAACAGCAAATAAGTATTAAATAGTACGATTCTGTTTCTTTTCTAATACAAGTAACGAATTTTATTTCATGCATCAAGCGACATTCATTAAAATATATTAAATAAATTTTCCCATGATAAGAAACATTCCTTTTAATTAAAATTGCCTCAAGTTTGAATTTATTACAATGAATAATTTACAAAATATAAATACATGCGAATCTTATTAAATTTTAATATATTTAAATGCTTTTAAATATTTTATTCATACATTTCAAAATAGCATTACAGAAAGAATATAGTATTTCAATAGGAAACCATTTCTTTTTGTAGGAATTAACAGTAATCTGTATTTTGTGAATATGGCGAGACATGACATATTTTTAATATTTAAATTAGACAAAAAAATAACGGGGAATAAATATTAAAATATCGATTTAATATCGATAATAATTCGAAATAAATATCAATTTCAAATTTAAGACTGTAAATGAACCTCTTACTTTATATAATATTAAAGAAAACTGATTTATTAATAATACAAATTTGAAATAAAAAACAATTTGGAACATTTCCCTATCCGTAAAACAAATTGAAAATATTCTTTTTATTCTCCCGAATAAAATGCGTAATAGTTCGATTTTACTCATTCAAAAAGACTATTGTCTTTATGCTCGTTTTTATATAAATTTCATGATTGTTCTATTAGATTATTAAAATTTTAAAAAATGGTGAGCTATTTGTAGTTTTAATATAACAAATTTCACCAGAGATGTAATATTTTGAAAGGTCAGACCTACATTAATCAAACCAATAGTGAAATAGTTTCCCATGATCTTTGATTTTGAAAATGAGAATGTTAGTAATAAGACAAATTGGGAAAAAGGATGATTTCAGAAGATTTTGTTTTTCGATACATTCTAAATTTGAAATACATTTAACGATATTTGTTCAGTCCCAATCAATAATAAATTAGCTCAATAAAGAGCTAATTTATTAAAAAAATTTTAATTTAAGAGACTCCAAATGATTTGAAAATAGAAGATTTGGCGTTTTAATGAATCGTAAGGTTGCTATTTACTGATAATTTTTAACAAAAAATTTTAAGGATAAAGGTTAAGGGAGACATTATAAAGGTTTTAAAATGAAGTGAACTTCTAAAGAAACAAAAATAAGATGATAAAATATATCAATGATGAATTTTTTTATAAGAAATGTTTATTTATATTACATTTAACACAAGCTACTAAGAAAATGAATTTGCCAAAGGACATTTTTTTGCTAAATATAAGAGGAGTAGAAATCTGCAATCCTAGAACATATTATTATTGGCAAAATTTAATTGAAAATGGTTTTTATTTTATTAAAATCCACCATAACAAAGTACTATGATAAAATTGCTAAAAAATATTATGAAAGGCTTTAAAATCAAGTAAACTTCTGCCTTGAAATATGGTTAGATAAGCTGTGTTAGTGTGATATAAAAAATTATTCTGTTACAGAATTGAAACTAGACATTACTGCTCAGTGTCTTGTATTGCTCATTGATGAAGTTGAATTTTGTCCTTGGTAATCACGATCAATAGATTTATTACACTTTTACTGCAACTGCAGCAACACATGCAATTGCTTCACACTAAGTATAAGCAAAATTCCATCAGAATAGTTCCATGCATAAATTGTGTTGTAAACACAGAAACTTTTATGATCTAGAGATCCATGTTTTGATAAAGGGCATTTAAGACGTTCTTAAAAGCATCTGAAAAGCTTTAAAGGTATACTGTTAAACGAATACTGTTATTTTTTTTTCATTTAATTTGCTGAAATTCACTTAATATTTTTAGGTATCATAATATACTAAGAGACTGTAAAATTCGTTTCTTCTTATCATTTTAGTAATAGTTCGACCAGATACATTCAATTCTTTATATTATTTTTTTCTAGTTGGACCAGACAAATACGACTTTTTAATAAACTTATGTCTAAAAAAATTTTCATTGTATTATATACCAGTATGTAATATTGTATTTATAAAAACTTGAGGAATATACTTTTCTCTAAAATTATTGAATGAAAGCTTTCATCTAAGGTTTTGGGAATATATATTCAAAAATATGACTCAAAATTCCTTTTTTTAAGTCTTGAGTTTCGAATTTTTCTCTTCTAAAATATCTACTATTTCAGAAACTCGATTTGTAAAACGTGTTCATTTGTATGGTGTAAAGATCGGCAGCCACAAATAAGGTAATTCATTAACGCTAAGATGATTTTAGTACTTTCATAAAATTGTGAAAATTACTACTCCTTGTCCATTTTTTCTCAGTAAAGGATAATATTTATTTAGTTTTTATTCTTAATCAAGATCATTACAGTCTGATTAATATTGGAAAGCTGTTAATAAATACATTTATCTTAATCAAATTTTGTAAATTAGATTAAGATAAATGTATTCCCAAATTAAATTATAATAAATGCATGATTAAGTACTTAAGGCATTTTATTGACCTTTTTAGTTATTTTTATACTTCATGAAGGATTGGTACCTCAACCACTCATAAGGTTACCTTTATGAATTCTATCAGGCATGCAATCTATTAATCAAATGGAATAGTAATTGGATATATTTTTTATAAATGCAGCAATATTATCGAGCTATATTTCCAAAAGCTGATATTAGTATTGATGAATGGAAATGAAAAAGAAAGATTCGTTCCTTTACCTCTACTGATAATACAGATAAATGTGTGTGTGCCTGTAAATTTATATTTCTCAGTACGTCTGCTTGTGTGTGTGTGCGTGCGTGTGTGTGTGTGTGTGTGTGTGTGTGTGTGTGTGTGTGTGTGTGTGTGTGTGTGTGTGTGTGTGTGTGTTTTGACGCTCTACAGGCCAGACTGTTTAATCTAAAGCTATACTTTGAAGTGTGAGAATGAGCGCTTTGGATTGATTGTTTTGAAGTTTTAACTAAAATTTTAATCAATTAAAAATTAATCTGATTTCAATATTTTTTGGCAATAATTTTCGAAAATATTATTGCACAAAAACGTATTATATATTGTTGCCATGTTTTTTTTTTTAAATATTTTTTATTATATCAATGTAATAGGCATGAAATTTTTTTTGAAATTGATAAGATAGAAATGATAAAATTGAGAGATAAAAAATAATTTTGCTGATGTTTTTTTTAAGAAAAAGTTACATAACATATTTAACATGAATTTTTAGCAATCGCTGATATCGGAGATCCAATTCGTCACTGGAGGTGGTTAGTACTAAATAATATTTGTTTCCAACATAATAATGCATTTTTATTTTTATAATGTTTTCTTTTAATATTTCTCTCAGAAATCTTGAAAATTAACTGCCTTACCGAGCAGCTGGTGTGAGAGGAATATCGGTTGCATTTAATATAAATTAAATCCCTTTTCTATAGATAGTCTGATGTTTACAATTTCTTGAACAAAGTACTTTTAAGAATCAAATGGATATAGATATTAAGGTTGTGTTATTTTAAGAGTTTCACTCTTGTTCATTATGTATATTAATCTTTCTAACAAATCCGGGGTTCGTTGCAACTTGGAACTATTTTAAATTTAAGTACCTGAATAACACATTTTAAATTACACGGCGTCTTCTGAGATAATGAAGTTTCACTTTCTGTATTCTTAAGTAAACAACTCAGATGATTAGAAGAATATTTCCTCCTCAGCCAACAACAGCACGAGATAAAATATCTGGTGCATCAGTGAAAATGATAGGAATTTTTATAGCAACAATGACATCAATTGTTTAAATTCATCGCTGCTGGTAAAAAAGGTGAATATGTGTGCTTTATGCATGTTTGCTCTTGAGTCGGTGCTTTACAGGCCAGACCGTCTGTCCTACTGTCACCACAGCACATATACATCATGGAGGGTGGGAATGCGCATGTTGAAGCGCATTCCATTCCCCATATATATATATATATATATATATGTGTGTGTGTGTGTGTGTGTGTGTGTGTGTGTGTGTGTGTGTGTGTGTGTGTGTGTGTGTGTGTGTGCGTGTGTGCGTGTGTGTGTGTGTGTGCGTGCGTGTGTGTGTGTGTGTGTGTGTGCGTGTGTGTGTGTGTGTGTGCGTGCGCGTGTGTGTGTGTGTGTGTGTGTGTGTGTGTGTGCGAGCGCGTGTGTGTGTGTGTTCAGTTTAGCAAAAGTGCAACGTTTTCCTGAATTTTGGGCATTTTTTAGATACAATAGATTTCACTGTTGTACTGATGAAATTTAACGAGTTTTTATTATTTCATCAAACATTTTATCGTATGATTTTTCTTCCATTACTGTAACTGAAAACGAAATTCTATTTGAAATATGTCCGTCCAATAAATAAATGGAGCTGCAATGCCATGAAATTCACAAGGTAAATGAATCTTACATTAAAATTTTTAATTGCTTTTATTTCATTCAACATTTTTAATTGATTTTATTGGATTATTTCCCTTAAAAACATTCAGGTAACCAATAGATAGATATTAATTTTGTCAATTAAAATAACACTGTTATAATGGTTGACAGTTTGAAAGAATCCAGACATGAAAATACATCTGAATGATTTATATAAGATTAGATTAAAAAAATATCCTTGAGCAACCAGTCGGTCATCAAAAGCTACTTATACTAAAATACGTGTTAAAAAATATCAAATTTCAGGGAAAGATTTCACGGCAATAAAACCGATAACAATAAATGGAGTAGTTTTTAAATTTAAATAAAATATAAGTCACTTTGCTCAATAATGATTTCAAGAATCACCGGAAAAAGCACATCTTGTTTACTTTTTAATTTATTAAAATTTTAAAAAAATACTCAAAGTGCATTTCCTTTCCCTCCAAATTATACTTGTGAAAAATTTAGTAACTCAAGCTGTCTAACCACATGAAAAAACTTAAATTTTTCTTTGTTATTGCTAGAAATTGACTGAATTTCAGTTAACTGTATTTCCAAATAAATAACGGCCATTAATAGTTTCAATAATTAAATGTATCGTTTTCTCAAAATTAAAAAAAAAATAAAGAGAATGTTTTTTTTTTTTTTTTTTTTTTTTTTTTTATTAAAACTTTTTCTGTTTCTTTCAAGTTTTATAAAAGACAGTCATAAATACATGATTTTAGGTGGCTTTATCTTATTGAAACATGAATAACTTAAACAGAAATCTGAGTTCTCTGCTGAATTCTTTTTTTTATTATTATTATCTGTACTTATTAAAAAAAAAAAAGATATATTGTGTCCTACTCGGCTGGGTTTCAAAATAGTCGATTTTTGTCGTTCCATACAAAGTTTTCAAATTAAGTGCATACATATATTAGAAACTGGGAATATGCTCTTATTGTGATATTGTTTTTGAAATTTTGATAAAAAAAATGTATAAATTAAAAATAAATTTTTGCTTGTTTCACCGGACTTTCCAAAATTTTTACTGCACAAGATGTATTTATTTTTCTTGACTTTTTCAAAATAATTTATTCACTGATGTTAATTTATTGTCTTAAGACAATTTTCTCTAAAGTTTAACATTTTTTTTTAAATATATATTTTTTTAATTTACAGCATTATTTTTCATTGATGTTATTGAATGTAAACTTTTTTCCGTTTTCCACTAAATGTTTAATAGTGGATTTGATTGATATTTTTGAAAGCATTGGAATGGATATTCTATTATTTTTTTCACATCTTTCGGCAATGATGTAATGATTTATACTTATTTTTTATTTGTTTATTTTATTTCATTAAATTTTTAATGAATTTTGATATAGAAATTTATGCTTATTAATTTTGAATTCGTTTTATCACAAAGCTTTAATCTTATGCTGATACAACAATTCGGAAAACATACCGTTCAATTTTATTATTAGAATCAGATTAATGATTTGAGTGTGTAATAGCATAATATGAATAGTATTATATTTATTATAGACTAGCGGATATTCATGGATTGTAATTTAAAATAACTAAATAGATTCAAGTACATGAGGAGCAGAACAATAGTAAAGCTACTAGGAGGATTCATCCTGAATATGTATTGCCTCTACCACCACATTTTTTTTATTTGAAATCAACTTATTTAATAAGTTGAATGAACCCAATTTGTCGTCCAAGAATGCTATAATAGTATCGAGTAATGTATTACTACTTTTGAAAAAGATATTTGATCCTTAACAAATACAACAATCCTTACATAATAATACAATCTTTAACAAATTAACAATATACAGATAATACAATCCTTAACAAATTAACAGTTCATCCTTTTATTTTTAGTTAAGTTTCTTGGAGCTATATATTATCCCTTAAGAGTAAACCGAAAACTGCCTCTTTGTTTCAGTCATCAAATAAATCAAAGTATTTTTTTTAAATTTTTTCGGAAATATTAATTTCTTGATAAGGATATTTTCGTATAAAAATAGTTTAAAATTATTTATTGAGTTAAAATTTCAATAAAGCTGGTGTAATTTGAAAAAAGTTAAAAAGAGATATATGCTCGCATTAATTTTTGCTACCTCCAAAAGGTTAAATTATTTCGAGATTTTTCTCGCTACGAAGCTTAATCTTTATCTTTTAATCATGTACTTTTAGTTAAAATATAAAAGTTTAAAAAAATGAATTCTCCAGATATTTATATGATTATTTTTAATCAAATATCAAAAGAAGAGATTATTTTTAAAGAAGAGGAGAAAATTTAAGATAAAGTATCGAGCTTCTTAAAATGAAATAAAGTTATTTATTTGGATTATTTTAATTAATTATTGTTTATCTTTTAGATTTCAATAGAGCTAAAAAAGGAACACATTTCTCTGGAATATTTTTGAATATTTGATGATTTTTTAACTGAATGAACAGAGCTGAGATTTTCGGATCCGAACTGACAATTTTATTTATGCATTTTTATATTCATGAAATAATATATGGAAATAAAGCTAATAATATTATTTAAAAAGTAATCTTCAATTCTTTTGTAAAGAAAAATAAATCCATAAAATGAAATATTATATATTAGTTTGTTATTAATTCATTATTTGGGAATTATACGTATTTATGAATTTAAGAAGAGTTATAGAAATAAATAATGAATTTCGTAGTTAATACTACTTATTAAATTATGTTTACTTCAGTAATGTAACAACGTCGCAGTTCTACAATGTAAAAAAATTCTCGCATTAAAAACAATTTTATCACTTTAAATATTTATCGCACTTAAGAGATGCCAAAGAAGCGAAGAATCTATGAAATATCCAGTTAAAATTTTTTTGACAATTACAGTTACTTCTCCTTTTATGCTTGGTATATGAGATATTATAAATAATTTAAATATATTATATAAAATTTAATTCCTAAAAGCGAATTGTTAAAGTTTATTTAAGCTTATTTAAGTTTATTATTTTAGCTTTTATTTTTTTATTAAGCTTATTATTATTTTTAAGCTTTATTAGTTTTTAAGATAATTTTATATTAAAAGTTTGTTTGTTTGTTTGTTTCTTATGGCACTTGCCACTGACAAGCCCGCTGTTACGAAGACAGCGATTTAAGCCTGAAGGGGAACGTCTCTTATTTTTTATAGCAGCGCCAACTAGGGCCAAGAGTACGACTTTGCCACTCACGCATCACTCATTCACTTGCACAACCCCTTTTTACAGGAGGGCACATTCACACATCTCACAGATAGAACAACAGAAGAACAACCATGCCCAAACCGGGACTCGAACCCGGGACGCCCAGATCACGGGGAAGACGCGCTACCCCTATGCCAGGACGCCGGCATATTAAAAGTATTGGTATAAAGAAGTTGAGAGCAAGATGGAAAGCATCTGTGTCATCAATATGAAATTAATGCTTAGTGATAATTTACTAAAAATTGAAAGGAATGTGGCGATCCTGCTTCCATCAAAATGACTGTATTCGAAAAACTATTTTCCTAACTGCGCACCGGAAGTGCGAAGCAGTTATCTACGATCAAGCGCGCAAGCTGTGCGAATTAAAAAGATCAATTTCCAGTCTTTCAAAAAAGAATCTGTTGTCTGTCGATGTGTTAGCGTTAAAAATTAAAAGATGTTTATTTTTATATAAAAAAAGTCGTCGCTCATTCTTTATGTGTGGATGTAACTTAACTATCCCAATTTGCAACCTTCTCCACTAAAACATCCCACATTTGGTGACTCGAAAAGTGAAAGGATAACTTTCCCAGTTTTCTTTATGCATTAAATGGCGCCATAGCGCATTTCTTCCTAATGGCGGTAAGCGTATCGTTGAATATTGTTTCTATTTTCACAGCCTAAATAATTTCCATCGGAACTTCTGTTATATAATTTGGTTTAGCATTTTCATATTATTTACTCTGATTATCAGTATATTATTTGTATTTTCGTATTTCAAAGCAGTTTTGTGAAATTATATTTATAACGTGCCTTTGATTTCTTGAATAAAACATGCCAGGAGATACTCCAAATTCCGCCAACAACGACGCAATAGTTTCTCGTGTTGGCGTCAAACTTCCGCCTTTCTGGAAAGCTAACCCTGCATTATGGTTTGTTCAACTTGAGGCGCAATTCGCCTTGGCGGGAATTACTGCTGACGATACAAAATTTAATCATGTTATTTCTGCCGTTGATTCTGATATTTTGAATTGTGTAAGCGATATAATATTGAAACCTCCTGATACTGATAAATATCCAACATTAAAAAAAACGTTTAATTGAGTTGCATTCTGAAAGTGAAGCTTCGAAAATACGTACGCTGCTACAAGGCCTAGAACTTGGCGACCAACGACCATCTCAGTTATTAGCTCGTATGAAAACATTGGCGGGCGATACTGTTGGCGAGCCACTCTTAAAATCTCTTTGGCTCGGAAGACTGCCAAACAGCACACAAACTATTTTAACTGCTTTGAATGAAGATTTAGCTGGTTTAGCATCAGTTGCAGATAAAATAAATGATTTGGCTGGCCATTCAAACATTAATTCCGTTACTCCTCAATCTTCGAATAATCAAATAGCCCAACTTGAAAAACAAGTCGCCCATTTGACGACTTTAGTTGGCGAGCTTACTACAACAATGCGCCAATCACGCTCTCAAAGCAGAAATAGAAATCGACCTTTTAAAAACAGTCGTAGTTGCTCTCGTGATCGCTTAAAAAAATATAAAGAACCTGCTGATGGCATTTACTTTTATCATACAAATTTTGGCACAAAAGCAAAAAAATGTAGTTTGCCTTGCTCTTTCAAGAATTCGGGAAACTAAATCGGCGGTCGTCCACTGGCCTTGGCCACGATCGCAAAATTAATAGAATTATGCTGGCCGATAAAGTTAGTAAATAGAAATTTTTAGTGGATACAGGCGCAGACGTATCTGTTTTACCACACAATTATGCTCCTAAAGCTGATTCCTCTAATGAATTACTCCTCTTAGCTGCTAATGGCACAAAAATAGCTACTTTTGGTAAAAAACGCCTTACGCTAGACTTAAATTTACGGCGAAATTTTACTTGGTCTTTCATAATTGCAAATGTGAACCAACCAATTATAGGTGTTGATTTTTTAAAACACTATAATCTTTTGGTTGATGTTAAAAGTGGTTGTTTGATTGATGGCATAACTAAATTAACCACTCAAGGCAAATATACAAACACAGATTCATTAACTTCTGGTATATCCATTTTGCTTGGTGATTCAGAATTCTATGACATTTTATCGCAATTCCAAGACCTCACTAATCCATCTCAACCAACAAAAAGCAAAGTATCAACTAAAATACATCACTTTATTGAAACAACTGGTCAGCCAGTATTTTCGAGACCTCGTCGCTTATCTCCCGAGTTGCTAAAAATTGCACGTCAGGAATTTGAATTTTTAATGTCTCAAGGTATTATCCGTCCTTCTAGTAGCCCATGGGCAAGTCCTCTACACATGGTGAAAAAGTCTAATGGAGAATGGAGACCGTGTGGCGACTACCGTCGTTTAAATTCAATTACCGTTCCTGATAGATACCCAGTTCCTCATATTCAAGATTGCACTCAAATGTTTTTCAATAAAACCATTTTCTCCACCCTGGATTTGATCCGAGATTATCATCAAATTCCTATTAACCCAGCGGACATTCCAAAAACAGCAATCACAACCCCATTTGGTCTTTTTGAATATGTTTATATGCCCTTTGGTTTAAGAAACGCGGGACAAACCTTTCAACGTTATATACATCAAGTTTTGTCAAATTTAGATTTCTGCATTCCTTATTTTGATGACATACTGATTGCATCAAATAATGTAGAACAGCACAAACAACATTTAAAAACAGTATTTGAACGATTATCTCAGCACGGATTGAAACTAAACCCTTCAAAATGCGTCCTTGGGAAGCAATCGGTAAAGTTTCTAGGTTGTCTAATTACATCTGAAGGCGTGAAACCTTTACCGGAAAAAGTTCAAGCCATTTCTGATTTTCCCAAACCTCAAAATATATCTGAGCTAAAGCGTTTCTTGGCCATGCTCAATTTTTACCGTCGATTTTTGCCTCATGCCGCTCAGACTCAAGCTAGCCTACACGAACTTTTAAAAAACTCTAAAAAGAATGATAAGCGACTTGTTCCTTGGACTGACCTCACTACAGAAGCTTTCGAAAAATGCAAATCTGATATTGCAAATGCAGCTACTTTGAACTTCCATTCACCTAACCAGCAATTATCTATCATGGTTGATGCTTCAGACTCAGCCATCGGATCTGTCCTCCATACAACTACGTCTAATGGTCAACAACCTCTAGCATTTTATTCCCGAAAACTTACGCCCTCAGAACGTAAATACAGTACGTATGATAGGGAACTTTTGGCGATATATGCAACTATCAAACATTTTCGACACTTTTTGGAAGGTCAAAATTTCATAATATTTACAGATCATCGACCTCTTACTTTTGCTTTCACCAAAAAATCTGACTCTTCTTCTCCAAGACAACTAAGATACCTTGATTTCATTGCACAATTCAGCACCGACATCAGGCACGTATCGGGCTCAAAAAACGTTGTAGCTGATACCTTATCTCGTATTAATGAAATACAGTTACCAAAAATAGACTTTTCTGCCATGGCGGAAGCACAAGCATCTGATGAAGAACTTCAGACTATTTTGGCAAAGAATGAACTGTCACTTTGTTTAAAACCTCTCTCAACCGACCCCAATTCATCTAAACTTTACTGTGATGTCAAGCAAAACAAAATTAGACCTTACGTTCCAGAAATTTTCCGAAAGAAAGTTTTTCTATCTTTGCACAATATTTCCCACCCAGGTATCCGTGCCACTAAACATTTGATTTCAGAGAGATTCTTTTGGCCGTCCATGCAAAAGGACATTTCAAATTTCACCCGTTCATGTCTAGATTGCCAAAAATCTAAAATAGCTAGACACACCAATAGTCCTCTTAAATCTTTTCAATTACCTGCAGCCAGATTCGATCATGTTCATCTAGATCTCGTAGGACCTCTTCCACCTTCAAACAATTGCGGATACCTACTTACCTGCATAGATCGTTTCACACGATGGCCTGAGGCAATTCCCATTCCTGATATTTCCGCTGAAACTGTTGCGCGTGCATTCATAACTCATTGGATCTCACGCTTCGGTTTGCCTTCAATAATCACGACAGATCAAGGACGACAATTCCAAAGCAACTTGTTTTCTTTGCTCAGCAAACTCTTGGGTGTCCAAAAGATCCGAACGACTCCATACCACCCAAAAAGCAATGGAATAGTCGAGCAATTCCATCGATCTCTTAAACAAAGCCTCCGATGTCATGCATCTACGAAATGGACCGAATCAATTCCTTTGGTTTTGCTCGGACTCCGAACCGCATTAAAAGAAGATCTACAGTGCACATCGGCCGAACTAGTTTATGGCTCAACCCTTAAACTACCATCAGAATTTTTTGAATCCCCTTCAATTAACGTCGAGCCTCATGAGTTCCTAATAAATTTACGGACCTTGATGGATCAACTTAAACCTGTTGCTACTGCACCTCATGACACCAAGAAAGTATTCGTTCATCCAGCTCTGGACACTTGCTCACATGTGTTCGTGCGCCACGATGCTGTTAAAAAACCTTTACAAGCGCCATACGATGGACCATACCTCGTACTCAAACGAACTGATAAAATGTTCACAATTGAAAAGAACGGCAAACAGTCCACGATCAACATTGATCGCTTAAAGCCTGCGTTCTTCGAGAACTCTCACCAGTCCTCTGCACCAGCAATATCACCACCAGTTGCAGTTCCGACTTCACCAAAACCAGTACCTGAACTGTCTCCATCGAGTCCTGTGTCACCTACAAATTCTACTCCAGCACCTTATGTGACCAGATCTGGCCGACGAGTTCGCTTCAACACTCGTTACCTCTAACTTCAGTGCCTGCTGCACTACTAGAGGGGGGAGTACTGTGGCGATCCTGCTTCCATCAAAATGACTGTATTCGAAAAACTATTTTCCTAACTGCGCACCGGAAGTGCGAAGCAGTTATCTACGATCAAGCGCGCAAGCTGTGCGAATTAAAAAGATCAATTTCCAGTCTTTCAAAAAAGAATCTGTTGTCTGTCGATGTGTTAGCGTTA
Organism: Argiope bruennichi; assembly: GCF_947563725.1. NCBI lineage: Eukaryota > Metazoa > Arthropoda > Arachnida > Araneae > Araneidae > Argiope > Argiope bruennichi. The sequence goes on from NC_079155.1 coordinate 69,329,776, forward strand.
AAAATTAAAAGATGTTTATTTTTATATAAAAAAAGTCGTCGCTCATTCTTTATGTGTGGATGTAACTTAACTATCCCAATTTGCAACCTTCTCCACTAAAACATCCCACAGGAATATCAAGAATTTAGCAAAATATTGAAGTACAAGATTCTTGAAAAAAAAAATCAATATAAAAATACCATATGTTATTAGAATGAGTTAAAAATATAGGGGTATATAACTTACTAAAGTAACCCCTTGAAATGAAGGGATGCAGCAACTTAATATGCAAAACGGAAATGCATATAAACAATTTAACTCTGATAATTAATTAATAAGTTTTATGCATTTTCACTGATTCAAATTCCAAAGATTACACAATACGAAAGGGATTAAGATGCAAAATCATCTTTAATACTCTGACTCCTAAAGGCAATCTAGTCCTGAATATAATTGTGAGTAGAGGTTTGTTAGTGAATTTCTCAGTAAAACGGACTCGCTCATCATCGGCATACTTATCCTTAGAATGTGAAACCCTGAAAATACACTAACTGACTAATACAGACATTTATTAAACTTCAATAGATGGCATCTCGATTTGAATTGTGGAAGCACGGGAATGTAGAATGCATGAGTCTATTCTTAAGAACTGGGCTTTTTTACAATGCAAGATTCGTTTCTTAATTACAAGAAAATCAGCCAGAAACATTTTTTTTCCTGTTCAGACAAAAAAAAAAAAAAAAAAATAAGAAAAATAAATCATTATTTTAAAAACAAATAATACTCACTTCTCCCCCTAAACCACTCTTGATGATAATTCATTTGCAAATGCAGACCAGATAAAAACCGACCCATCAGCATAGAACTTACTCTCCCCAGTCGAGCTAGAATTTTCAGAAGTTATAAGAAGAACGTAAAAGCTCATTTTCTATTAGCGTTTTTATTGATAGATAACTCAAAAATAAGTAAGTGATATTATAAAATCCTCTTATTGTTCTTTGGCTTTCAGAAGAAGTTTTAAAAATAAACAAACATTTAACACAAAATTTAAATTTAAATTAAGGATTCAATGTATAAATTTGATTAATATCTTTCTCTCTCTTGTAATACTTTTGGAATGCTTCTGAAATACACGAACTAAAATAAAAGTTATTTGTTGCAAGAAGATTATTCCTATTTCTATTTATTTAACAATTAAGATATTTTTTAAACAAAGTTGACGTCAATAGTAATACCCAATTAATTTTTAAACAGATGAAAGTATTGTTTAAAAATCAATCATTAAATATTTCAGAAACATTGTTTCAAGACTCAAGCTTTTTAGATAACAAAAATTGTGTAAACATGTAAAATATCCTTTCTTGAATAGTCAGCCCAAATTTTTCTTCTGTATTCATGATTCTAAATTATTTTGAAAATTCCAGAGTGATTGCTTACATTATAAAATTCAGAATCCTGGCACCTATTCATAATTTGTTTTTCAAAATTTATATCATATTTATTTGAGAAATGGAAATTTTATTTGATATATTTTTAGAATTGCATTCCATATTGCGGACAAGGCTTCCTGATCCATGGACGTTTATCAAGTTAAAACACAATGAAGAATTAACCATCATCATAAATAATATCACCTATTTTATTGCATATTTTGCCTTTCTTGCTTGGTTTGTTGAAGTATTTATTTCAAGAGTGCAAGATACATGTGGGAAACGTCTTGACGTTAAAGACAAATGGTTCGCCGCTGTAAGTGCTTCTTTGATAAATTTTACAATATATTTTTCATAAGCCTGTATAAAGGCTTTAAAATGAAATGAAAGTTTAAAATATTTGATAATATATGTAAAATTTAAAATATTAATGTTCATCCATGCAATTTTTGCAGAATAATAAGGGGATGGTGAACTCTATTAGAAATTTTTACCAGTTGTGAACTTAGATAAAAGAGATATTTTATTTATATATATTAAAATATAAATACTACAAATATTTTTAAAAAGTATTCTATGAAATGAAATATATTATTTTTAAAACATTAAACATATATATTTTTTAATTTTAATAATATTACAGCCAATTTATCGTTTTACTTATTCTATTTATTTTCCATAATTTCATATATAAATTTAATTTGAATGAAAGCTATTATGATTAAAATTCTTAGTTAAAGACATATTTTAGAAATATTTTTAAGCCTACGCATATAATTTCCATAGTAATTTTACAATTTTCTGTGCAAAAATTGATTTAACATTATTTAAAGGAATTTGAAATTATATATATATATATACAGAGGAGAAATTGATAAAATTAAAAATGTAATTTTGTTGAGATTTAAGATAACATAAAAATTATATTTGTGAGATAGTAATTTTGAAAGAAAAGGTTATCCATATGTAAATCATAACGATTGACCTTCTGGAGACAATTAAGTCTTTTTTGGCACTCGATGGAGACATATTTCTTGATTTATTTTGCGGTTTTTTCGTTCATATTATGGAAGAGATTCTTCCGTGGTAGGCGCCTCGAAATAAGGATAAGAAGCTTCCGGCATGGTGGTTGGTTCTCGCAAACGAAAAGGTGAGGTTCGGCTCCTCCCATCGATGACGGGATGTTCTTCTTAGAAACTCAACCACTTTTTCTGCCAGTGTTGCTGTTACGGCGGTCCGGTCATTCAGTATTATTTATTCGTGTGCCTTTGGGAGAGTTGGAGAGTGAGTGATATGACTTATCTGAAAGAGAGAATGGAATTTTTCGTTAAACGTCGAGACTTATTCAAAGAATTTCTAAAAAATATTTTGAAAGCTAATTAATTAGCGAATCATTGAATTAAATGCAGCTGCATAAAAGTCTATTGAAGCTGTCTGAAATATCCGAATAACACTTTGTTTACATTTCACCGTTGCCATTCGACAATAGGTAATAAAAGCGATTTATGTATCAGATACATTATAGTTTTATATATATATATATATATATATATATATATATATATATATATATATATATATATATATATATATATATATATATATATATATATATATATATATATATATATATATATATATATATAGAGAGAGAGAGAGAGAGAGAGAGAGAGAGAGAGATTGTAAAAATATTATTTTAAAAGGCATTTCATATAATTAAGGATAGAATGCTTTTCTTTAACTTATTCAAGGTTTTAAAAATGTCATTTTAGGTGTTATCTCTAGTTTGCGCTGTGCATCTACTTTGGCCATTTCTTCTGTTCTTTACTCATTTCCTCACCTGCTGCTTTTATCCCTGGACTACATCCATAGTAGTTCTTCTACTGTACATTTACTTCATGACAACTTCATTTAGAATCATACATTTTTACACATCTTCAAAGATTTTTCTACTTAAACATCACCTTCAAAGGATTTTCTCGTTCGAAAATCTAATAATGTCCAGAACACTGCAAAGTACAGCTGAGACTTTCAGAGTTGGGTATACCACAGCTTATACCTTTTTTGAAGATGGTAGAATTTCATTTACTGGAGAAGATGATTTCAGACCCAGTGCAACGCCTGTTATACAGCCGAGATTGGAGGTGGAAAAAGAATATAGACCATCTGAAGCACTTGTAACTCAGCCCATAATAGCACCTGATGAGCAATATGAATCGCATAGACCATCCAAAGCCCCTGTAATACAGCCCAGAATAGCACCTGATGAAGAGCCTGAATCTTATAAACCATTTACAACACTTGTAACAAAGCCCAAAATAGCACTTAATGAAATTCAAGAATTTTACAGACCATCTGAAGCACCTGAAAAACAACCCAGAATAGCTCATGATGAGCAGCATGAATCGTATAGACCATCTGAAGCACCTGTGATACAGCCTAGATTAGAACCTCATGAACATCGAGAATCTTACAGACTAATGGATAAATACAACGTACAGTTCCGTACATTACCTGAGAAACAATATGGACCATCTGAAACACCTGTAATTCAACCCCGTCCAGATCATAGAGGTTTGCAGACAGAATATGAAACGCAGGAAATACAGCCAACAGAGAAAACTGGACATCACGAAGAATTTTGGATGGCCTCAGGAGTAGGTGCATCAGAAGGTGGGGCAGGATATTCTATCAATTCTGAAAAACCACTGACATTTCCAGAAACAAGAGACAAATATGTCGAAACGGTGACTGAATTTCGAACACGTGAAAGTCAGACAGATGACCGTATTAAATACAAAGATTTCAGCCAACAAGTGGATTTGAGTAAGAGACGAATCAGAACAAGTATTCCACGGAATCAACTGGTAAAAGATTCAAAGTAAGACATTTCTGTTTTTTTCTTCTTTCTCTGTCAGTGTAAGAGATTTCTACCAATCAGGTGTATTAATAATGATATAATAGTCTATAGATGATTTGGATAAGGATTCAGAAACATTATTTGAGCTTAATTTTCCTTTATATATTTCTGTTTTTATTTTTTTTACTATCATAACATTAAAAGTTTCATTAATTGTTGATATTTACGACCCGTTGCTTATTTGGTGATTTTAAGACTATGCCAAGCACCATTTTACAAAAATTGGCAGTATTTCACCAAGATGGTTGCATCATAATTCGATTAGCCGTTGGTCAATTGCTATTGATTTCAGTTATAGATTTTTTTTTCCATTTTTTTTCTAGCGACTTATTTTTCTGGGTTTAAATATTAACATTTAGAACCAAAATATCCAATATGTTCAGCTATACATTTTTTTTATTTCCTTTTGATTTATAATACCTGGAGTGCCAAGCTCCGCTCGGTAGTGGTTTTTCCTTCTTTTTCTTGTGAAATCGTTTTTTTTTGGAGAATATATTAAGATAGAATGACCTACTGATTACAGATGAATAATTTCAATCTTAAACTACGTGCGAACTGGTCATTTAAAGAAAAAAATCACGAATTCATTTAGTTTAACATGTTATTCAAACTCATTAAATCAATAATTTCATTGTTGCTATTGGATGCGATCCGAACGTTTTCGCATTCAGGTAATGTCATACAGCGCTATCTCACAAAGTTTTGAAGTACCAGTAGGTTATCATCCTATGGCAACAATGCAAATATCACAACGAGACTGGGCTATATGACATTGTTAGCATGAGAGCAGATAGAAAAAGGCTCTAATAGTTATATTTTTTGTGTAAAATCACGTTTATTCAAGATAGACGCTTATAACTATAAATTTAGAAAGTATAACCTTATTTAAATGTAAAATTTAATCCAAATCGTTAGAGCCGTTTCCGATATACACGAAATAAATTTATATATATATAAACAAAAATTGATCATTTAAAGTTATAAGATAATATTTATTTAAATTTTTCTTCATTGATTTTTATAAATTAACTATAATTTATAAATTTATATATAATTTGAAAAATATAATTCAAATTTTAGCAAATTACAATTATGTATGTTAATAAATATTATCTATAGAGTTTAATAGTTTTTAATTTTTTTAATATTATAAGAGGTGGGTTTCCTCAATATTTAAATTTTTCTTTCTTCACTCCGTATATAATCGCATTTCTTTAAACTTATTTTTAGTTAATTTTTAAATACTTTCTTCAAAATAAGACATTTTTTTCCTTAGCAATATTATACACAAGAAGAAGAAAAATATTCTTGATTTATAAATGGATTTTATGTTTCTGTTATTTAAAAAAAAAATCACATTCTGAAAATTTAAATAAATAAAGTTTAGGAGTATAGTGAATTTATATCTTATCGAAATGTAGTCTGCTTTTATGCCTGAATTAAATCTAAAAGTATCAATTATTCTTATGCTGAATTCTTATAGTTAGGGTATTTAAAGAAAATAAATTATTTCCAAATTATAAATTCAGAAATCTTTGAAAAATGGATTTTTTTTATAATAAATGATTTAAGTTTTCACTTATACTTTATGAAGAAACGAAATTATATTGTTCATGAATATTTTAAATTGTAAACATTTTGATGACGACTTGGAATTTCTTATTCTTATTTATAGAAAATATCTACATTCTTTTTAAGATTTTAAATACAAGTAAAAGTTTTTAATTGATATTCAGTAAAATGATGGAATTCTACATTATATCTTTAATTTTTATTACTAATATTAAGCAGAATGTCTGTTTCAGCACATTTAGTGGCTCTCAATAGAAATCATCTCCAACACAGATCTAACAAATTTGACAAAAATATAATTTCGAGGAGAATGTTCAATTGAGAATAATTGTTTAAAATATTAATTATCCGAATATGGAGCTAGAGTTTGACCTTTTCGCTAGAAAAGTTTCGAAAATATTATTACATAAAGAGATTATTACAGCAATTTAAAAATTAAAAAAAAAATAGTTTTACATTTGAATTTTATTTACACTTTAAAAAAAATTTATTCATACCAAATAAGTTATTTTCAATTTTTATAAATTATTTTAGTTTATTAAATGTAATTTTGATTAATTTTTAATATTGTTGTTGGGCTCTAGTGAAGTTACAGAACCGCAAAAGATAGATGAAAACCTTACTTTTTTTAACAGGGAATATAATGTCTTGTTACTCGATCCATTTACCAGAACTACCAGATATCGCTCTAGATGCATGGCTATTATAATATTACTCATTTAATATTTATCACAATTTGATGTCAAAAAGGCTTTGTTAAGAAATCATGAATATCAGATTATGTTATTAGATTTTATTGAGATTAGAAACAGCCAATATTCTGCGCTAACTATCAGGTACCCAAAGGCGACAAGTAATAAAATAGAGGAGAATAGAGGAGAATATGTCCACTAAAAATAGAGGAGAATATATATGTTGGCACAGTTCAATATACATAGACTGGTGGGAATGAACAATTGGAGAGAAGTTTTAAAATTCGAATTATAAATTTAATTAATTAAAAAATAATCAATTTTTCACAATATTTTCCAAAATTATTACACAAAAATCATTTTCATAATTTTAAAATGAAAAAATTATAATTTTGCTGATACCAAATACTTGGTACACATTTTTTCTCTGAAATTCAAAATCTTTCAAATTTAATTTATTTTAAAATTTAATTCGTTTAATTTAATTTTCAAATTTAATTTAAGAAATTCAAATAATTTTCTTTTTTTCATGAAGTAATTCGTTATTCTCTTCTATTCTAAGCCAAAGAAAAATGAGTTTGCTATTTATCTGCAGTGTTCATGTAAAACTAATATTACATTATTGCAAAAACAACACGCAAGTTGAAAGTTTGCACTTCTGGGAATTCTTATTTAATGCATTATTATATTGGCGATGAGTTGATTAAGAAAATCGATAGGTTAATAAATCCGTTAATGATTATTAGATATTATTAACCTCTTCGTCGTCCGTAACGCGTTTAGCGCGTTCAAGTGAAATTTCTGTAGCGCGGTCGTAACGCGCTTCAAGCGTTCTTCTACATTTTAAAACTTTTCAACGTTTAAAACTCTTGTAAATGTTTACTTATTTTAGCGATGGATTTGGAAACATTTTTTGGTAATTTCTTGACATAGTTGATTTTTCTCAAGAAATTCAAGAGTCTCCTTTGCTGAAAGCGACATTCATTCAGCTGCCATTGTTCTTTCATTGAATTCTTACAGTGTTCATTTATTGAATTAGTGCATTTTATGAATTTTTCCATGCACTGTGAGTGAACTAATTTGAATTTCGGCATTGAAAAAATACAAGTACTGTTAGGGATCAGAATTCATATATTAAACATTATTTTTTATTTTAATTCACAACAAAAATATTTTGATGCCTTAATGTTATTTTGGTAAGATAAAATAGCAAATTAAGACATATGGATATTGTTTAATATATCAGAGAGAGAAACAAAGTAAAAATTCAACAAGGAAATTTAAATTTAAATGACTGAGATTGCTAATTAAGACGTGGACTTTTTTCAAAGAGTTTAGGTCACTTTTACCTTCTCTGCTGTTTTGCATTGAGTATTCAGGTCTGAATAAATATTGTCATCAGATAAACTATAAAATCAGTATAATTAATTTTATTTTTCCATAGAAAACTGTAAAAATTGTGTATATTATTTTATTTGAAATCTTGGATTGTAAAAATACATAATTTCTGAGAAATTAAGACATGAGGAAAACGATTTAACTAATTGAGTAATTGATATGAATTTTGTACCTAAAAATATTACGTGAATTTAAGCAAATATATAATCCGATCAATTCAAAATCTAATTAATAGACCCTTTTTATAGCTTCAGATCAAAATATTGTACAACGTAATGGAATTTCCCTGCATTTATTGTATTTCCAATAATATTTCAACTGCTCAAATAAAATACCGAATCCTAACTAAATAGCAATTATTTGCTTTTACCTAAGTTCTCACTGCCATTGAATTGAATAAACATTTTAAAGAAACATTAACATTTATTTGAAATCCCATCCACTTCAGCATTCGAAAGATCCTACAAAAGCCTGTATAGAAAGTAAGGCTCACTGTAAAATCGATTTCACTATCAGGAACTTTAGCTTAAGTGATGTTCAACTTCATTAGCAGCAATCGCTTCGCAATGGATATTTTAAGAATCCAAAGCCACTAGAAAGGCAACAAAATAAGCTTCTGGAACACACTCGAAACCTCTTTTCAAATTAGCTTCCATTTATCTCTTATGTTTGAAAGCAGATTTGTTGATTGAATCAACTTGTATCAAAAGCGATCATTGCAGATGTATGAAAGGAACTGTTAGCAGCAATTGAGAAGGGAAGGGTAAAATGTCACAAACAATTGATTTCCTTTAGTATATAGAGAGTTAGGGAATAAACCCTTTGAACGTCGGATGATTCTTATTAGTTACGATTTCTCTAATGCCTCTTGGCCCTTATGAAGGTCCAGATAAGACCGCAAAGTATTTACAACTACATTAAGTCTAAAACGTTTAGTAAACCTCCTCAAGTGTAATTCTCCTTTTGGAGGATATTTAAACTGAAATGGAAAAACAATTTTTTTTTTTTTTCATTTTTTTCTCTGCTCAAGAAAATTAAAAGATAATGCAAAAGTTTAAAATAATTAAAATATATTGTCATACTGCAAAGTATTTCGAAGAGTACTGCCTTAATTACAAAAAATGCCTAGTACATTAGATAATTGTTTAGCAAATGACAAACTGCCTTCTAAAGTCATATTTTGTAGTTAAACTATTTCGAGAAATTTTATCGTCGACAGATAGCCAAAATGTCATCTATGCCGATACATATCCCTAAAAGTTTAGATATATGGGGAATGGGAAAATATTTGATAATGAGACAGATTTATTGAACATTAAATTAAGGTATAATAAATTATTGAATAGATTAGAGTATCAATACTCCATGTACTCTATTAGTTCCAGAGATTGATGATAACGATAAATGATAATTAAAATTTCTAATTAAACATAGACATATAATTTTTAGTTAGATCAACCCTTTTCTTTTCCAATCATTATAAAGTCAATGATCTTGAAAACGGTATCAGTAAATAAAATACTTTACAGAATTCTGATACAGCAAACTCAATATACTCTAAAACACATTATTTTTTCAGATTAAAGTTATGTTAAAACATTTTGTACGAGTAAGTCAGCTCCAGGGCATGAAGTTGTTATTAAAAGCTTAATAATGCTTTCTTATTTCATCTATTTCTTAAATTTAGCGGTATTGTGACCATCACCTTTTTGTTCGTCTTGTAAACTGTATAGAAATTAAATAGAGTCTTCCTTTTGCTTTGAACAATAGATAAAAAAAAACTAAAATTAAATTGATGAATTCAAAAACTAAAATTAAATTGATTAATTGATGAATCAGTGAAGAAAATTTCGAGTTCATGCACATCAATACAGGTGTGAATATATTTTTGAAAAATGTACTTAAATTATGTTTGCAAGTCTAAAATTGAAGAAGTTTTAAAAAAATCTAAAAGTATGTTTAAATCTAGACTGAAGAGCCTAACAGTGTGCTAAATCTAGATAGCAACTAAACTGTTATTTGAAAATATTATTTTTGGATTTTAAAATGGTGTAAAAATTATTTTTGCATGGGAATAATTTCGGAAGTTATCGCGTATAAACCATAAAATTCTTGTAAAAATTTTATTTAATTAAAATTAATTTTTAATTAATTGAAAATTAAAAAAGTTACTTCGAGTTGTATAATTCCACCCTCCAAATTATATTTGTACCAATTTTGGCAGTTCTTGGTCAAATTGTCTAGCTTGTATAGCACCAACACACACATATATTAAACGTTAATATATATAGAAAGATTAAGTAAAATAAATTTAGTGATATTTCACAAATTTAAATCGTAATTAAAAAAATAATGAATTCATATGGTAATTTGATAATTCACAGCATTTTTTTAAATACTTTAAATTCATGAAATATTTGTCCTCAAAACCCTGCAATTTCTGACTGTTTACTTGGATACCAAACACTTTATAGCTGTAAATTTCTAAATTCAACAATGTCTCAACTTTTAATTGCAGGGATTTTATGAATATTCATTTCATGCTCAGTTTCAGACTTTGAACTAAAACTTTCATTGAAGATACTGAATATTCATGCCTGTGCTTCATTAGCATATGGAATCCGTCAATAAACGCTTGCACGAAATTTTAGAACAGAATTATATACTTGAAAATTTGTGGGATATTTTTCTGTCGATTTGCAGGTGCTGATTAAATTTAATTTCTTAACAGAACAAACAGAACAGGGTTTGTAAATTACATAAGCGGAATTTTTTTTCGGTTCAGTAAGAGATAGTTCTGTCAACTATATTCAACGGGATTAAAAACATCTTGCGGAAACTGAAGATGCCTAGAAATTTTATTATAAACCAAACTCGATTACAATAAACTAACACACCCATCCGAATTCTCAACAGCTAGAAAAAATGTCATAACACATGAATCCGTTCCGTGATCTATATCTCTACTACTAATAAAGGTGACTGAGCGTGTATAGCCAAGTATATATATGTAGTGGCGTTCTATAGGCAAAAACATTCAGCCAAAAGCTATCACTATTTGGTACATATATTCTTTATAGAAAAAAAAATGCGCATCGAGGTGATTTTTTTTTAAATTTCAATTAAAATTTTAATAAATTTAAATTATTTGAAATTTCGGTATTTTTTGAGGGCATTTTATCAAAAATTATATTTAGAAATAGTTTTATATCATTTAAAATTTTATCTTTCGAATTATATCAATTTTGTATGAACATATTTTTGCCCGATTTTGTATCTGTTTTTAACATAAAAAAGAACAAATTATTAAAAATTATTTAAAGAGTATCTTAAGACAATATGTTCAATATGAATGTGAAACTGAATTCTTTTTTATTTATAATAAATCGTTATTGGCCTGTTTCGAACGGATAGAGGCAATTTCTTTTTGAAAATGTGGTTAGAATTTTTTTTCTAGTTAAAAAGTAAATGTGATTTGTGTTTTCTGAAATGACTTTCTAAAATTTTACAACATAAAATGAATTTTACATCATTCTAAAATTAAAAACAAAATATCTTTTTAATGATAAAATCAATTTCTTTACTGCATTTCAATATATGTCTTTTCAATATAATTTTCATCAAACCTTAATCAGCATTAAAATGTTTCCAGGCGTATTTTACAACATTTTGTATCTTTGTTAAAGGGAAACTCAAATGAATTTTACTGCATTTCAATATATGTCTTTCTTTACTGCATTTCAATATATGTCTTTTCAATATAATTTTAATCAAACCTTAATCAGCATTAAAATGTTTCCATGCGTATTTTACAACATTTTGTATCTTTGTTAAAGGGAAACATCTGGATTTTTTTTTTGATAATCAGGATTTGTATATTCAGCTTATTTTTTAATACAGGGTAGATTTGAATATAAAGTAAATTTTAACTTTTTTTTTTAATTTCTGGCATTTAAATTTTGACTTTAGAATCAAGCAAAGACAATTTTTTTTAAAAATCTTGCTGTTATCAGTATTGTAATTTGATTAATAAAGTGACGCACAGAAATTAAGGAAAATGCGTAACTTATTAAAAAGAATGACGCAAGGTTTCTAAAATAGTATGAGATATTTGCATCTCAAAATTTTTCCTCGGTTATTTTGTGGAAAGTACCGGTATTTTATAAACACGTGTGAAATTCATTAATTTCTGCGATTCAATGTTCTCCAAAGGCGGTTAGTAGAATTATAAATATATAAGCTTGCATATTTTTCTATTATTTGATAAATGCTCTCTAAATTTGGTTTCTTTGCAGGAAAGGTCGAATACGTTCAGTTCGTCAGTGTTGGGACTTGAAAAGAAGTTATAAAATGGGTTATTGTGGGCGATGTTGGAAAGTGGACAACCTGCCATTTCGGCCTGAGTTCACCACTCTCAGAGAACCTCGTACCACAAGATTGGGAACATCATATGGCCCACCAAGATATTTTCTGCCATTACATCAATTTATTGCTGAATATGGAATAGGATTGACAAAATGGATATCTCGCACATGTGGATTTACATAAATTTCAAATATTTAAAATAAAGATTTACATTTTTTTAAAGCTAAATAGTCATAAATTTTACATATGGAGAATTAGATGCTTTTGATAATCATTGGGTTCATTGGAAATAGTGATTAATTTAATTTCAATTAAAACATTTATATGTAAATGATTCCATCAACATCTTCCTATTTTGATAATCACACATGTGTTCAGTTCAATGTGTGCATGAAATTTCTTAGTGGGGAATAAGCTCATGACATCTAAGTGCTATTGAAAGTACAAATGTTCGGTTAATCTGTTTTTTGATTTTCGAGGTAAAGCAAATTCACTTTTTATTCGTGTTGTAAAATATGCAAATATTAAACAAAATTTTTCTTCTTTTGCTTTTGAAAATGGAAAAAAAACATGTGATTAAATAACCAAGCATTGTTTAAAACAAGGGAAATAGTTGGAATTTGTCAACGATGCAATATATTGTTAGAAAATATGTAAAAAAAATTCCTTTTTTTAAAAACGTTCTCCAAAATTACATAACAAATGTCATTATAAAATTAAATATGAATTTGAAATTGATATCTTTAAGTGTCGACTTTTTTAGATTTTCAACCGTGTAAAATCCAGTTTTCGGTAAAGATATTTTCGGAAGCATTAATTTTACACCTAAGTTTTAATTATAATTTTAATTATAAAAAATAATCGCTCCAATTTGCATATTCTTATTCATATGTTTATATATGCATTATAATTTTGGTAGCTGTCGGTCATATAGTTTAAGCGCACACACATGTTCATCTTTATTGTTTGTGGAAATATTAGTGCTGTGATTTGTGAAGATTTTTTTCGGCAATATCAGATAAAGGAAAATCAGGAATAGGCAATATCAGATCTGGAAAATAACTTCTTATTTCACCCATCATATATTTTAAATGCATGTTGATGCACTATTCTTTTTCATTTCGATTTCATGAATAATAGAATATATCATACAGATAATCTTCAGATGCAAGAAGAAAAATATGAATTTTGTGGGCTATTTTAATGAGGATATTGATGGAATTGTGTTCTTTATAAGAATGAGACAACATTAAAATTTAAACAAAGCTTCAAAAGTGTTGTTTTGCAATACTGTGTTAATAAACTTTAATAGCATTAGATAATGCATTATTCTAAAATAAATTTAAGGAATGGATAATACAAAATCACTTTAGTAACTCGTGCCTATGCTTTCTCTATAGCTAATAGCACCTCGTATTAGCATTTTTTGAACTTTTTAACTGGAAAGATTTATAAAAAATGAGCAATAATAAAGTTACATAAAATGGAGCTTGATGATTTTATAGTCAACCAAAAACATCTTAAAGTACTAGAAAAGAAAACTTCATCTATAAGAATAATAGACAAAATTAATAAAAAAGATAAAACTGTTTTTGAAATGGTAGCATTTTAATGCAATAACAAACAAGAAATTTATTAAACAAATAATTTCTATAAAAGAAAGTTATACAATTTATTCTATAAAAGAGAATTGCAAAGAAAACTTTGATTTCAAATGGTTAAAATTTCGTTCCTTGCAAACTTCACGAAATTCAGTCTATAATCCAAAAATAACCTACATTTCTACTGAATTCCTAAAACCAGAAACATTACTTTTTCCAGAACTCTTGAAAAAACAAATTTACTTTACTCTGACTGTTTCTTCAATGTGATTGACATTTTATGATAAATTAAATTTTTCCTCTATTTGCAAACTTCCCACCACAGTTTTATTTCGAACCACTTTTCACACTTTCTTGAGCAATATTTTTCTCATCGAAAAATTTGTGTGGAAGCGAAATTGAAGTCCCTTTAGGGTGACAGAAACTCTAGGAAAATCTCATTTCTCATTCCTGAATGCGGGATGATTTCTGGTTTTTTGAAAGAAAAGCTGACCCAAAAGTGAAATGTCAAAATGTTCACCGGCTATGGAAATGGAAAGAGATGTCATTTACGAATGCAGTGAAGGACTGTCGCTGAGATCAAAGAGTAACTGAATGTTTGCTTTCTAAGGGATTACTGGGTTTGGTAGGAAAAAATAATATTTTCATGTTTAGGTTCAGATTTAATGGGGCTGTCTGATATCATGATAAATTCACTAGATATTGAATCAGAGTATTAGATTTAAGAATCGTTACTAAAAATATGTATTTTTCTAGTAAATAATTTTAAAAAGTAAAATTATTTTAGTCATGTAGCTTCCAGTGAAAATATTAAACTTTATAATTGTTAAGGCATTTTATATGCCATTACTAGAATTTTCTGGACTACTAAAATTTCTAGCACATTCTTACAAGAATTTTAAACAGAATTATGTATTTTTCATACTATTTATCTGAATTTTACAGAAATAATCTCTTGATTTCTATTTAATTTTGTTAGCATGCACGTTCTACGTCTGAAATTGAAATTGACAAAATAAGTACACGAAGAATGAGATATTTTCAGTTATGAATTAAAAAATGTGGTCAACTAGACAGTCTTTTAACGTGTGTAAAAACCGTCTAGTTGACCGTATTTCAGATCTGATGGTTACATATTATCTAAAGAAAGTTGCAACAGGTATTGGACAAGACATTGGAAGAGTGCTAGAAGAGTTGATAAATTAAAGCAGTTAATATTTTTTGTACACCTTAAATATAAATACCAGTTAATCTAGAAGCTTGGAAAAACTTTAAAAAGTAACAATTAAAAAACGGATAAAGATAAAAAGATGCGGTTTGCACCAAATAAATGTCAAAGAAACCGAATTTTGTATGACGCAATAAAAAAATTGTTCTGTTTTCCACTAACAAAAGGCTCTGTAGGGTCACTGGTATCGGATTTCGCAAGCAGCTTAAGTAGTATAAAAAGAGCGGATTCATCAGCTAGTCGAAATGGAAGGCATTGAAATGCTATCCTTAGTGTAGAAAGCCGTCTTAGTTAAACTATTTTACAAAAATTCAGAAAGTTCCAGTCTGGCATTGCGAGCGTATCGTAGCATGAAAGGTATGCGAGACGGTAAAGTACCAATGACCTCTGCATTGACCAAAACGATGCAGAAATTTGAAGCAACAGGTTCTTTGGCTTCCGAGAAGTGGCCGACCTATAGCATCTGTTACTGTTGTCTCGACAGTCGAACAGAGTGTGCAATCGTTATCATCCGTTTCTGCACACGGGGAATGCAGCGCTCCAGCAGTTACGACACAGACAGGCGTGTCTTACGGATCTATCTGGAGAGAACTGCGAATAACACTGAAACGATATCCTTACAAGCTGCAGCACAACCAAAAACTGAAACCTGGTGATTTCATCCAGCGAGGAGATTTTGCGAATTGGGTATTCGTTAAAATGGAACAGCAGCACGACTGGCTTCACTCTGTGCTTTGGACAGATGAAGCGCATTTCACACTGTCTGGCAGTGTTAACACACATAATTGCCGTGTGTGGAGCACAGAAAACCCACATGCATTTGTTGAAGAACACTTGCATCAGCCAAAAGTGACTGTCTGGTGTGGTTTCACATTTGTTTTAGAAGATGTTACAGAGACGTGTTTAAAAACAGTTTCTATCACTGGTGAGCGATATGCAGCATTGATGTAGAGCAAGATTATTCCAGAATTGCAAACGCGTCAGGCACTACAGACAGTCACCTTTATGCAAGATGGGGCACCACCGCATATCTTTGTGCCAGTGCAACGACTTCTACGCTCAAAATTTTGGGAGGATCGCATTATCAGGCAAAACTTTCAAAACGTATGGCCTCCAAGATCTCCGGACCTAACACCTTGTGACTTTTAGCTGTGGGGGTTACTTTAAATCTAGAGTATACTACGACAAATCGCAAACATTGGAAAATTTAAAAGATGCCATCCGCCAATATGTGTCTGCAATACCGAAGGAAATGTTGTTGAATGCTGTTAACTGTATTGTTCCTCGTCTGACAGATGTGCTGCTGAATGACGGACAGCACATTGAACAGTTCAAAAATTCGTCAACTTGTTATTTGAGTAAGCAATCTGTTTGTCAAATAAAAATTTCTAGTATCATAGTCTCCTTGCATAATTCTATATCAGTGACACTATAGCGCCTTCTGTAATTGGAAAACATAACAATTTTTTTATTGAGTCATACAAAATACGGTGTCTTCACCATATATTTGGTGCAAATCACATCTTTTTATCTTTATTCGTTTTCGAATTAATTTTTTAAAGTTTTTCCAGACTTACGGATCATCCGGTATATAGTTGCATTATTCTCTTTTCATACTTTCACGATATTTTATGTAAAAATTAATAATTAAAATTGGATTGAACTAAATAATGATCGACAGTGAAAAAATGTAATACCAAATGTAAAATAAAAATTATGTGCAAAGAAAGATTTAGCGGTAGCATCCAGCTGAAGAGAGAATATTAAGAATCATTAAAAATATAAAATGATATAAATTGAAGACCCACCTTTATTTACTTTTGACCAACAAACATAAAAAAATGTAAATAAAATTTGAAGTACTTTTTATCTAAAATACAATCTTATCTATAAAGTTAGATAAGCAGTATATCTGAAATGTAGTATATATAAATGTAGTATATATAGCTTTATCTAAAAAAGTTTCTATAAAGCTTCTCTTTTTTAAGATATTTATCAGATAGCAATAGTATCTTTTCAAAAACCATTACTTTTTATTGTAAATATTTCCTTTAATCACATTAAGTGGAATCTTTTGGATATTGTTAATATGCTTCATTCACCATATTAGGGTAAAAGGAAATTGTAAATAAGTCTTTTGGGATAATATGCAAAAAGAATATAACAGTATACTTTATTGGCCACCTCACTAATATATACATACTTGATAATCACTATTTTTAATTAATTCAATTTTGATTATAGTAATGATAATTCAATGACCAATTTCTTTTATCCATTGATTCGATAAAAATAATTCGGAAATATAACATTTCTTTTGTACAAAAGTGCGGAAAAGTCCTCTTATCTTATAACAATTTACGCGTTAAATTTTTAGCTTCATCACAAAGTGAAGTAAATCGAACCTGAACCTACTTTAAAAAGAAGATATTTTCTTTCATCAATTGTTTCCGAAATTTATAATCACAGTTTTAGCGGTAAGAGTTTTTCTAGTTTCAATGTTTTACACATTTACAAACATATGCACAAATAAAGACGGAAAAATAAATATCGCATCTGCATTCTGCTGTATTTGTCAAATTTCTCATCTTTAATGTAACATATACACAGACAAATGGTAGGAGTTATAAAAACATAAGTTAATAACAGATTCAAATCAACATCAAATAAGAATCTATGATTATGATGATAAAATCATCACATGTTATATTTCAGCCTATCATCCTTTTACGTTTATGTCATGTTCGCATGAACAGACATGATTCACTTATGTCGGTGGCTGTCAAAAAAAATGTACTGTTCTTGATGTGACATTGATGTGATATGAATACTACATCTAATTTTAAATGTCGTTCTTTTGGAATATCGCTTTTATAGACTGACAAACATAATCCGCCGAATAATTTTTCCAGATATAAGTATGTAAAACCACGAAGATAGAATATTAGATAACAGCAATGAACACTCTGCATAAACAAGAAAATAATGATATATGGAGGCTCCATAATCTGGTATTCTAATTACCTGGACAGTATTTATTACCTGAACAGAAAATTAACTCATCAAAACGGTGTTCAAAATAGACTTCATTTATATTTACCTCCACATATTGGTGTAGAAGTATTTGTAAAGTATAATATCAATATATTTATTAATAAAATCTATTTATTTTCTAATGAGCAAAAGAGAATTATCCATTATCGCCCATAAAACTGCTCTATTATACATTTTATTCAATTTTTTTCTTCACTCATTACGAATAACAGCAAACTTTAACATATTTTTAGCTTGACCTCAACAAGGGATGAGAATATGGCCTGTTTTCAATTGCCATTTAGAAAATTGCTCTATCACATAGTTATTTCCACTTTTTTCCTTACTCGTTAAAAACAACAGCAAACTTTTGCAAATTTTAAGCTTGTTTTCAACTGTGGATGACTACCTTCATTTTCTACCTTTGAAACGTCTTCAATATCTGTAATTTTCACATCTAAATTTCATATAATATTTTTCAATTTAAATTAGTTCTCTCCATAAAATATTTTTGATATAAGCATTATTTATTGGCCGTGGAACATACCTTGTTGGAACTCTGGTATCTAGATAGAAAATACTGTTTAGAGATCAAAATTCCTCTGAGAACTCCAGAGAACATTGGAAATTTAGAAGAAAATATATAAATGATTATTCGCTGAATAGTCTGAATTTTAGAGAATAGAATGGAAATTCCTAATTTCCTTATTCGTTTAGTGTTACAAGGGAAAATAGTTCTAGCATAGGTAAATCGTAAATAGGGGACGTAGGCGGAGCTAAAATAATCCTAGAAAGATCTTTTAAGATTACTCAGTCTTTCTAAAATGCATAAACAGCAGGGATAATTGAATTTCTATTTATTTTTATATAACTGATGAAAACTTTTGAGTGCAAATACACCCACGCAACACTTAGCATATTACATTTGTTGGTTATGTAGTATTTTAAAATGTAAAATGTTAATCTACAAATAAAAAAAAATGAAGAAATCTACAAAGAAAAGAAAATGAATGTTTTCTATTTACTTCAGTGTTTGATAAATGATCATTCAGAAATAATTAGAAAATTATTTCTGTATGTAAAAACATGTATTTACCAAAATGTTTGAACAAATATTTAATAAAATACTTATGCACATTAAAATTATTCCCGTTATGCAAAAAAAAAAAAAAAAAAAAAAAAAATCTTAAAATTGCACTTAGCTGAATTGATTAAATCAGTCTATTTAACTATAGACTAAAAAGTAAAATAATAATTTAAAAAAAGATGTCCAGACTATTAAGTATCTAATTTTCGGACAAAAAATAAAATGTTTATCTCTTACCAAATAAAAATAAAAATTGAAAATTCTAAATGATTTCCCAAAAAAGTTAATTAAATTCTTCGTATTAAAAATGCACAGAAAAAATATGTTTTTAAGTGGTTTTTGTATTTTGATTAAGAGCTTAATAATGATTCCTCTTGTATTTCAGATATGAATTAGTAATTGCATTAATTGAACAATTATAAACAATTATAATAAAATTTAAAACGCTTTATTTATAATGGTGTTATAGAGAAGGTTATTCTATTTATAAAAAAGTTAATGGCTTTATATAGAATAAAAAATGCCCTGAAGACACAATGTTGTCCTTAATGAATTGCAACATGACATTTAAGCATGTTTAAATGGAGTACATATCGTTAAAAACATTTTATAAGAAAACAGAAAAATACTTTATTTTTGTTTTTCAGTTCACGGAAAAATTAAATTTTTATATATAATTGTTGCAAAAATCAAAATCTTCATGTAGAAAAATGTCTTCTTTGCTATTGCTGGATTTAGAAAACATAATAAGGAATATGATATTCAAGAAATTTTATTTTAAAATTGTTAAAATCAAGAGGTTTCTAAAATATTTATAAAAAATACGTTATCAAAATTATAATGGAAATTATATAAGATCTTCAAACATAAAAGCGAATAAATAAAGAAAGTATAAAATCTGAAAGTTATTAAATTGCATTATTAATAATAAAAAACTGAGAATAAAACATTTAACCATTTGGAAATAGAAATGTTTATTTTGAAAATCTGACTGTCATAAAAAAGGAAAGTACTCGAATTCTAAAAAAAGAGACAAATAATAGTAACTGCAATAAAAATGCTGATGTTACATATTCTTATCGTTAATCAAGAAAATTAAAACGGGACCCAAATTTCCTTCTTTTAATCATAGTTAACGGGTTGTTGAAAAATTTTATTTATGAATTCTCTGGCAGATTGCTTTGCTTCTTTCTGAATAATTTCTTCCCATCATATGATTTATTTCATTTGACGTTAGTAGTTGTTGTTTATAGTATGAATGTAGATTTTACCTTAAAATTGGTTTTATGGATTATAAAAATACTTCCCGCTTACGTCGACCAGTTCGATCACTCAGTTTATCGACTTTTTCGGTTGTTAAATGATTGGTTGTTATTTTATATGATTGAAAAACATGAATTTAATCAGTATGATGAAAATTTAAAAAAATATATACATTCTGCATTTTTTTTTACGAAATAAATGCGGAAGTTAAAATTCTATTACTGAGATAATGATTGGTAAAATCACGCGATTGAATATTTTAATGTACAGTTGGAATTCCTTTACAGCCTTTAAAGCATATTTCAGATAATGTAACAAAATGGATTAAAAGTAATATTTCTATTAAAGATAAAATTGTGCAGAAATGAAATTGATATAATTAAAAAAATAAGTTTTTGAGTCCTGCTATAATAAAAAAAAATATTTTTGTGAGATATTTGTTTTAGTAACTATGAGGTGTACTGTCGACAATTGTTTTCTTTTTTCAATCTCTAAATACCAATTTTTTCTTGTATCTTTCTCTAATAATCTTTCTTGTATCTTTCTCTAAATACCAATTCTTTCTTGTATTTTTTTCTTGTATCCATCCAAAATAGCAATTTTTTTTGTACGATTAGCACGATTTTGATATGCTTGTAGAGAAACTGTATTTAAACTGAAACTTTACCACTTTACTACCATTATTTATATCGTGACTGAAGCCTATTTTTGAGTTCGATCAAACTTTTTCTTTGAAGTCTATTTCTTTACTTCATTTAAAACTACTTTCATCTGACTGGATGCATGTTTTTGTGAGATGCAAAATATCTCCAGAATATTTCTAATAAGATTTTCAGTTCCATTAATTAATTAGCTAAGCGAAGCACTGGATTTAATGTACCTGTAAAATTATTCAATGAATGAAGCAGTCTGAAATTGGTATGATGGTTTGTTGATATTTGAATGATGCCACTTTTCTTTAAGTAATAAGCGGTATTTCTGTGTCACGTACGTTAGAATTTTTTAATATAAATTAAATATTTTAAATAAAAAAATACCAAGGAATTCATTAAAATGTGTTTAAATAAATGTTAAGGACCTGGATAAAGTTATCAAATTAAGGCTTCCTGAATTTTACAGTACTGTTTAGGATACCAGATTCAATAAGGCAGCCCTGCGAAAGACTTTTGAAGAATGATTAAACAGTTTTGTTATCATTTTAAATTCATATTCAATTTTCTACTCATAAGATCCTTTGTTTACAGTTAACTTTTGATATCATTAAATATAGATATGTTTTGCGGAAATTTAGCTACTAATTCATAAATAAATGCTTTACTACAATTAAGTCAATTCTTCTTCAATATTCTTCTGGCCACTAATAATAAAGAATATGTGCCAAATTCTTTCTAAGAAAAACTTATTGTAGAAATGATTTGTTCAAAAATCATCCGATCTTATTTCCTAAAATAATATTTGTATCCAGATTCAATAAACATAAATTAATTTCTTTGAAAGTTATTCCTTGATCTTGAAAGTTATTCCAATGTGTCTTGTACAGTTCTCCCAATGTTTTTGTCAGTGTCGGAAGCTGCCCTGGAGACCTTCTTTTGAGATAGCATGTACATGTTTCGTAGCAACCTGGAGAAATATTTTTATTTAAATTGAAATTTTGTCTCTTTCATGAATATTTTATGTTTATGGAAAAGTTGTTTCATCTAGAGGTACGACAAGTACTTGTATTTTATATTTGTGAAAAATACTTGTGGAAAAGTACTTTTATCTATATGTACAATAAGTACTTGTATTTTGAATTTGTGGAAGCGTATTTGTATCTAGATGTACTTGAAGTACATCTTATACAAGTAGTTGTATTTTAAATTTGCGGAAATGTACTTGCGTCTAGATCTAACAATTATAAAATTAATTTCCTTGAACGTTGTCTCTCTTGGGTCTTGCATAAATTTGCTGAAAAGTACTTGCATCTAGTACTTGTTGTAAAGTACTTGTATCTAGATGAAACAATCATAATTTAATTTTCGTGAAAGTTATCATTATTGGGCCTTGCATAATCCTCCCACTGTTTCTATTAATGTAAGAAGCAGCGCAGAAGACTTTTTTTTTTGGGGGGGGGCAGTGCGTAAATGTTTCATAGCATTCTGTAATTTTTTTTAGTTAAAATTTTGCCTCTCTCAGGAACATTTTTAATTTGCGGAAAAATCGAAAGTTAAATGCAATCATGTTGAAAGAATAATGAGTCTGGATTATAGGTATGCTTCTTTTTGACCTAAAACTCTTATTCACGTATAGAACATAGAGAATGGATGATTCCGTGGTGCAAATCGTCTCTTAAAATGGAATGAAAGCCTCCATTGGTGATGTTACTCTTCAAATTCCGAATTAAAGGATTCTGTATCAACAGACTTCTCATTTAAATAATTATTCTGTTAGATCCTCAATTCGATGTTTGAGAATATAACAGAACACACTTGACTCTTCAGTGTTGCCAATATTTGCATAATGTTCGAAACATTGATAAGATATCGTCACGATACTGTCTTATATTCAGCATATTTGTCAATATCTCGGAGGTAGTTTGAAATATATTGATCTAGCACGAACTTGGTCACCTTTGAAGTAACTGTTTCTCTAGGCTTGATAATTATTTCTTCATACTCAAAGAAATTGTGAATTGTTCAGATGTTACCTCCAAACATTTATTGTAATGTAATTTATTAAGTTTCTCCGGGATTTCTTTTTCAAAATGTATTAAAAAATTCCATTTATCTTCTAATTAGAGGATGACTATTAGTTATTTGATTATATGAGTAAAAGAGAATTGACCATTGTCATTCATAAAATTGCTCTGTTCTACAGTTGATTCCATTTTTTCTCTTACTCGTTACGAATAGCAGCAAACTTTTATACATTTTAAACTTGTCTCATCCGTGGATGAAAACACTAACTGACTTTTAGTGTCTATAGAATACAAACACTAAAAATCTATAAAATAGTCTGTTCTACAGTTTATTCCATTCATTCCTTACTCATTGAGAACAGCAGTAAACTGCTGCGAATTTTAAGCTTGTTTTCAATTGTGGATGACTACCTTCATTTTCTAATCTTGAAAAGTCTTCAATTTCCTTAATTTTCACATAATTTCATATCATATTTGGAAAATAAAATAGTTCTCTCCGTACGTTATTTTTGGTATAAGCATACTTTATTATTATCCAATTAATATCTCTGGCTGGAACTCTGGAATCAAGATACTGTTTAGGTAAGAAAGTAGAAAGGTACTGTTTAGAGATCAAAATCCCTGTGAGAACTGAAGAGAAAATTGAAAATCTGAAAAAAACGAAGGTTGAAATATAAGTGATAATTACCTGAATAGTCTTGAATTTTGAAGAATAGGGCAGTTGACTTAATTTCCTTCTCTTACTTTGTTTAGTGCTACAAGTCAAAATAGTTTTCGCATAGTTAAATCATAAATAGGTGACGAAGGCGGAACTAAAATAATCCTATAAAGATCTTTTAATATCATTCACTCTTTCTATAATGCATAAACTAGGGAGATGATTGAATTGCTATCTATTTTCATATAACTGATGAAAAATACCTGTATAGAATTATAGACAGAAAATATATATGTATTGTATAGATATGTTTGTATATATATATATATATATATATACAAAAGTATTAGAATTAAGTTAATAGGAAAATCAAAGAAAATCAAATAAAAATTAAACCAAAAAAATTATAAAAAATATAAAAAAAGAATCCGGCCTGAAGACTTTTTTAAGGCTCACCCTCAGGCAGCGATTCAAAGAAAGGGATTTTTTTCTGTGAGGACATACAGACATTGTCTAATAATGAGTCTTCGTGACCCGAAAATCCCCTGAAATTATGCCCAAGAGATATACCATTTTAACAGAAAGGAAAATACAAAACAACAAATTAGAAGAAAATAACCACTACAAATTAAAAATACAACAACAAAAATAACAATAAAAACAAAAAATAGCACTAAAGGAAAAAATGAAAAGGCCAGAACATACCATCAACAGTCAAGGAAATTTTAAGCTATCGATTGTGATTCCCGCTTTTTAAAAAATTATTTATTATTATTTTTTTTAATTAAACAAGGTATGGTTTGGGATTAATCCTTTGGCTTAAATAAAAATAGAACTTTCCTTGCATATTAAATCACTCAATATATGGCGCTGGGAGCCTACATTTGTTTACACAATTTACCGTTAGATTTTTAAAAAGCGAGAATCACAATCGATAGCTTAAAATTTCCTTGACTGTTGATGGTATGTGCTGGTTTTTTCGTTTTTTCCTTTAGTGCTTTTTTTGTTTTTATTGTTATTTTTGTTATTGTATTTTTACTTTGTAGTGGTTATTTTCTTCTAATTTGTTGTTTTGTATTTTCCTTTCTCTTAAAATGTTATATCTCTTGGGCATAGTTTCAGGGGATTTTCGGGTCACGAGGAATCATTATTAGACAAATGTCTGCATTTCCTCACAGAAAAAATCCTTTTCTTTGAATCCCTGCCTGAGGGTGACCCTTGAAAAAGCCTTCAGGCCAGATTCTTTTTTATATTTTTTTATAATTTTTTGGTTTAATTTTTATTTGATTTTTTTTGATTTTCCTATTAACTTGATTCTAATACTTTTGTATCAATTCATCTGTGTTTTAGAAGTAGCTGCAATTGCGCTCTCTAAATACTATGAAGTTCTTTTTTGGTTTTAGTTTGAATAGGTAATAAATTTTAGTTGCGATTTCGAAACTGTTTTGTTTCGTTTTCATTTTAGTTTCGTTTTCAAACTATTTCTTACTTTAGATTGGTTACTTATATATATATATATATATATATATATATATATATATATATATATATATATATATGTATTTTTATTGTATGATACAAGCAATGAAAACTTTTCAGTGCAATCACACTCATGCAACACTTAGCATATTACATTTGTTAGTTATGTAGCATTTTAAAATGTAAAATATTAATAATTTGCAAATAAGTGAAAATTAATTTTTCCCATTAGCTTCAGTGCTTTGACAAACGTATATGATATCACTCTTACATAATTAGAGAATTATTTTGGAAGAAAGCATATGAGCTCATCAAAATGTTTAAGCAAATATTTAACAAAATATTACTTTTTATGCACTTTGAAAGTATTCCCGCCATGCAAAAAATACTATCTTAAAATTGCACTTAGCTGAACTAATTCGATCAGTCTGTTTAACTACAGATTTAAAAGTGGAATAATAACTTAAAAAAAAACATGTCCAGACAATTAAATCTCTTACAATCTCTCAAAAAATAAAATGCATATCTCTTACCAAATAAAAAGCTTAGAAGACCTAAATGATTTTACAAAAAAGTTAATTAAATTTTTCGTATTAAAAATGCGCAAAAAAAGATGTGTTTTTAAGTTGTTTCTTTTATTATGATTAAGAGCTTAAAAGATAAATAATGATTCCACTTGCATTTCTGTTATGAAATAGTAATTGCACTAATTGAATAATTATAGTAGAATTTAAAATGAATTTACTTATAATGGTGTTACAGAGAGAGTTATTTCACTTAAAAAAAGTTAATGGCTTTATATAAAATAAAAAGTACACTGAGGACACAATGTTGGCCTTAATGAACTGCAACGTGACATTTAAGCATATTTGAATGGAGTATACATCATTAAAAACATTTTATAAGAAAAAAGTAAAATTCTTTTCTTGCTTTTGTTTTAGAGTTCACAGAAAAAAATAATTTTTATAAATTATTGTCTCAAAAAGGAAAATCTCCATGTAGAAAAATGTTTTCTTCGGGATTTTTGATTTCTGGGAACGTATTCAGGAATATGATATTTAAAAATTTCTTTTAAAACTGTTAAAATCAAAGGGTTTCTAAAAATATTTATAAAAAAATTTGTGAAAAAATTAATGATATTTATATAAGATTTTCAAATATAAAAGTGAATAAATAAAGAAAGTATAAAATCTAGAAGTTTTTAAACTGCCTTATTAATGATAAAAAACTGAGAATAAGAAAATTAACCATTTGGAAATAAAAGTGTCTATTTTGAAAATCTGACAGTCACACCCAAAAAAAGGAAAGAACTCGAATTCTAAAAAGAAAACTTACTAATACTAACTGCATAAAAAATGCTGATGTTACGTATTATTATCGTGAAGCTAGAAAATTAGAACGAGACTTTAATTCCCTTCTCGCAGTGATAGTCAACGGTTGTTGAAAAATTATTACTGAATTCTCTGGCAGATTGCTTTACTTATTTTTGAATAATTTCTCTGTGTCATATGATTTATTTCCTTTGATGTTAATTAATTGTTACTTAAAGTAAAACACGTATATTTATTTACATCACTTAGTTTGAATGCGAATTTACCTTAAAATTGCTTTTGTGGATTATAAAAATAGTAGCTGTCTATGTCAACCAATTCATTTACCTAGTTTATCGACTTTTTAGGTTGTTAAAAGAATAGTTTGTTTTTTAATACGCTTGAAAAACTGGAAACTTCAATATACTGAAATTAAAAATTTATATATATATATATATATATATATATATATATATATATATATATATATATATATATATATATATATATATATATATATATATTACGAGATTAAGGCGGAAGTGAAAACCCCACTATTGAGATAATGACTTGTAAAAACACGCGATTGAATGATTTGATGTACAGTTAAAATTCCTTCATAGCATTTAAAAATATATTTTCAGATAATGCATCAAACTGAATTAAAAGTATAATTTATATTAAAGAAAAATCGTGCAGAAATGAAATTGATATTATTAAAAAGAAAATTTTTTGAGTCTTACAATAATAAAAAAAATCATTTTTGTGAGATAAATGTTTTGGTAACTATGAATACCAATTTCCATAGTGAAGTCATAACAATAATACTTCTAGAATTACAATTTATTTTGGGGTGGCCAAAATTGAAATATTTTGATCTGTCGACAATTGTTTAGTTTGTTTTTTTTAAATCTCTAAAAGAAAGTTTTTACTATTTCTTGCACCCATCCAGAACAGCAGTTTTTTGGACAAGCGGAAGGACATGCGCATCGACTTTGATGCTCTTGTCGAGAAACTGTTAATTAACGTGAGACCTTACCATGATTATTTATCTTGAGATTGAAGCCTAATTTTGCGCTCGATCAAACTTTTTGTTTGAAGTCTATTTCTTTATTTCATTTATAACTTATTTCCTCTGGCTGGATGCACTTTTTTGTGAGACGCGAAACATCTCCAGAATATTTCTAATAATATTTTCAGCTCCATTAATTAGCTGAGCGAAGAGCTGAAGTTAATATGCCTGTAAAAATATTCATTGAATAAAGTGGTCTGAAATTTATGTGATGGTTTGTTGATATTTGAATGTTGACACTTTTCTTTAAGTAATAAGCTCTATTTCTGTGCCTCGTTTTATATATAGAGGTTTTATACTTATAGATTTTATATTTTAAATGAAAAGTACCAAAGGATTCATGAAAATATATTTGTATAAATGTTAAGTAATCTGGATAAAACTATCAAATTAAGATTCCTGAATTTTACAGTATTTTTTAGGATATCAGATTCAACGAGGCATATGACTTCCGAAGAAAGTCAAACAGTTTTGTTATTAATTCAAATTAATATTAAATTTTCTACTTATAAGATCTACTTATAGTTAACTTTCGATATCATTAAGTATAAATATGTTCTGCATAAATGTTTCTAAAAATTCATGAATAAATGTTTTACAACAATCATGCCAATCTTTCTTCAATATTCTGCTTGCCACTCTAATAATAAAGAATTTGCACTAAAGTCTTTTTAAGAGTAAATTATTGTTGAAAATATCTATAAATATTGTTGAAATAAGAGTAACTTAAAAAATATCTGATCTGATTTCCCAAAAAAAATTCTTGTTTTTTCAGATTTAATAATTATATACGAATTTCTTTGAAAGTTGTCTTCATTGGGTCATGCACAGTTCTCTGAATGTATTTGTCAGTATAGGAAACAGCGTTAGAGACCTTGTTTTGGGTTAGGGTACATATTTCTAGCATCCTTTGGAAAGGCCTTTCCTTAGATCGAAATTTTGTCTCTTTCAAGAATATTTTAAATTTCAGGAAACTTTTTTGTATCTAGATGTACAAGACGTATTGTATTTTAAATTTGCGGAAAAATGTTTTTATCTAGATGAAACAATCATAAATTTATTCTCTTGAAAATTGTCTATCTTGGGTCTTGCATAATAATAAACTTGCGGAAAGGTGCTTGTATCTAAATTTAATGTTCAGATCCTAATTTCTTTGAAAGTTTTCTTCCTGGGGTCTTATGCACAATCCTCCCAGGAAGATACTATCTTCCCAATTTCTATAGATGTCAGAAAGCAACGCTTGGAGACCTTCTGTTTGAGATAGCACGTAGATATTTCGTGGCATCCCTTAAAAAGTCTTCATTGTACCTTTTAGGAATATTTTAAATTTGCTGAAAAGTTAAAAGTTACATTGAATGATGTTGAAAGAAAAATGATCCTGAATTTTAGGTATGCTTTTTTGATTAAAAAAATTTCTTATTATCGTATAAAACGTAGGAAATGGACGGTTTCATGATGCACATCGTCTCCTAAAATGGAATGAAAATATCCATTGGTGATACTCGAGGATTCATTTCAAGGATTCTGTATCAACAGAGTCCTCATTTGATCAATTATTCTGTTCGATCTTCAATTCGATGTTTGAGAATCTAACAGAACGCACTTGACTCTCTAGTGTTGACAATATTTGCATAACATTCCAAATAATGATAAGATATCGTCACGATACTGTCTCATATTTAGTATATTCGCCAAGCTTTTTTTTCTATGATTGATACTTATTGCTTAATACTCAAAGAAATTGTGAATCTTTCGGATAGTTAACACTTGGGAAACAGATAACTTCACAAGAATATTTATTGTAGTATGGTTGATAAAGTTTTTACTTAATTTCGTTTTTTCAAAAATGAATATCCAATACAGCTCGTTTGCATTCTGTTATCTCATTACAGTGCAGTTGTAATTACTGCCAGCAGCTTCCAAACATTCAACAACTGCACTAGAAAGGTTTAATTTGTTTGTCTTTTTCTCATATTATTAAGAAATATTCATAATTATATTGGATATAATTGAATCAATTGATTTATCTCATTAATATTTAATTTTATTTGTGCAGTAAAAACATGCGCAGACAAATTATTAAATGCTATTAAGGTTAAGATATTTTAATAATGATTTAAAGATAATATGCCTAGTATGCTTTAATAGACATTTTGTGAAACATTAAAACTGATGGTTGATTTTTGATTATTTAATTACTGGGAAGTAAACATATACCAAACAAACTATTCTATTTGCTTTGTAATTAAAATTTATTAAACTCAGCCATTATCAGAAAAATATTCAGATAAAAATTCTATATTGAATAAAAATTCAAAGGAAATTACTCATATGTATGTGTTATTACTAAATAAATGCTTTGAAATATGACATACAAAAGTATTAATGTTTTTGTAATTTATGATTTTTAATAATGCTACCAGATTACTAAAAATATTGGAAAAGATTGATGGGGATCTTTTTAAATAATTAAATCACTATCTTCGTATGATTTCATGATTTAATCTAATTCAATCCTCAAATCATATTATGCAGTTAATATTTGTTACTATTTTAAAATAATTTAATTTTTTATCTTGTCATTGCATTAACCTCCCTAATTTTATGAAATTTCTGAAGGTAGACAATTTTATTCATTATATGTGTCATTCATACCTTTCAATGTATATTTCCTGTGCCACCATAAAAATGATAGGAATATTTTTTTTGTAAAAAATATTAATAAAAAATACATGTCTTCAATAATTTTCTATAACTTAGTAAATTATTTTTTAAATCAAAATTTTGCATCTTTTAAGTACTATATTTTGACAAATAAAATAATTTTATTCGCCCAATATCATTTTCAATAAGTCGAAAATTTCTAAAGCAACCTTCTATGAAAATTTGATATAGTTATTGCTAAAATATATATATAAAAAATAAAATCTGAGAATGTTTTAAGGGGAAAAAATACGTATTTACGACGTGTAAAAAGGAGAAACATACAAGAATTGCCATAAATTTAAGACTAATTTACTATGTAAAAGTAAAGTATATTCTTTCTCGTAAAGGGAAGGACATTTCTCATAAAGGGTAGAAGTTTCATTTAACATTCTGAATTACTAATTCTGATTTTGTATGCTGCTTGCTCTTTCATGAAGTTTATAAGATGCATCCAACTCATTTGAAGTTTGCAGAATCTGCCAGCAATTAGCATAACCTTCTCAAGCATGAACACCGTAGAAATTGTCCAAATTGTAAATTTGTGAATAATTTTGCAGAACATCTTCCCAATTATCACATGTTCCGCCTAGTATTATTGTACATTAGTAACAACGTTTTATCAGGAAACACTAATGAGAAGCATATTATTATGCTAAAATGAAATATTGCTTTCAGGATCATCGCAATAAATATGAGCAATTCGTAAATTATTATAAAAAATAAACTGAAATGCCATTGAAATATTTATAGATAAAGCACTATATGAAATTATTATTATAACACTTTACAGGATTTATTTTTAAAATTAACATGGACATATATTGTTCTTTTAAACAAATTATGCAAGATACATGCTAGCAAAAGCTATTGAAGAATCAGTTGCTTATTTATGGTGGTTGCTATGAGTATTTTCTTCAATAATATCATTAAAAGAAGCACAAAAATGTCAAAATGATAGCAAAAACATACAAAAAGGGGGGAAATTTCCTGTGAGAGACATATTCCCAGTTAGCAAATAATTAAGATTACTATATTAGTATCATAAATAAAAATAATATATAAAATAAAAATTAATAATTTCATTTAAATGTTAAATAACTTAGCATAAATTGTCAATAACAAATAAAGCTTGAAACGATTTGCTTATATTACTTTATAAGGAATCATAAATTTCATAAACAACTTTAAATGAATTCCAAATTTTCAATTAATAGATGAAGATCCCAATCACACTTATTAACTACAACAAGCTATGATTTGAACTCATTTCGTTTCAAAATACTTTGAAATGAAAACTATTTACACACTGTACTAGAAAGTAGAAATAGAGGCTTTAATGCATGGTGTTTAATTTACAAACTTGAGAAATTAAAAGTTTTTATACTCGATCCCTCATAAAAACTCTCTCTATCACTTAATGTTTTGAAAAAAAAAATACAGCTATAATTATGAAACGGCAATTAAGATTTCAAATAATGTATATGTGCTTTTACATCAAACTGCTCACACAGATTTCTAGTTGTAATATCAAGATAAATGCTCGTTTAAAAAAATATATGCTCACACATTCATCTACAAATTTCACTTTACACCAGTGGGGGAGCATTTTTCCGAAGGATTAAATGTAAAGCTGTTCATATATATGACAGATCTTGGGTGGAACTTGTGAGTCTATCAGTGGATAGATAATTCATGCGATTGCGTTTGTCTGTAAAAATAAATAAATGAGTGAATAAAACTGACCTATTTATCTGCTAATTCCCAGTATGTATCAAGTGATTCCACTAAAGTATAAGCAATGAAATAATGTTAATTCATGGTCTGCAAAAAGACAATTACCCTCAATTATACATTATTGCCAATTGTCTACATCCAGTTCCACTTAATTTTATTCAAATTTCTAAGTGTGACCGTTTCCGAACACACATTGCTAACTACAGACAATAATCCTCTCTGAAAGAAAAAAAAATTGTCAATACTTTCGGAGGTTAAGTTATATAGTTTTTTACATTTGAATGTAGTGGGTAATGATATTCTGTTTGTTACCTGAAGAGATATTTCTATTGTGGAGTTCCCTATAAAGGAGTGATCTATCTAATTGTTAAAACATTACTTTTCATCTGTTGTCAGGTAAGCTATCAATGTTTGATTTTGTCTTTAAAAATTATGTTAGATATAAGCTGAGTTTTGGAAAAAAAAATTCATGTTGCCAAAAGAATACATACAACTTTTTTCAAAATAAATATATCAAATTATTACCTGGATGTTTATTATTAATTTTTTTACGTAACCTATGATTTTTTCCTATAATAAACATTTTTTTAAATTAAAAAAAAATGAAACATACATTAAAGGGTTAATTCTTAATGAATGTAAAATTAGTAAATTACAATGATATCTATTCATTAAAATTTTGCTTTTTCTCATGGTCAAATTTACCAAATGATGTTTTTTTTAAAAATTAAAATATCAATTTTTTTTAAAAAAATATATCTAAAATCCAGATTTTTTCGTTTCAACTTGTATAAATTGTATAAAATCCCCTTTAAAAGAAAACTACCATAGTTTCTTCTAGAATAATGGTGCTCTATTCATTTTTTGCTAATAAAATAAAATAATAGCAATTACTCCTCCAAAAGAAGTTAGTATTCTAGAAACTTTTGTCATTTTTGAAACATTTCCTAATAAGTGCATTGAAAAATATTGAGAGTTTATGGAGCTACAATGCATTTTTTTTCGAAATTTAAGAAGAAACGAAACTGCAGAGAAAGGTGAAGTGTTAGACTGCAGTTCGGTGAAAGGCATATATGGAGACCATTTTCAGTAATAAGACCCTCAAGATGAAAATCAAATATCGATTATTTTTTCAAATCCTGTCTTCTCATATTTTCCGTGAATGTGCCATGTTTATTCCAAAAATCAATATAAATAAAATTTCAGAAGACGAAAATATGATGGGAAAAAATGACGAAGAAAAATCAATTTGATGGGACGATTGTTTCGTCTGCACTAAAAAGAAATTATATCAGAGCTTTCGGAAAGAATTCGTTTTCCAACTCAAAATATAAAGAGATTGTTGTTTTCTGTTGAAGGAATGCAACTTTCAGACTCTTTTTCTTTCATACAAAAATTTAATTTTATTATATTATTTATTTCAAATGTTTGGAGGAAGTGTAATAAAGCAGTATTTTCAAAAATAAAATTCTGCAAAAGAATTGATGTAGGATATTTTTTTTCACAGCAGCAAAATTAAATTCACTCTTTATAAATAGATACCTTTTTCAATTATATTTCACAGTATTTTCTTAATTTTGTGGAATTACAATTTTTATAAGTATTTTAAACAGTAATATTTTATTAAGAAATGGAAATGTGAAGCATATTTCAAGAACAAATGAATGAAAATGTGTAATCATTTCTTTCAAAATTTATCCCGCACGTTGTACTAAACCTTTAAAGTATGATACGTTAAGAAATAGTTCTTTAGAATGGAAATGTAACACTTTATTTTAAGCTATTATATGACATCTATGACTATATTTTGTTAAAAAAAATGTTCCTTTATTTTGAAAGCAATTAAAGGCGGAATATCAGTTTTCAAATATGGCATTAAGGAAAATTATTACAAGCCCTTTACTAGTCAGATTTTTAATTTTCAGTTAAAAACTTTGGATGCAGCTGAAAATAATTTCCATTTTAATACTCTTAAAGCAATATTGGATTTAAATGATTAAATGAATTTAAATTATTGTTTAATATAGTTTTCATTAACATAAAATTGTAACAACGCATTCATTCCATTCTATTAAGATATATATTCGCAGTCATATAGTATTTATATCACGAAAATACTTCAAAGAAACATAAATTTCAAAAATTATGATTTGAAATGGTAATATATATTCAATTCTAAATAGGATTTTAATCAGTAATACATCGGAAATGAAAGCTAGAAAAAAAAGTTTATTTTGAAGGCAATCGATTAGTACGAATAGTCTTTAAATACATGTACCATTTTAGTCTTAGTATAAGCCTTTTAAAAACTAACAATTTTTTTTCTGATTATGAAAGTGAAATTTGAATATAGTGACAACTATAATAAGATTTAAAAAAATAAAAAAAGTATTATTAGTTATAAAAATTAATAATAAAATTCTTGTGATATAGATTACATAAATAAATGTTTTTGCAAAATTTAAACTCAAATTGAAAATTTAATTTTCATCAAAATTTAATCATTATTGAGTTTTAAATAATTGCTGAAAAAAATGAATAAATATTTGCTAAAAGTTTGCAAGAAAAGCTATACTCACAATTAGCGAATATTTAACATGAACATATTTTGTTGCAAATATTAACCATACAAGAAACAGATTCATGTAACGAGAAAGTACAAATTGTAGATTTGGAATGAAGGCATTGGGAGGTGGCAGACCTAGGATATCCATCATAGCAAACATGATAGAAGGACTACATACAAACATAGACAATGGTAGTAAAGACAGGAAAATAAGAAACATATGATTACTTTCTGGGACCTTATTTTGTCAATTTATGTCTCTGAATGAAAACTGAAATGAATATATGTAGATACAATAGCAAATGTGTTTAAGACAGAGAATAACTAAGGATTTAACTTTTTAATCATAGAACAATTTTTCATCGCTCTGAGTTTCAAGAAACTCTAAGGACATTGCCCATATTGTATATTTCTACAATATGAAAATCCACATATTTCAAACCATGGCATTGAAAGATTACAGTAAATCCAAACCGAAGAAGTTCGACAATTAAGTTAATATAAGCTAAAGGATAGAGAATCTGTCCCTTCAAAAAATCCTTTCTGAAACCTCATCCTATCTAGTCACAGTACTGTAAGAAGATAAAAATGGATATATGCAGATTCAATCGCGAATGTATTACAAAGAAGAAGAGGGTGATAAAATCTTTAGTTTCGGAGCAGAATCCAGGTTTTCATGATTCCAGATTGTAAGAAACACTCCCATGTTAATATTTCCCTTTCAAAAACTGACAGTAATCTTTATCTTGTCTTAAAGAATAAATGTGCAAAACTTGGTTTAACGCAGCTCAGTCGTTTAGGAGAAAATGTGATCTACACTCACTTATACTTATATACGTAGCCGTATAGACTCTTGAGTGTAATAGGCAGACTACTCTTATTCGCTTTCTCAATAGTTACCTTAGAACTATGAAATATTCTGAGGATTCTAAGCGCTTTGAATGTCTGCCCCAAGTGTTTTAAGGAAAAGTCTTCACTTGATCATATTCTTATTTGTCTGGGTATCTCCAGGAAGGATCTTATTATAAGACTTCTTCAGAGTGCACAGATTCAGAGACTTGATACAGCTCTGTTGTACTGAGGAATTTGTAACAACACAGCAACATTTATATTAAGATTAAACTGATGACAGTGCATAACAAATATATATAACGAACATTCCAAAAGTAAATAAGTTAGCATTTCATTTAGTGTATATATTAAATATTAAAAAAAAAGTATTAAATTATGAGTAAAAGCAATAATACAGCAATGTATAAATGAAATAAATAAGAGAAAACAGAATTAAAAAAATAAATAATTGTTTTTACTTTGAATAAAAATTTATAAACTTAACTTCAATAATTAAAGGATGAGCATTTTACCATAAAATTGATTTTTATAAGAAATTTGAGAATTTCCGTGTGTATTCTATAAAGCAATTAAATTCAAATAACATATTTATATTTGATTGTATAATACTATTTAGTATTCAATATTATATTGCATTAGATAAGAATAAAATTTAAACCAAATCTGCGTATTTTACTCTTAATTCTTATAATATCCAAAGTCTGCATCTATATTCCACTTGTATTAAAACTTTTGACATATAATAATTTACTTTCATCCCTAAAGTATTTCTGATCTTCATAAAGCCACAGAATAAAAGCATTGTTTATGAAAATTAATAAAAATAAAAATAAAAAGGCCTCGAGGTATTTTAAACTAAAGTCGGAATGCTAGAATATTTTAGAAATATTTATTTTAATGAGCTTATTTAATTATCTTTCCTTAGTATATTCATTGTGCAACTCAAAAAAATATATGTTTATATGAATATTTCTTTTAAGGGGCTTATTTAATTATCTTATCTTAATAAATTCTTTGTGAAACTCAAAAAAAATATATATATGTTTACTGCACTGCTAATTTTTCGAAAGACCTCCAGCATTTAAAAATCCATCGTTCTTGTTTAGTATTTCTAGCTCACGGGAATTTCGAAACAGTTTTGAAAAACATCTTGGAATAATTAGTTAAGCATATTCATTAATGAACTAGGCACAATAAGACTTGGCGATATTTCCTACATACTTTTAAATAATTTAAATGTCTCCAAAGAACAAAGAAATTTACTGGCACTTAGGTCATTATAATTCCCATAACAGTAATCCTCATGAATTTTATTTATTTTTTCATTGATTTTTTTTCAGTGCTTCTTTATATTGATAATGGAAATTAATTTATTTCATCAGATTGCAAAAACATCGTGATATCTTTTATTAATTAAAGTAGTCATATGACACTTTAATATTGTGATTTTTGAATTAATAAGAAATTAAAAAAGAACGTCGAAGGAAATTTTTTCAACCTGATATTAATTTTTTTGTTTTACTGTTAAAAATTTTTCATCTGATTACTGGATAGTCAGGCATTAATTTGTTATATTAACTTTAGAGAAAGAAATCACCTGTATTCAGAAAATTCAAGTGAATATGAATACCTGAAAATTGATTCATAACAAATAATTGAAAAAAAAAATCAAAAACATGCTTTAAGTATTTTAGTATTTGGGTATGATCGATTTGATTCCATTTGAATATTTTGCATTGCTTTTTATTTGAATTTAAAAAAGGGATGTGAAATAGGTTCTCTAGGAATTACCTTGCAATAATTACCTCAATTAAAATTTCAGCAAATTTTTGGTAAATTTTATTCGATAATTTCCAAAGTATTAGAAAAATTAATTTTTATTATATTTTATTTTACATAAATATCATTACTTTCTGCACAGCTTTTTTTCTCTTAATTTTCTTAAATTATGGTATGAAGCCCAGTAATATTTTTCATTCTTTGATGACATTCAGTTTAATTTCGTTTTCCATTAAATCATTTAAATATATTATTTTTTCATTAAATTTACTATTAAGAAAGCACTAATTCTTTAATATAATAGCGCCTAAATATATTTTGAACAACTTGCACCTAAATCTTATACATTTTTAAGGTTAAAACTGATCGAATAAAATATTTTATTTCAATTGGAATGTTTTATTCAGTGAAATGATTTCTGCCAATAATTTCAAAGGATTTTTTTATAATTTAATTATGAACAGCTGCTTTGATTTCTAATCATAATTTTATAATTTCGTAATTTTTATAATTTGAATATCTAAAATGTAAAATACTAAAATATTTAACATTTATTTTCACCAAAATTTGTCAGAAATCTGCACATGTATTGAAAAAACTAAGTATATTTGCTTTCATCCTATAACTGATTGTATATTCAAATTATGGCATTTTGAGACCAATAAATAAAATAAAATAATTTCAAAAATGTAATTACTGGACTCAGGGTGGTCTAGAACATGGAAATTTAATAAAATCCCAAAGCTAAAATTGCATGTCACCTACAAAACATTCTTTTTAGACACTTTGTACACGCAGAAAAAATATTTTTCCAAATTAAATCAGATACAAAAATAGTAATCCATTCTTATTTCCTTCATTACTACTAATAATAAAGTAAAACGAATAGAAAGAACATAAAAGAAGTTGAAAAGATTAGGATTAATTAGAAAAAAGAACAGCGAAGAAAATAGAAAAATGGGAAACAAGGGATAACGTGTTAAAAACACACAAACAAAAAAAAAACGAAGAATAGGAAAGCATAAAGAAAAAATCGTGTTGCTCTCGAAATAATACAATAATTCGAAAGTTACTGTCCGTTCATTATGTTCATGCATTGTAGGAGCATAGGAAGTTAGACTTTCCATATAGATATTTGACATTAATTAAAATTGAAGTCATAATAGTTGAGTGACGTCAATCATTTTCATACTCGTGTTTAAAGAATAATTGCGCTCTAAAGCTCA
The DNA here is from genome assembly GCF_947563725.1 of Argiope bruennichi. Lineage (NCBI taxonomy): Eukaryota > Metazoa > Arthropoda > Arachnida > Araneae > Araneidae > Argiope > Argiope bruennichi. Next base: position 69,368,403 of record NC_079155.1, read on the forward strand.
AAAAAGTGAATTATATCATTTTATTGTTTTAAACTTCAAAATTCGTTATTAAAAAAATTCTGCACCCTTGAAATTCAATTTTATGCATTTTATCATTAGATGCATCTAATATGATGGAATCAAAACTGACATCTTCTATCGTTTCGATAACATTTAACTGCATGACTGTTTTTTTGTCTTACTCCTAGAAAATCAGTTTCAAATATGTTGCATGACAGGTGCTTAACTCGTTTGCAATTAGTTTGGATTTATATCAGTCCTATTAGTATAGAGTGAGTTATTAAAATAGGAAAAACTGACCAAAAATTTAATTTAATGACCTTGGATTATTTAAAAATATTTATTAGACAAAGAGTATATTTATATTTGCTAAATGATACTACACTACTTATCCATATAATGCTGTGAATCTACAAAAAATAATACTAGCAAAATTATAAGAATTTGTAACAATTAAATATAACAATATATATATATATATATATATATATATATATATATATATATATATATATATATATGTGTGTGTGTGTGTGTGTGTGTGTGTATGTACGTATATCTGATTCGGATATCAGAATATCAGATAGATGTAAAAGGAACTGGTTTGAAAACATGAGCCCAAAATAATCCAGATTAAATAAAATTCTTATAGGATTAAACTATATTGTTTAACTCAAAGTAACGACTAAAAATTGTATAGCAAAGTTCGTTCGTGCGTTAAATTGTATAGCAAAGTTCGGGAGACGATACTAATTTAGAAACGAAAGTAAGTTATTTTAAGGTTTAATAGGTGGAATTATTCATAAAATTAATTCATATTTGTTTGTTTAAGTTCGGAAATTGAAATTACGTGATGCATCAATTTGCTTAATCTTATATTCAAGTTGTGCGTTTTTATGAAGAGCAGCACAAGAGAAATATTGATATAGATAGTGATACATGACGAAGGGACACACACTTGAATAAAAATATAGTTCTAAGAAAAGAATTATGAGCTAATATTTAGTTAGTATATACATAAATTATAATCTCTCTATGATCTAATTTTCAATTCGATAACTTATATAATGATATATAAGTTATCAATATATCATTAACTTAATCGATATACTTAACAACTTATACTACTCATTATCGATATACTTGACTACTCACAATCGATATACTTAAACTAAAACGAAGCGTATTTCATTCCATGAAATTATTTTTCCATTCACGATACCGTTATAAATGCTTATGCCCTACTCTATTTGCTTTTCACTTAAAATAGCAGAATATGTGAAAAGTGTAAAACGTTCAAGAGCTTCTCAAGCAATTTCAGGATTATTAGAATATTTCCCGTAGAATATTGCGTGACATGCGGGAGAAATAATTTTACATATTCAAAAAAAAAAAATAGTATTCATGAAGAGTGCTAACCGTTCCTTCTAACTGAACGTTTAATATAACCAAAGAAAAGAGAAAAAAATATATTTTAAGAACTTTCGTATGCATATATTCTGTGTTCAGTTCAACAATAAATGATAGAACTGAGTGTTAGAATACCCCAAAAGACTTGATAACAATTTTTTGTGTTTAGTATATTGAAATTTTTTCCCCTACTTTAATATTTCTTTGCTTGATATTTTACAGGACTCTCTTGTGTTGAGTATTTACTCGAAATTTATGTTTTAAAATTTAAATATATTTCCTTTGCACAGCACTTTAGATAGGCACTATTTGAGAAATATTTTTTTTTTAATTTCTTATGTAGTGCATCAGACAGTTCATTTGTGAATATATGTAACTCCTAGAAAAAATGCTGAAAACTTTTTAAAACATTGAGGCTTTCTTTATACTCGTTTATATACGCGACGCATAAATTATATATAAAAAAAAGATTTTTGGAAGACAAGTCTTTTTTAATATGTAGAAACTAGATATTGATAGCTGATAAAATTTGAAATCGATTATGTCGATTGCGCATTGTGATTCAATTACTAGATAGCACATATCATTCCTTAAATTTATTAGATTCATATTCTAATCTTTTGCAAATTCCTGTAATTTCTTCCCATGCTTTAGAATCAACATTCCATTTATTTTTTGACTTTCAAAATTGTAGACGTTCTTCAAGGTCTACATTCCTTTATTTTTTGACTTTCAAAATTGTAGACGTTCTTCAAGGTCTACATTCCATTTATTTTTCTGGACAATTTGAGCACCTTCAAAACTGAGATTAGAAAGACATTTTTCAATTGTTTCTATTTTGTGTATTAAATCATGTTATTAATCATTTGTTGATTAAATCATACATATTCGAACTAATATGTTGGATTTTAATACGAAACTAATTCTACTTAACTCTAGCTGTACGTTATGCGCCAAAAAATTCAATACTGAAACTGTAGCGTCTCGAATAAGTAGTTGCATTTGTCGACGAGGCATAGCTTCAGCTACACGTGTTAACAGCCGTGAAAAGGAAATTGTGCTGTTCAGTTGATGTTGGAAATAGGTTCTCGACGGAGGAAAAAGTATTTATAGCTGAGCATTATTTCCGCTCATACGGAAACTGGCATGAAGGGGAACCGCGTTTGAAAATGTTGGTAGAACATTTACAAGAGACGTTTAATAAGACGGTACCAAGTAACATAATTATGCTGTCTATTGTTAAGAAATGTCGCCGTTCTGGTAGTGTACTGTGTCAATGGAAGGGGATGCCTACTTGTGGGGAATGTTAAAGAAAAGTTTGTTCAACTGTGAAGATCCACCAAGAACTGCACCAGCATTACGTGAGAAAATCATCTCTTTTTGCAGGAGTCTGCAGCAACTTTTGTTTAAGGATATGTTTGGGAATCTTTGTGAACGACATGAACACTGTCTACAGTGAGGCGGTGCACACTTTGAACACTTACATTACGATACCATGGTAAATCAACATGCTAATAGAGTGTATGTGTGTTTGTATGTTATTTTTTTAGAAAAAATAAACTCACAGATGACAATAAGGAAATTTTGTTCATCTTTTCCTTTCAGTACTATGCAATTTTGTTCGTCTTTTCATTTCAGCACTGTATATTTTGGCGCATACTGTATTTTGGATCTTGGAATTTTGTAAATTAACATTTTGTGTAAAGCCAAAGTGAATAAGAATAGCTTCAAATTTATTTAAGATTGTAATTACCAGTTTCAGGAAATTTTACCAGTCTTAAATTATTTTCATGCTTCAATACATGTGTTTTAATAAAACTCGAAGTAGTTTTTTGGCTTTTTCAGTAATACCTGCTAAAAAAATAAGAAGGAAATTAATTATTACGCTTTTATAAATTAAAAAAAAATGTCCTATGAGTGCTATCAGATTATTTGCTGGTTCAGTTTTCTTCCCAAATTTTTATGAATTAAAAGAAATCGACAAAAAATATGAATTTTTTAAAACAGTGATACATTTTTCCTAATTTTTAAATATAAATTGTTTTGTTGCACTGAAGTCAAAAACCTTTTTATTAGTTTTTAATGGCAGTAGCCGGTTTTCCGGGAATATCGGTTATATTTTATCACAAATCTTTTAAATTTAACTTTTAGTCTACGATTCTCCAAAGTTATCTCATATTAAAACCATATTATTTTAAATTCTGTTTAGTGTGTGCATGCATTCATTAAAAGAAACCTCCATAATTGATTTATATCATTAAAAATAGTCTTTAAATTTTAAAATGGTATAAAATACAGTTTTGTGCAACAAAATATTTGAAAGTTATAAAGACGAGAAACGTTTAAATTCAGATTAATTTTATTTAATTAAAATAACATAAAGATTCTTAACGTATATCTGTGCCAAATTCTGTAGTTGTAACGAAAACTACCTGATCCATAGAGAAACAATGCATACATCCATTCATTCTCATTAGAAGTGGCGATGAAATATTTAATGGATGATTTATTTCCATTGTTTAAACATTAGGAAGACGAATTCTGTTTACTATCGGCGGGTGATTCTCGGTGCCTTGGTGGGTGCAGACGTGATGTACTCTTTTGGTTTATTCCGAACTTTAACAGGATGTGTAGTCCTACATGAGGGGTTATACTATGGCAGGTAATGAGGACATAACATTTATCATCTCCGTTATCTTAGTGTTCTGAATATTCCGTTTAATCTATGTTCTTTCGGGTAGGTAGGAGTAACTTCTTCAGATTACACCATCACTAAAATTAGATAAATCATCTGGATAGTTCTGATTTTAATAGCGCCATCACACCGTTATTTTTATGGTTAATATATACAGCAAAGAGAACAAATATAATACTATTAAATTCAAGCGTCCTTGAGTGATGTTAAATATTGAGGATTAAGTTAATTTCTGAAAAAATACCGAACGTAAAGTAAAGCCTAGAAAATTTAAAAAATATTTTATTAAACACAATTAATATTTCCAAGGAACTAGCTGATCATTAAAAGTGATTAATTTGCAAAAAAAAAATGTGGGTTATTATGGGAACTGTAGTTTAGTTGAATAGTTTTAAGGAATTTTTAAATAGTCTAATTTTTTTTCTCAAATAATTGAAATTTTCCATTCATATTTCTTTTTTCTGTCTTATAATTTTAGTTTCTTCAAAATATTTATGAGACATCGAATCAAGTATATTGTATTTGATAAGAGCAAAATGTGCGATTGCCAAATTTTATTCAGTTAACGTCAACAAGAGAAATAATCGAGAAATGATTTATCATTTTTTTTGTCATTTTTTAAATCTTGGTGATATATTTTAATTAAAGGAAATTTTAAATATTATTTCTTCTCACTTTACAGTGAAAACATTACATTTAATCCCAGAAAAAAAGAATAGCAATATTTTAAAGTGGTAAAACTCTCACGACGATTTTGAGGTCCGCTTAGGTTTCTCGCATTTAAAGTTCTTTAATGTTTACATAAATTTTTCAAGAAGTTTAGCTATATTGTATTTGTATTATTTTATTATATTGTATTTGTTTCCAAATTTCAATATTATATAACAAAATATCTGGTACATCGGGACCAATAGTCACACTTTCTCAGAATAAGTCACACGTTGTCTCTTATTAGGAAAAGTATCAAGAATCAGTCACAAATAAACACTGATCATAGAATTTATATGTTAAAGAGTATCAAATTAGAAATTCCAATGTATTTGTGGAAATTCCTCTTTAAAAATTAATTGAATTCAACTCTTCTTCACAGAAAAAAATTAGTAACCCATTTCCTTCTTTCGTTTTCAGCTATCAACATCGATAAATATTCCTCTAGAATAAAGAGAGAAACAGACGATTTTATTTTTATTTCTTAAGATATACAAATCAAAGCATTTACCAAATTCATTAAAAAATACTTATTTGTCGACAGAAGGAATTCCACATTTCAATAGGTTTTAATTATTTAATGTCTGAAAGATACGTTCGAAGTAAATAAAAATAAAGAGGTGAAATGAGATATCACATTGATTTTGTCTTTTACATCCATGCCTTTCAATGGAAGAAAGATTTGAAATTTATTATTTCAAAACATAAATTTTCTAATTATGCTAATTTTCTTCGAGATTCATCTTGTATTATGAAACATAAATCTTTAATCAAGAACTCTTAATTAAAATTAAAATGTCTTAAATAAAATAGACTTCAATGGCTGAATAATATTTAGAACAATTCATCAAAGCAAATGATTAATTTTTAAACAGGTGGATTTAGTTTCTTAAAATAAATTTTCAAGAAATATAAAATAAAAGCAAGTTATTTATTTATATTGTTTTAATTAATTCCTGATTATTAATTTCCGATTTACATTAATTCTTGAAAATAAATTAGATCGTTCTCTCTGTGTGTTTTGAAGACTTTTAAATAAATATCTGATAAAATACAATTTTTAAATCAATATAGTATTAATCATTTTTTTGTATTTTTTTTTAAATCTCTACTTTCAAATACTGATTTCATGCTTTCCTAATGTGGCATGAACCTCTTCTTCCCGAAATAAAACAAAATCCAAGTATTTCATTTCAAATAAGAGCATTCAGTATTTTGTTTTAATTAAAATTAAAGTGCAACAATTATAACAATTAAATTGTTAAACTATTAATACATCGCTTTAGGATGGTTACTTGTGAATGCAATTTGATTTAAATGGAAATCTACTTTAATGTGCCACTTGAGTTTTATCACCAATATTGTGCTCAAACAAGCAAGAAAATAGTTCTAGCAATCCTATGAATCGTATTGTAGGCCTAATCATCCAACTTGAATTTAGACTTCGGTGTCTTGGCGACGTGGCTTGCAAAGGGACACTGAAGTAGATTTCGACGTTAATTTATTGTTCAAGATAACTTGGCATATTCTAACACAAATTTAATCAAATGCAACACTATTATCTTTTTTTCTTCATCAATTGAAATATTCCCCAGAAAAAAAAATCGCTAGTGTCTAGAAACAAGTGATTAAATTAAATGTAATATTTTTATCACTTTTATTACTTTAAATAAAGTCGATTTTTATCTTTGCTTATATCGAATAGGAATCACGCGATCTCTGAATATGTGATTTGTTATGTGGTGGTGTAACTACTAGGATAACATGCTAAAGAAATGGAAAAAAGGTTCCAATTTTCTGAAGACAATTCTTTAGATTATTAGGTATATCGTTTTCTTATTTTAAAAATGAAAAAAAATCCAATTTTGTTTGATTTTATTTTAAAGATAGTCGATGTCACAATTTCAAAAAATTATCTTGAAGAAACAAGCTTATGTAATAGGTCCTTCAGGGGAAAAAAAAATTAAGAAACCGAAGTCTTGTAAAGATGTACAGTAGTAATTTTATTTATTCCCTTAAAAATGAGGCCTATTTTTTTCAACTTAAACGTGCCTATTATAAAATGTAAACATCATGCATCTTATCCGAATTCCACACTTGTTTCATAACATATTTAAGTCATAAAAGTAAGCGGTGTCACCTTTTAGAAGATGCATGCAAGAACTTAATTAGTAACTACTAAATTTTATAGACGTAATAAAAGATTTGCTCTGTAACATTGATTGAGAAAATATTTGATTTTTATAACAATGATTTGAAATGAATTTTAAATTCTATTTATGTAAAACTGAATTTTTTTCTGATTTTTTTAATATATTTTTTTTAGTTTTGTGTTAATCATAATATGAAATCTTGAGCATATTCATAAATTAGTAACCTCTGTTAATTACCGTGTTACCTGGTAATATTAGATGTGTTTAATTTCGATTAAATCTCTTATGCGTAACTTCATTATGATGAATTCTGTAAAAATATTTTTCAGCATAAATTTGTTTCGTGTTATTGTTATATCTTTATACACGGTTTAATAATTGAATATATTAACCATTTTAATGGAGTTAAGTTGCATAAAATGATAGTTCTAATAAAGCAGCAATTGTTAAACAGCTTCTAATTTTCGCAATAATGCAAATTAGCCTTCTTATTACACCTGACCCTCCTATTAAATATAAAACCTTTTTTTAAAAATTTTAATCAATGGAGGAAAATCAGGAGAATAAATATTTGCTGAAAAAATGAAAATAGTTTGAATTTCATTTTAACAACGAAATTTGGACTTAAAAATTTTGCAAAAAAAAAAAAAAAAACTTTCGATAACTACTGAGTTTTTTTATAAAATAACAACACATTATTGCATAACATATAATTTGTTATCAATCTAAATTCTATCTAATCAATCGACTATTTTATATTGATGAATTAAAAAACTTTTTACAATAACATTCACATTTGCTTTGTCGAAAAATGCTAAGATCACATTTAATTGTTAATTAATTAAAATTAAAATTAATTTATAATAAAAAATAATTAGCTATATGCGCATTCTCATCGTCCAAAATTTTATTGATATCATACTTGCAGACTTCAAGTCAAACAGTCTATTTTGTAGAGAGTAATAAACATACATTCTTCTTCTTTATTATTAAATCTATTTACAACATATTACGAAAGCTGGTTATAAAAATGAACATCATTGTTTAAATCTTTACGCATGCAAAACAGGATACCATAAACTATTGACTTTATAACAATACATTTTTAGAAAACAAATAATGAAATCTACTCATCAACAATCACTAAATTAGGGAAATTAAAACTTGTACATTCTATGCCACTATCTGAGTAAAAATTCTTTTTATTGCTTCAAAAATTTTTTTATATAAATTACGGACTGATCCATCCGTTCAAAACAGTAGCAGCTAGATGAAGAAAAATAAGGTTTGAGAAATTTATTCTAAATTAAGCAAATAAAAATGGAATATACTATTGATGTATTCGCAGAATTGCATTCTATTTTACAGACTAGGTTACCCGTTTCATGGGATTTCTTTAAGTTAAAAGATGACGAAGATTTAACTGCTTTATTAAATGATATCACATATTTTACAGTCTACATTTGCTTTCTTTTTTGGTTTGTTAAAGTATTTATTTCAAGAGTAGAAAGTACAATTGGACAACCGCTTGGAGTTAAGGACAAATGTTTAATATCCGTAAGTTTTTCTTTAATTAAATTTTCAACAAGGCTTTATCTTAGTAAAGTGAATGAAATTAAATTAATTTGAGCCATTTTCATAATTACTCGCAGATATTTAGCATTATCAAAATTAAGCATATTATTAATAATATTAATCTAATGAATGTAAGAAATATAGCTATTTTTATCTTTATTAAATAGCTAATTTAAGTGCAAGTATGACAGATTTTATTACCTGATATTTTGTATCTTAAGAGGCTGTAATCTTCAGGGATATTTTTATTATTAAGAAAAAAATTGAAAGATATTAATAAATTAATTATTATTTGTTGAAAAAATCGCTGAAGAAATCCCTCTACATATTTTCATCCTTTATTTTTACATGTTATCCATATTTTACATGTTATTTCAATTTACCCTCATCACCATACTGAACATTAAATGTACGACGAATTTCACCTTTGTTTGTTAAAATAGAAAGCCTCAAATTATTTATTATTTTACATTTTTCTCTTTTCTTCATCCAAATCTTTTTTATTGAGTAAAATTGGTGTTCTCTCTTTTATTTCTAAATTACGCTTATTCTCCTAAAACAATGTGGTTTATTTTTCTGTCAAGAGTAACATATAAAATCAAACTTGATTTTTTTTTAAAATTCTACTATTATGATATAAATTCTATTTGCATATCTATTAAATTCTATTGAAATATAATTTAGTTCATTGAAAATTGTACTAGAATAAAACATAGAAAAATTGAATAGATGAATTTAAATAATATATAAAGGAAAGCACAAAATTGAAATAGGCAAGTTAATTTTAAGTAAAAAAATGGATGAATCCTCATTTTTTCAGATTTCCAAAGCAAAAGGAAACAAAATCTAAGATTTTCTAAATAAAAAAAAAAAAATGTTACAAATATAAAAATAAATTTTGAAACAAACAACAGATCATTGAGTTTTATTTTTTAATTTCATTAAGCATTTATTTTTATAAATATATACCACACTGTAGTATATTGCTAATTTAGAAATGCATTTTCATAAATAATGCAAGATTTTCCTTTTCCTACATTATGTCTATAATAAAGGATGTACCTGAATTCATGGGCCCAACTTTAAAGGTAGGTAAAATGCATATAAAGAAGCATTTTTTTGTATAGTAATATGGAAATTAAAAGTGTAGGCGGAACAAGTAAATGTAAGCTAGGGCACTCAAGGTGGAAAAATGTATTGTCTACTCGAGTTGCAATCACTTTGATAAAAACTTCATTGCAAAATTGTTCGTTGCAATTGTTCATGGAATACTTGGCATCTTCGAAATGAGTACCTATACGCTAATTACTTACTGCCTCGATGCTGGTGGTGGTACATTGGTGCACTTGTTGCAATATTATGTAAGTAAAGAGCATTCTCTTCATTTCCTCAGCATTTCTTGTTTTATCCGCTGAAATTTTTATTTTTGACCCCACATTGCTTTACAAAAATGCTTCTATATACGTATTTTACGTACCCTTAAAGTTTGGCCCATGAATTTAAGGAAACCTTATATAACTTAAATTTCTCTTTGCAATATTTAGATTTATAGTTGGTGTTGAGTATTATTTTTATGTTGGTGTGTGATCATTATTTTTAGATGATGTCGATGGTTACTGCAATGCATGGAATTTGGCCATTTCTTCTATTCTTTACCCATTTCATCACCTGCAATTATTATCCTTGGACAACAGCTGCGATAATTCTTTTCTTGAACATTTATTTTATTGCAGCTTCATCCAGATGGTTATGTTCAAATGTTTATTCAAAGACCTTAGCATTTCCTTATATAAACCTTATATAATTTAAATTTCTCTTTGCAATATTTAGATTTATAGTTGGTGTTGAGTATTATTTTTATGTTGGTGTGTGATCATTATTTTTAGATGATGTCGATGGTTACTGCAATGCATGGAATTTGGCCATTTCTTCTATTTTTTACCCATTTCATCACCTGCAATTATTATCCTTGGACAACAGCTGCGATAATTCTTTTCTTGAACATTTATTTTATTGCAGCTTCATCCAGATGGTTATGTTCAAATGTTTATTCAAAGACCTTAGCATTTCCTTATATAAACCTTATATAATTTAAATTTCTCTCTGAAATATTTAGATTTATAGTTGGTGTTGAGTATTATTTTTATGTTGGTGTATGATCATTATTTTTAGATGATGTCGATGGTTACTGCAATGCATGGAATTTGGCCATTTCTTCTATTCTTTACCCATTTCATCACCTGCAATTATTATCCTTGGACAACAGCTGCGATAATTCTTTTCTTGAACATTTATTTTATTGCAGCTTCATCCAGATGGTTATGTTCAAATGTTTATTCAAAGACCTTAGCATTTCTTTGTTTCATTAAAAATCTTTTCTCCCTTGAATGGTTAAATTTTGCACTTGAAAGAGTCCCGACAGAAACCTCTGAAGAAAACGACATAAGACCCAGCGCAACGCCTGTTATACAACCGAGATTGGCCATAGAAGAAGATTACAGACCATCTAAAGCTCCAGTAATACAAACCAAATTAAAATCTGATGCAGTACCTGGCCCATCTAATGCACCTGTAATACAGCCTCGAATTGGAACTGAAGAATCATACAGACCATCAGCCGCGCCCAGCATACAACCTCAGTTAATTCCTGAGAAACCACACGGGCCATCGGAAACACCAGTGATACAGCCCAAAATTGATAATACAGCTTTAAACAAAGCTTCTAAAACCCCAGTAATACAACCCCGTTTCAATCATTCGGAAACCCCCAAAATGCAGTCTGAAATAGAATCTACTCTACCATATGGATCATTAAAAGCACAGAAAATTCAGCCCCGCACCTTACAGTTTGATGAAGGATTTCCGGAGGCTTCAAGAGCAGGTCCATCAAAAGGTGGCACATGGTATTTTAGGAATTCTGGGGAATCAGAATCGCCCGGAGGAACTAAAGATGAATACAGCAGAAAGTACCCGGAATTTAAGAAATTTCAAGAAGATGATCAGGTTGGATATGAAGACTTTAACCAAGAATTGGATTCAAAGCAAATGAACACTAGCACTCCGAAGAGAAACAGGGAAAAAAGATCGAACTGAAGTAGTTTTATTTTCGAAAGTTTTCATTTAATATTTTTTTCAGCATTAATATATGTATGACATTTGATGTAAACACCACACAAATTATAATTGTTTCTTAAATAACGTATTTGAACATGTTTTATTTAATGTTGCTTTTATATTAATTTTAAAATCTTTGGAAATCATTTCCCCCAATATTTTTTGCTAAATATTTAAAAAAAAAATATTTCAAGGAATTATAACTAAGTTGACATCACAGGATGAAACTTAAGCATTTTTAATCCTTTCTCCTATTTCGAAGGCTAAAAATAGATATCTAAATTCCATAGAAGCGATTTAGTCATTTCAAGAAAAGTAGGTAAATAATTAGTAAAATAATTTTGGAATTACATTATATGCGAAATACGTTACCAAAAACAAGCTTCTTTAGTTTTTTGGTGATTAATAAACTCACTAATTTCTTAAATCCATATCCAAAATATTACTTGATCTCTAATTATCTAAATGTAATTTACGTTTAATTTTACATCGAATCTCGCAGAATGGATGATTTTAAACTTAAATGGTTCTTTCTTCTGTAATAGACTTGAAAATATAACTGAAAATTCTAAAAATTTGAACTAATTTTCTAATTTTCATGAACTTATTGAAATCAAAATTTAAAACTAATTCAAAATCACCAAAAATTAAATATTATGAACATTGACATCAACATGATTCGCTTATTCTTATTTATTTAGAATTAACCCTTTTTGGTGTCAAGCTGATTTGATGAGAATATTGGTTATTGTTTACAGGCAATTAAATTTCTTAGGCATAACATATGGTTCATGATTCCCCAAAGAAATTATTTTAAGAATTAAACTGAGCCTCTTTTGAAAGTCGTGCTATTTCAGTAGACTTACGTATCATTAGCTACTGGCTGATTCATTAGGCTTATGAATCAAGCAAATAGAATCAAGTTAGATTACTTTGCAATGCTCTTAAAAAAAAACAGTAGTCCAGGTGACCGATCTCCTAACATTCCTGGAAGTGTAACTTCATTTTCTTATTTCTCACTTAAATAGTGAAACTATGAAACTGAAACCTTCTTCCTTAGCTTTCAATAATGGAAGAAGAGAATACACTGCTGAGCTTTTGTTGAGACAGATAAATTAGTTTGAATTTCCTTTCCACATTGAAAATTGTTATTGAAAATTAGTTGTAAAATGTCATATAAAACATGAAAATCCAGGAAAAATATGTATGGAAATTTAATTTGCATCGTTAAAAAGACAATTTTAAAATTTTAGAATTATTTAGATATATTCTTTTTGCTATAGTTATTTCATAAATTATGGAAGAAAACACGTTAATGTTTCACTTAATTATTACTTAAAATTATAATAAATAATTAGAAAAAAATGCTTCTGCAGTTTACATTTTCTATATTCAAAGAACATATAGGTGACATTTTACAACTCTCACGATCGGTCTTGCATAGTGAAAAATCCACACACGCATATTAATCTTTATTTTCTAGCAAGATTGAAATGTTTGAATGGCATTAATCACTTAATATGTAATGTCAAGCAGACATTACATATCTGTAATGGAGTCGTGGAGTTGTTCAAGCCTTAATTATTTTTTAAATCTAAAATAGAATCTTTTACAAATGCTACAACTCGGTAAAAATTGTTTTTGATATTATGACCATCTGAAGTGTTCTATGGAGTCATAGTTAAATCAATATCATAATGTAGTTCCCAAAAGGAAAGCTCCACCATATTAAATAGCAGAGAAAACTAAATAAGTGAGGATTTAAATATTCCAAACATTATGCAATATTGTTTACCTACACAATTGGTTTCTTAGTAAGAAAAACAGATTTCCAGGTAACTCGAATTAATGCTGAATAGATGCTGCATCATGACCTCCGGTCTTATTGATAGATAAATTTGGTGATTATTTAGCGACGAAATAAAGGTTCTCGAATATAGAGGAATTACGGTGAGGATATTTATTTGAGGCAATGATAAACCATTTCTGGTAGCAGTTTATCTAATTAATGCATCCTAAATACGATAATGGATTTAAATAATGAAATCATTTTCTATGAATGAATGTTATCCATAATTAATAAAAAGACACACATTAAATAAGAAAATTTTTCCAATCCCAGTGTATTCTCTTATAACTATCGAATTCTCTATGCCCATTTTTATGCTATATTTCTATATTATTCTATTTCTATTTTTAATTGTAATAAATGAATCATAGCAACCTTTGCCTGCATGTTCAATATTCATTGAAAAGAACAGACATTTTTGCAAAGAATTGTCAGTGTATTCCTTTCATACCCTATCTTCTTTAAAATCCAATAGATCATACAAACGCCTGCTTAGAAACTAACCCTTTCAGAATCGATATCTCTAGAAGGAACTTTAACGTAACTGATGCTCAATTTTATTAGTAAAAATCGTTAAGAAAATGGATATTTTGAAACTTGAATGCCGTTGAAGTGACAACAAAATAAGCTGCACTAACGCACTCGAAATTCTGTCTTCGAATTATCTTCCATTTAACTCTTATGTCTGAAGGCAGATTTGTTGATTGAATCAGTTTGTATCAAAAGCGTTCATCGCAGACGAGTATGGAAGGGGGGGGGAGAATCCGAAGTCTAAGAATGAGGGAGATGTCACAAGCAATTGATTTCCTTTAGCATGTACTAAGTTAGTGAAGAGACGTTGAACGTCGGATGATTCTTATTTGTTAAGGATGCTCCGATATATTTTGGCCATTATCAAGAGTCAGTAAAGGCCTCAGGGGACTTCTATCCAGTTGTTTCTGAAGAGCTTAGGAAGATCCCTCAAGTGGTCTTTTCCTTTTTCGTTAATATTTAGATAGAAACAGAGTTTCCCTTTCTGAAAGCTAGAAAATAAAACAGAATTGGAAAATGAAATATTTGTGATATTTTGCAGTGTATCGTAACCTTTTGATGAATTATGCCACTTTGATATTACGCAATCAGAAAAGTAAAGTCTTTATTTCTTTTTGGAAAAGAATAACGTATATTTAAATCCCTCTCAACTTAAAATTAGAGGGAAAGCTAATATATACAGGGTTTTGATATGATTTCTAATAGAATATATTTAAGGCCGGCATCCTGACTTAAGGGTAGAGAGTCTTTTCCGTGTTCTCGGCGTCCTGGGCTCGAGTCCTGGATCCGACATGCTTGTTCTTTACCCGGTGTTCTATCTGTGAGGTGTGCGAAAGATCTCCCCGTGTAAAAAGGAGGTTGTGCAAGCGAGTGTGTGAGTGTCATCTTCATATGAGCTAGAAGTAAGACTTCTGCCCTTGGGTGCTCAGGGGTCTTTACTCTCAGAAGCTACTGCCCCCCTCTTTCCGTTGTCTTGCTGACACTACCTCATCATCATCAATATATTTAAGGATTTCTATACATTTAAGGATTTATTTTCGATATTACAAATTGGTATTTTTTAAATGATAATGTGTATGAAAACGTTTTCAATTGAGTTAGGATTTCTTTAGCACGAATAAATCTATAAGGAATTATTACGGAAATATACTCGTAGTTTTATGGAACATTTAGCACTTTTACTTAACTAAATATTATATGGTCACTTGCAGCGTTTTATGAATTTTTCGATATGCAATATTTATTTAAACAGGCGTTATTCCAGGGATCTGGAGACGAAATGTTTAATTACATGTATCATTTGTTGAACTAATGTGTTAACTGGTAAGGTGTGGATAAAATTTCAACTGAATTGGAAAACTTTTCTTTGAAGCTTTATGTTGTAAATTTAAGGGATAGCAGTCTACTAATCGTATGATTTAATTGTTGGCAAGAAAGTAACCCATTATGATTTACGGTTAAACAACATCCTTTTGGCGTAAGTGAATAGAGAATATAAATGGGAAAGATGTTAAGAATTAGGGAGCTTAACGTAGGTCATGCATTGAAAAGTTCTATACTGAATGTCTAATTGTGAATGTGCACACTTTAAATCATTCTTAGTTACGGATTATATCACGATTTCGTTCTTATTAGAACTTGACATCTTTCATTATTCATAACACGAACGTTTTCTTTTAAACAACATGTTGACATCATAACATTGATTCGTTCTGCTTAGTGAAGTAATGAGAGCGAAAAGTAATACGACTGTCTACAGCCATAGCTATTGTAAAACTAACATCAATTTTTATTTTATAGTTTAGTTATAGTAACGTCCCGTTGTAAAGCAACACTAGGGTTATTTTGGGACGGACCTCATAATTTTTAGCCGTGGTCAGATGATGAGAACTACACTTGAGCTGGCACCCCCCTCCCCACACCACACCAGCTGGAGGACGTTTGGCATGAAGGATTTAACGTGCAACAGACCCCCTTACACGACGGCTCTTCGGTGGAATCGGGTCTCGAACCTGAAACCCTACGGCTTTCAAGCCGAGACCTTACCACCAGGTCACCGGGGCCATTCATTTTATACTTGCTGTCATTGTTGGTTAGTTAGATCAGTTGGATTATTGTTTTCTTAAATTTTCAAGTAAATAATGTGTGTAATTTTATTTTAATGCTTTCAATATCAAAATATTTTTTTTTTAATTTCAAATTTTGAAAGATGTAACGCACGCTATTTTAAAGGGCTTACAATATAAGCCATTTAAAATAGTGTGCCATATATTTATAGTTACTGTTCTACGCATTTCTATAATTTTTTCACCATATACTTCTATATCAAATTACATTACAGAATAAAGACGTAATATTTAAGAAAATTGCTCCCTATTATTTGATTCTGAATTTGAATCTGAATTGAGAAGGACAAAATTTCAAAAATAAATAAATAAATAATATGAATGCCTGATATTGAAACCTACTCATCATGGAAAAAAAAAACTAATATCTATATTTTCATCATCAGCAATAGAAAAAAAAATCGAAGATAATCTACAGAAAATTTTAGTAGCAATTAAGAAAACGATTTGAGTTTTCTCATTTCAACAATAAAATATATTTTTATAAATTACGCTGAAAATATTTAAGATATTAAATTCAAAATTGCCAACATTTAAAGAATACTGTTTTGTGCTTTATGATGATGAAGTCATTTTTGTACAATACTATATTTAAGTAATGAGGGTGCAAAAGTAACCAAAATATCGCGTAGTCATTTTTTTTTAGTAAAATCACTCCGAGATGCATATTTTCATCTTCCAAAGCTTTTGTGTGCGGATTTATTAAGCGTGCACTCAAGCGATCTGCCAGTGGGCTCATTGTTATTAGTACTAAAGACGAAAATTCACTAGTTTTAGATATATCAATAATGATACCAAGTTCACATTTTAATTCAGTTTTTGTTAGTTGTCCCAAAATTAAGAATTCGCCAATTAAGTCCGCCTTCTAACTTGCATAAATAACAAATGAGTGTGCTTCATGATTATTTACATAATTTGATATGAAAAGACAAAGATTATCAAAGAAGATTGCTTTAAATAATTTATTAACACATTTCATCCGTCATATTAATAATATTAATGCAACATGCAAATGATCTGAAAAGATAATATGTAGACATTCATATAATAAACATAATATCTTTATATTTTTTTTCAAATATTTAATAAAATTCTTTAAACTTCAAACATTTAAAAACTTTATAATTTATTTTTTAATTATATCAACTTATAAATTGCAAAATTTCTATAAATATTACTAATTTCTAACCGAATTTTTTTGTACCTAGTTTCCGAAAATAGATTTTGTATTCCTCTGTCCACCACCTAAAATCCAGTCCGAAGTGATAATGAAATAATAAAAACGATTTCAGTTTTACAGTTTTACTCAAAACTGTGAAAATATTGTATAACATCACACACACACACACACACACACACACACACAAACACACACACACACACACACAAACACACACACACACACACACACACACACACACACACACACACACACACACACACACACACACACACACACATATATATATATATATATATATATATATATATATATATATATATATATACACAAAAGTATTAGAATCAATAGGAAAAACAAAAATCAAATAAAAATTAAACCAAAAAAATTATTAAAAAAATATTAAAAAAAGAATCCGGCCTGAAGACTTTTTCAAGGGTCACCCTCAGGCAGGGATTCAAATAAAGGGATTTTTTCTGTAAGGACATACAAACTTTGTCTAATAATGATTCCTCGTGACCCGAAAATCCCCTGAAATTATGCTCAAGAGATATACCATTTTAACAGAAAGGAAATACAAAATAACAAATTAGAAAAAAAGAACCACAACAAAGTAAAAATACAATAAAAACAAAAACAGCATTAAAATTAAAATTAAAAACGAAAAAGCCAGAACATACCACCCAACAGTCAAGGAAACTTTAAACAATCGATTGTGATTTCCTGTTTTTAAAAAAGTTAACGGTAAATTATGTAAACAGAGGTAGGCAAACAGCGCCATCTATTGAGTGATCCAATATGCAAGTAAAAATCTATTTTTATTTAAGCCAAAGGATTAATCCCAAACCATACCTTGTTTAATTAAAAAATTGACATTACAGTAATTTCTAGGAAAATCATTTTTAATTAAATTTTTAAGGAGGATATTTGATGCTTCATTATAAGAATTTTTATTATTGCAAACCCTTTTGATCCTGTTAACTTGTGAGAAAATTAGATTTTTGAAAATTTTAGAGTTTAGATTGGAATGGTAGTTACATAGTTTTGTTATTTTAAAGTTGAAATCATCCCTTTTATCGTATATACCAACTAT
This sequence comes from Argiope bruennichi, assembly GCF_947563725.1. NCBI lineage: Eukaryota > Metazoa > Arthropoda > Arachnida > Araneae > Araneidae > Argiope > Argiope bruennichi. The sequence continues at coordinate 69,386,837 of NC_079155.1, forward strand.
TGTTTTGTCATTAGCAATTTCGATTTTTAAATCCAGAAAGGTAGCCTCAAGTTGATTTTTATTTGTATCTTTTAGAATTAAATCTTTTGGATAGCAATTAGTAATAATATTAGTATAAGTATACTAATAGTATAGTCTAATTTAGAAACATTCTATGAAACGATCTTTCCTGAAGAGCGGCAACATACACATATATTCTTCTTTATTATTAAGTTCTTTATTATAAGTAAAATTAAACGAATTGCGCCAGTTGTTGTTTTGAAAAGAAACGTTTTATATTATTTACTTTTTTAAAACTTATCAAACTATAGAAAAAAATACAACAATTAAGATACTATTTGGCAGAAAATTTTAGAAACGAACTTCAGTTCCTTCATTTAAATCTTGAATTTATATCAAGTTCATTATCATTTTTAGTTACAAAACTCTTTTATTTATTTAATTTTAAAGTGGTATGCAGTCTTTCTTTATAACCATGAAATTATTTAAATTAACACTTATATTCTCGAGCAAGTAAAATAAAATGCTAAACTATTGATCAGTTAAGTTTAAACTTGGATATGGTAGTTTATACAACGGAGTCATTTCACGTATGGAACCGGGTACAATAAACTGATCATAGCCTTAGTATTTGCTACAACGACACTAATTTCTTTTTCTGAAAAGACCATTAGAATTGGTTCGAAAATTAAATGGGATTTGAAGTACGTCGCTCAATCGTGTAATTTTTCCTTAACTCTTTTCAAGATCCAATTTAGTTATAATGCCTATATTCTTTTCCATTTGTTGAAAGTTACCTATAGTCATGATGATGAGTAAAGTAACAAATTTAATGAAATCGTTAATACAATGAAATGCATTTAGATTTAACAGTAGCTGTTTAGATTTAGCATTAGACAAGCAGCAGGTATTTAGCTTCATTGGTGCTATTACATAATGCAAGAATTCTCTATAATATATCAGAAGTCTTAGAGCCATTGATTTTTTCCATGAATATCGACGTCAAGCATTTTATGGTATAAAGACGAATGTTCTCTTCTGTATGTTTCTCTCGCATTCTTCGAATGAGCGTGTTGGCGCTGTACGGGACATAACGTTTGATCCAAATATATGAAATTTGGTTGGGATACATTTTGGAGACTGATAATCAGCACTCAAAGTATTAAAACTAAATTAATTTTAAAAATTAAGCATGGTATTTTTACTTCTATTGTGATAAGACCCGAAAATAATGTTACTAAAAACTATTTTTACAGCTATTTTAATTAATGAAAAATTGTGTTTTTACTGAAATCCTTTTAATTGTCGCACATGGCTTTTCAGATTTTTGTCAATTATCTATTTTGTTCGACAAATATGCATTACTACATTACATTATTCTGAAATTTAAGCCGTTTTCATTACTTATCGATAATTTAATTGCATGATATTCTTCATTTTTTGAGTGCTATAATTTTATATCTGTGTAGTTTACATGATGATTAAAAAAATTACAAATTTGAAAGTGATGAGGATGGATGAAAAGGCTTCCATTTTGGTACTGGTTCAATTTTAGCACTATGTTATGGCACTTTGATTCTGTAGTAATGTTCATGTACACAATAAAGATAACATATAAAAGAGTAATAAGATAATATTGCTTTCATTTCAATCTGAGACAAAACCAGGTACAGTTTGTTGAATTATAATGTGTTTCAGAGATTTAATAAAATTTAACTGAATCCGATATCTTTATTGAAACAGCTAGTCATTAAAAGCAACTCGTATCAAATATAGTAACACAAATAAAAAAAAAATACTATGCAAAATGCCTCAAATATAAAATAAAATTTGCCAGGTATTTCCATCTCCCCGTACATAGATTTAATTATTACAAAATGTACAATTAAAGGAATATCTGAATTTTAGAGAACTAAAAAAGCTAATTCTACGATATTAAATCGGCTTATAAAGAAAAAAGTATTATTATTTGCATACATATTATATGAATTATCTTGTAGACTTTAATAGAGTGTTTGGAAATAATGCCTTATTTCCAGGTCTAAAAATTTCAAATACAATATGTATGTTCCACTAATTAAATTATGAAAATGAATAGAATATTAAATTCTGCATTCTACGATACATTAATATAAGGAGCATTCTAAACTACATTACATTAAAAAAGAAAATATTATTGGTTATATAAGGCTAATATATATATATATATATATATATATATATATATATATATATATATATATATATATATATATATATATATATATATATATATATATATATATATATATATATATATATATATATATATATATTAATATACGGCATTTTGAAGTATTCTGAATTAAAATTGTGAAGGATGATTTTAGCAAAGCCCAATTAAAATTTTAAAATTTAAATCTGTCCGTAAAACACTTATAACACATTAATAAACAGAGCTTTCATGCATTCTCCATACAAAAATGGTTCTCAAAGATCGTTTGTGAACTCTAAAGTTAAATTTGACCTATAGCAGTAAGTAATTCTTGAGATAAAATATGGAGTTTAAAATACAAATGATAGTGCTGCTATATATTCTTTGTAAATGAATTAAATAAAAGTAAAGTCCAGATAAAATATAGAACATAGAATTAATGGAATAAAAGTTTACAGAAATAACATCTTGGCTAATAATATTAGCACCACATGCAGTATGGTAGAATGAATATTGCCAAGTAAGATACAATGGCAACAAATACTTTATAGAATAAATGAAATATAACTTTTTGTAAAGGTCTTCTCTTATGAAGCAATATACATTTATCTTTTCTAATATTCATATATTGTAGAGTTTTTCTAATTTTGTATACCGTTTAATCTTTATTATAAATTGTGTATGTATATTTTTCCCTTTTATTTAATTTAATGGAAAAAAACTTCCAGCAAAATCTCTATTTAGCATTTTCGACCCGGTGTCTTGTTCCAAAAAATGACTTTTCTTGTGTGCAGTGCCTGACTTTAAATACCGTAAATGCCTTGCGGGGTCACTGTATACATCAAGAATATGCAAGAAAGATTTAAATAATGAATCATTTGACTAAGTTTATAATAATTTGAAAGATGTAAATAACAAACAATTGATAATTGATTATAATTCTAGAAATATGCTGAGTTTAAAGGGCCATTTTTTTCTAGTCATATTATGTTAAAATGTTTTTAGGCTTGAAATTAGAATAAGAAAAGGGATACATTTAACTTATTAGATAAATTTAATTTCATCAATTAATTAATTAATTAATTATATTAATTATTTAATTTGGTTAATTAATAATTAAGTAAAAATCAAAACACAACATTTTGTGTGAGATAAAGAACTGAAGCATCTAAGTTTCTGTCTTTCTAAAAAAAGTTTTTCGGAACTTATGCCAACTTACATAATTTCATACAAAGATTGATAAATTTGGTGGGAAGCATACTTCCCATGGCCCTAGGAAGGGTTAACATATTAATTAAAATAGTATTTGTTGTTATAAATACTTCGTTTTCGGTAACTTTATAAAAAATTCCACTTATTTGCACTATAAAACCATTATCTAAAATAATTAAGCTACAAGTATCTTATAATTAATTATTTCCCTTTGAATCATCATAAAAGTAGCAAATTTTGCAGCTGAAGATTAAGTAAATCTGAATATGTGAATCATAAATTATCAGATTTTATCTCTTCAACTGACCCCATTTAACATCATTTCAAGAGGATTTCCCGCTTAACCCATGATCTGAAGGAGATATATCATATCAACTACCATGTGTGTATGAATCTCTTTGGTCAGAACATTCAGTTTCAGAATTATGTGCATTATATTCCGGAGTTGGATCTTACTTCATTTGCTTGAATCAGCTTTTTGAAGTTTTCGTATTCGTTAATATCATTTATTATTATTTTATTAAAATTTTAATATCAACTTTATTTGATTCCTTTAAACTATTCAGAAATTTTAGTTTATGGCATATTTACAGCTGAAGTTCTTTTCTAATTTTTTTTTTTTAAGATTGAAAATTTTATTATCGATATTTTCTCTTTCAGAGTTTGATTTTATTTCATAATCTTAAAGACAAAAAAATTCTATTTATTAAAATAGATGAAATAAAATAATCACAAAAGCTAAAAAAAGGAATAATTAAAATTTTAAATGTTTCAAATATAAAGATTTATAATAACATAATAAAGATTAGTGATTTTGTCGTAGCATCTATAATAGGCTTAAATGTATGCCATTGTAAGAGTAAATATTTTTCATTATTGTTTCTGATAACTTTGTTGTTAAAGTATTTGAATGTAATCAGAACCCTGCGAATTTAAAGAAGATTTATAGAATTATAGAAAATCATTTATTTGCAAGTCGATTTACAATAATTTATTTTACGACTCAGTTTTAATAAAATCCTTTTTAATTAATTTATTAATCGATCAGAAATATTTCTGAAATTAATTTTAATATATGCAATATATATTAAAATTTTCTAAGCTACTGGACTGGAATATAACCCGTAAATGGAGACATGAGTCAAACTGATTATTTTTTGTTGATTATCTCTGATTATCAGATGGTATTTTGTCCTTGAATACAATCCTATTCTCAGTACTTCCCAGTTTTTTTATTCAGCAGTATATTGGCAAAATTCTAAGTATGACACATGCATATAACCGAGTTATTCTTTTTTCAAAGTGCTTAATGTTATTTATAGAGTCATTGACTCCATGTCTCTGAAATTGCTTTTAATTTTCATAATTTAAAAAAGAATACAGAAATATTCTTAAAATAATATTTTAAGATATTGTATTCTTTTGATATTGTATTTTGTATTTATTGTAGATATTGTATTTTGTTTGTTAAATTCTAACAGTTATTAACATTAGTATGATTCCATAATGTCTAAACGAAGTAAATACTCATTAAAAGATTGTTTAGGCTTTTCTTACAACAATTTTTTCAACATTTTAAAATTATAACATTTAACATTTTAAATATTTTTGGCAATTACATGATTTCCAGAATGTATTATGTTCACAAAATATATTCCAATGCGGTTTACAAAATACAAATAATAATAATAATAACGCTGGAAACATTTTGGCTCTATGTCTCTGGCTGCTTCATGAAATTCATATCTCCAGTTATGTGTTAAGCCAAAATGTTTGGAATTTTTAGCAAATTATTTTAAATACTCGATAATCATTTTTGCCCAATTAGCATAAATAAAACTTTCTAATATAAATCATGTAAAGGATAACCTGAAATCCTTTCATTCACCCCGCAACCAAAAAAGAAAATGAAAAAAAAAAAAAAAAAAAAAAAGAACCCTGAAACCTCAAAACGCAATTCTGAGCCTAGAATCTCTCTTCATCCACCTTCTCACTATTATTTTTCCTTCTTTTTCCTAGAAAAAGCTTTTGTCCACTTGAGCGGTTCCCATCCGATTTTATCGGGTTTTAAACCTCACCGATTGAACCCAAAAGTTTGTTCCCTTATCGAAGTCTTTGGAGACATGAAAACGACGGTCTATATGATGCGACCGGCACAATCTGATCATCTCTTCAGATGCCTACAGATCCTGAAAAGACGGCAAGGAAAGAGGTTGGAGATGGTCTTAGCCCTCCCCTCCTCACTCCTTCAGGACATAAGGTTCTTGTTTCATTTATTGTATTATCTTCAATTTATCGAATAGCAAGGGTGGGTGAGTTAACTTTCTTTCACTTTTTTTGGAAGAATTGTTGGGTTTTATTTTATTATTTTTTGTGTCGTTTCCCTCCTCTTTTTCTCGTTGGGATATTTATGATGACAGTCTTGGTGACGCAAATGTTCTAAGCTGCGCCTGGGGATGTCTTTATTGAATTAAATGGACTGTATTTACATCCCTGTTTTTATTGTCACGTGATTATGAGTTGGCGGGAAGTGAGGAATGAACTGATTGATTTCAAGCTAGGAATCTAATGATTCGTTGCTTTTTAAAACTATCGCAGCAAGTAAAAAAAAATAGTTGAGTAAAGGTTTTATATATTTCAAGACATGTTTTTATAAATATCAATCAATTCGGGCCAATTCTCTATGGCAAAAATAGAAATAACAATACCATGTCCAATATAACTTAGGAACTTAAAATTTTAAAATGACTTATGACATCAACATGTATATGCTTTTGTTTTAAAGACAAACATTAAATTCTAGTTTTAAAATGCGAACAGGATTCTGTATTTTGATTTTAATAAAATGTTTTCAATTATTATTTTTTTCTCACATATTCATGCTTTTTCTTGATTTATTTTAGACACCTTATGGAGGAGAATCTTGATTAAAAATCTTACAGATTTAAATTATTGAAATAATTTAGAGAATTTCCTAAAATCAGAAGCTTAGTAAATATTCTAAATGCGGTAAAATAAATAATCAATTCGGAAAAGTAAAAATCGAGCTCTAAATAAAAATCAAGGAAAGCAATTATGATACATTTATATTGGACAAAACTGTATATAGGCTGTAGTGGAAATAATAACTTTGTTTTTATATGGCTATTCATTTCACTTAATATTTCTTTCAAATTAATTAAATTTGAAAAGACAAAATGGATTTAATTATAATGGGAGAGATAATATACATTTTTATGATCAGGAAAAGGCAATATTTTAATAATAAGTTTTGAAAATATTTAAAATTTATTTTTTAATTTCTTTATCATTAATAATAATAAAATTAAAGCAAAATCGCACGTTATTTTTGCAAAAATGTTTCTGAGAAAAGAAATAAAATTTAAGAAGAATTAATTTTATTCTCATGGTGAATTAGAATTAATATATATATATATATATATATATATATAAAACGCTTACGGGGACGCAAAATCAGGCCGCATTTCTTAATCACCTTATGGCAACATTTCAATCTAGCCGGGGAACATTAACATACAGTTTGATAAGATTTCCAGCGAACGCTATTCTTGCATCGATTTAAAAATTTTTTAAACCAAATATTAACGGTCAGAATAAGGACAAAATTTTTTACGGTGAGTTTAAGTTTTGTTGTATCAATTTTAAAATGAAATCGTCGAAAAGGAGAAGGGAAGTCGAATGATTAATTGAGATTAAATATAATCAATATTTCAGATCAGCAAACTGCCATTGAATTAGGTTAGTACTGAATAACAACAATTCCACAATTTCATACACTTGACAAAATAATAATTATAAGTATGCAATATATATATATATATATATATATATATATATATATATATATATATATATATATATATATATATATATTGCTCCTTATGTATATATAAACTGCTCCTCACACAGTTTATATCAAAACTGCGTAAGGAGAAATTCACTAAACAATGGAGCTGCGAAGCAGACATCCCACTCGTATGTCCTTGTTGGCAGAGAATCATTGTCTGTGCCGTGTCAAACTGTGCATAGTGGGCACGGGAATATCAAAACTGGACATGGAAAAGTAAAAGAGAGTTACCTGATCGGATAAATCATTAATTTATATAGAGAGATACTTGTATCATAGTGTGCAATCTACCAGGTGAAACGTTGCTCCCCTCATGTATAGCAGACCATATATAGGCTGGTAGTGGCGGCTTTATGTTTTAGGGGCGTTCCCATGCGTGTTTCTGTGGCCCGTATTTGTAGTAGAAAAAATCATCAAAACTGTAGATTTTTTTTAACCTATTTGCCAATAAATTCCACCCTTATATGGCGTCTGTCTTTCATAAGGGCTATGTCCCTGTTACAAGGCCCCTGTGAGTGAACACTGTTTAGACATTCGGTAAAATCAATTAATATAAAAGATATTAAGCTAAATGCAAGACAAAAACATTGAGAGTAGAAGTATAAAAATATGCTTAAAATTTATGAAAATTAAGAACAATTTTTTCATTGAAATTAAACTTACAAAGACGGTTTCTGTGATTTTGGTAACTTATAATCTAACAGGGATGAGAGTTAGTTCGTTATTAAAGCCTAAAATTGGTAGATTAAAAATAGCTTTTTAAAATTTTAAGAATAAATAAATATTTTTTAATTTTGGAAAAATAAATGGTTTTACAATTAGCATAATATTAAAAAAATAATGTATACAGTTTTTGTGCAATGTTATATCGATATGTTGCTGAAAGTGTTACAAGAAATCTCAAAAACAAAATGTTATTTAAACATTTTTTTGATTAAATTCCTGATCAAATTTCTAAAAAATACCAAAGATATGCGCATTCTCGTTCCTCGAGCTCTAGATCAAAAGATCTATTTTGTAGAAAGCCAAAATACAAACACAAATAAGCATACATACTCTTCCTGATTTTTTGGTAGAATTATTTAAAGTAAGTGAAGTAGTAAGTAAAGTAGTGTGAAGTATTTAAGACTAAATTTAAGAGCTCTAGGTCAAAAGATCTATTTTGTAGAAAACCAAAACACAAGCACAAATACGCGTACATACTCTTCCCGATTTTATTTTGTAGAATTAGATTCATTTGAACTTAAATTGATTATAAATAATCTTATACAGAAAAAAATATTTATTTATTTTTTGAAATATTTTAGGACACAAAAGAAGTTAACGAAAAAGCAAGAGAACAAAAAATCCAAACCTAAATGTGTAAGAGCCATAGTATATAATCGACCAAACCATCTGCAAAAATCTCTTCACCTAAAAAAACGTACAAAGAAAATTCAGTTATTATAACTGAATTTTTTTTTTGTCGAATAGCCTTTATTTAGTTTTCCAAATGACTGAATCTCAATCACGCTAACGCGACTCTTGTTTGAGATATCCGAGCGAAAGGCTTTCTGGTCCGTTGCAGAAAATAGAACAACCTTTCTCATTTTTCCCTCGATAAAAGTAATCTGTGGTCAGTCGCTCTGATCAGTATGGAAGGGTAGAGTTATTGGATCGACCGTGCCAAACAATTCTGTGTGATGACCTGTCAATTGTATTAGGGGCTTAGAGGTTCTGAAAAAATTGTTCTTTTTCTCGGTATCAAACAATGGATTAATTTGATAAAACTGCCTAGATAATTTGAGTCCCTGTTAAGCAAACGGAATTTAATTTGAGTGGTAAACAAAATTAATAAATATTGTCCATTTTATACTTACGCGCTTTTCGATTCAATAAAAAAAAATTTACAGAACGCACTTTTATTTGTGTGAAATGATGCAGAATGTTTTCCCAATTTCAATTTTAAACAAAAATCTTTATTATGTTGACTATGGAATCTTCTGATCAGATTTGTCTCCGATTCATTTCCAGATACTGACGTTGTTAAGAAATAAAAATTTAATTAAACTGAATAATGAGTTAACTATTAAGTTCTGAAAATAATTAAACAATTGTTTTTTATATGAATATAGTTGTTATTAATATTTTTTATGTGCAATGTAATTTCATTTATTTGTATTGTTATGAAATTGAATATTTATCTTTTGTTTATTTAGTTTTCGGCTTAATACGTTTGAAGAAATTAACGGGTTATATTACATAACATTGTTTATTTTGTTAAAATTGCGAACTATAATTATTATTATATTAGTTTATCAGTTAAAGTTCACTATATTGTAGTAGTAAATAAAGTTAATCCATTTAAGAAATCAAAAGCAGAAAATGCTTCATCACTGTGCTTATTTGCCCTATATATTACAGTCAGTTTTAATGACAAATTATACACAATTTAAAGTTTATTAATCATTATCATATTGACCAGCTGGCAAGAAATGAAACTGCACACTGTTTTCCGAAAGGTTAAAACAGGTAATCTGACAATTTCAGTAGTATAATAATCAAAAATAATGATACTAAAAATAGAAAAAAAATATCAAAAAAGAATTAAAAAAATGATACTAAAAATAAAAAAAAATCTAAAATAATAATGAAATGTTTATTTAATAAAGAAATGATAATAAAAAAATTCGAAATCTGATCTAATTTTAATTGATCTTCATGGTCATTTTCCTCTACAATTTTCATTAAAATTGGAAAAATTTTTGAGCCTTACTTTTCAACTAATATTCAAGACTAAAATTTTCAGCTGTTACAGAATCTGATGAAACTTGCTTTTGGAAAAATATCGTCACTGATTTACTATAATCAATCATAGGCTTTTATGTATAATTAATATTTTTTACCTCCACTTAGCAATTACAGATCATTTTAAAAAAATTAAACAGTTTTTAGTGGACACGGTACCTTTACAACTTTTTTTCATTTTAAACATTAAACAAAATAGTTTCATAGTAGTGTATGCTAATTTTGAAATAAAATCCCCCTGAAAAGAAAATAAGAAACAATTTTAATTCACCTGCTTAGATAAAATTTCAATTTATTTTTAAAAATCTCATTTTTTTAAAAAAATTTGTTACTACATTTTTTTTAAATATGAGTATTTTTTGCTACAAACATTTTTTATAGATTCTCGAAAATAAATTACACAAAACTGTGCCTAGATTACATGATATATTCAGCACTTATTTCAGTATAAAATTTTTATATATATGGTGAAAAATAGAGAAATTTAGCAGCACCTCATTTTAACTCTGGTATCTAAAAAAACAAGTGAATGCTTATTGCATATACACTTTCATTAAATACATAATGATAAACGTAGAAAAAAATTGAAAGCTCTATCTTATTTAGGGGAAAAACCTTAGCATTTTAAAAACAAGAAGATAAAGAAAAACAGAACATGAAGGAAAATACATTTAAAGATTTGATTTTTGAATTAAAAAAATCTATTTACTCTTTTCTCAAGAAAACATTTTGCATAGCCATAAAATATATATACAAAATTTCAAACACGTATCTTCAATGCAAAATATTTTATAAAGAATTTAATACTCATTTTTGCAGTAAAAAGAAACCTGATCGAGAAAAACAGATGTATGAAACCGACAAAATATCTAGGTTATATATATATATATATATATATATATATATATATATATATATATATATATATATATATATATATATATATATATATATATATATATATATATATATATATATATATATATATAAATTAACATACCTGGTCATTAAAATTGAACACATGTATTGAACACATGATACAAAAGCATCCAGGTTTGTATGCTAATCCTTCTTTTTTTAAATTATGATATTCTATGCGTTCCCAAGCACGTTTAATTTTTTTCTGAACTGACTCATACACAGCAAATTTCTTATGTTTTCACTGAAACACACGCCTATAATCCCTCACCACTTGGCTAAATGTCTAAATTGTTTGTTTAGAGGAATATTATTTTCAACGTGAACACTTTCCAACAATTTAGATACCCCTACATTGAACTCAAAAACTGCATCTGCAACTGCAATTCGGACTCGACACAATGAGGCAGAAATTTCGTTTCGGCACTTAATCCATATTTCACTATGAAGATTACCATTAGAATTTTGTGTCAAACACCTTGTGCATGGATGGGTTGAAGAAGTTCATCTGATAACAGTTGTTAATAAATTGGTATAATTTTGGGAACACATCTCTTATTTATTGGTGTTTCTATATGTGTTTTATGTCAACATTGTTTTTTACCATTGGCCAAAGCTTCCTGATAAAAAAAAACCTAGAATATTTACCAGAATCAACAATTCTATGCTAAAAGACTAAAATAATTCAATATTTCTTTGGGCTGTGATACTCTTTCGGAAATTCCAAGTCTTTAAAGATGATTTTTAAAGGTTGAGATCCTTTTAAATCCATGCCATTGAGAATAAAAACATTAATAACTTTTGAAATATAACAGACACAGCTTTGATATTTTAGTATGATGTGAAGAAAGGTATAAGCAAACAAATGAGACAATAGAAAATTTCGACATTATGATCATTTTTAGGTAGGGTGTCCATTTAAACAACACACTCCTAAAAGTAAACTTGTTTGTCCTTTCTTTTTGCTATTTTTTTTATTATACATTCCTGATTTTAAATTTATTTTCGAAAATTCTTGTAAATAAATAAAGAAAATGTAAAATATGGCTAAATGGGAAGTAAGTTTTTTCTGACCCAGCAATGAACTAAAAAAAAACATCTGTTAATATATAACAAGAAAACAATTGTCAACATTGGATATGTTAAAAAAGGGATAAAAATGTTGAAAAAAAGATTCATTGAAACAAAATCTACTCAAAATAATCCAAATTTTTTTTGGTTTTGGTATGTACTTTTCACACTAAATGGGTCTTGTACTATTGAAGGGTTCCAGCAATGAAAATTCAACTAACATATCAAGATGAGATCAATCATATTTAGTATGAAAATCAGAGATATTCAGTGCAGTAAAAAAACATGGTTCTAAATGAAGGTATAAAAACATAGCTGAAAATATTAAGTATAACATGTATCTGTAGGTATTTGCAAGTTCGATTACACAATAGGCAAGGCACTAGTAGTGAAAAATTTGTTGTTGAATTGATTTTCTTCCAGATGCTTTTATATAAAAAGCGTTAAATCATCAAAATAAATTCAGTTTTCAAAGAATTTATCCAGTAGAAGCTTGCACAAAAGCACTGCGAAGTTTCTTTCGAAATGCAGTTCTTTCAATTTGTAAATGTATTCACCAATTTATTGAAAATTTTATGGGATATCAGTGCCTATCAACAATCTTCACATTTCTTTTAGAACTTTGAATCTTTAGGGGAAACAGCATGTGTCTCTTCTTAAGGGAAAATATCTGACCTTTCTTCATAGAAAAGGAAATTAATGAAAGAAGAATACAATTCTAAATATTAAATATTTCTGCTGCTGCGCAAGCGCAGTAACAAAATATAGTCGTTCAGCTACGCAATCCTTCCTGAGTTATAAAGGAAAGTTGATTGTTTCTGACAAAACGCTTTACTTTCAAGCAAACTAAAAGCAGGGTTTTACTTATTTCTCTGCACTAGAAAATATTTTCCAGCACCTTAATTTGAATATAAAGAAGACACAATTTATTTAATAAGAAGCAGAAGATAAATTCATCGTATTTTGCTATCAATTTTTTTCATAACCACACATGGAAACCATGAAGGAAGGTCTAAAAAATATACGAAAATATTTATTTCAAATTCTTTTTTTTAATTTAAAATGATATTATTTATTAATTTTGCCAGCACCATGACAAAAGGTTTTTTTTTTATTTTTAATAATTAAATTATACAAAAAAATTAGAAATGCTCAGAAATTAAGAAATTATTGCAATTTTTTATATTGCCGCATTGAAGAAAGGCAGTCGAATCTGCATGGCCGAATGGTCATGGCACTGGTCTCATAATCAAGAGACCTTGAGTTCGAACCCGCTAGAGGCAATGGGATTCAAAGTATGTGTAAATACTTAATTACTTGATTCTATGTTTTCCTTTATTTCATGTTCCAGAAGATACTGGACATTTCTTTAGTTTACCAGGCAAGTGCTCTGGACTTTTCTTACTTTTTCCAGAAAAGTATTCTGGAACTTTCCCTGCTAGTATAAAAGCAGTAGATTTGTCAGTTACTGTATTCTCAGTTCTGAGTTCAGTTAATAAATTGATTTAGCTCTACTTCTTCTTGTGTGTGTGTATTGTGTGTCATTTTCTATACTAAAGTATCTACGTGACAATATTGAAAGGCATCACGTTTTAACGATGTGTACACCACGGTGTTCTCAAAGTTACTGTGCACGTTAAAATTGGATCTATCCATTGATAGTTCTGCATTAAAAAATGTCAGACAGCGCATAGATAAATTTTAAACCAGGTGCATAAGACCTGTTCAGATTCATAAGTCGTGTATTAGATACACATTCACAATTCTTATGTAATTATGGCGTCTCTGAAATTATTTCCTTTATTTTGTCTCAGATTCTTTTAACATACTCTACTTCAATGAATACTTACAAGTAAGCATTTCAAATTCAGAAGATAAATTTTTATAACCGGTAAAAAGTTATGTGAATACATTCACATAAGCGGATCCAAATAAAAACACTTGGGAAATGTTTTCTTCCCCTGACATTTTGCTTTATTTACATATATATGATTCTTTCTGTTTTTAGCTCCATTGTATAGAGACAAAAATGGAACATGCATTTTGAATCTGTATTTTCTATACCAAATGGTTTCTAAATGTGTGTACCTTTTTTATTCATTCGTCTCTCCTCCGGTTTTATTGCCAATATGGTTACGTTATGTAAAAAAGTGCTTGACAATCATGACGATATGAAAATCATCAACTAAACCACAGACCCGTAAAAATAAACAAATACCAATATTTGACATATATTTATGTAAAAATGATACCATATACATATAATACATATTTTTTAGTTAGTTGTACTTTTGACTTATCTAATTCAAAACCAACGCACTGACAAAAAGATGTCCCGAAAATTTACTCTTTACACACATTAAAAATTGCAATATTTGAAAATATTGTATATCATCCACCTATCTTATGATAATATTAGATTGTTGTTGTTTCTTATGGCACTTGCCACGGACAAGCCCACTGTTCGGAGACAGCCGGTTAAGCCTAAGAGAGAGCGCCTCTTGTTTTATCGTAGAGCCACCTTGGGCCAAGAGTACGACTTGACTACTCACGCATCACTCATTCGCTTGCACAATCCCCTTTTGCAGGAGGGCACACTCACACATCTCACAGATAGCATAGGAAGAACAACCACGTCCAAATCGGGACTCGAACCCATGAGGCCCGGATCACGGGGAAGACGCGCTACCCCTATGCCAGGACGCCGCTGAGATATTTGAAAAATGTACAAAAAGGACAAAATCATTATATGATATCGCTCGAAGCCAAAAACCAAGTGGCTTTAGCAAAATGTTGAAATCTTTTCATGATCGCAATTATTGTTTCAATGCATATTTCACATACCAGCAATGATATATGAAAGAAAAGAATATCTATTTTTAACGATAATATGTGAATAAATAATAAATGTTAGAGCAAAAGCCCCCAAATCCTCTCATTACTTAAATACTTAGTTTCAATAAATTAACGGCATTCATTACAAACATCAAAATCAGAATTAATAAGCATTTAAGGGCAAAAGTTTCATTTAAAGAACTGGGAAAAATACAAGGATCAATTTCAAACATCTCGTTAAACAAACAAAAAGTTCTCTTCTCTAAATAGGTTAATCCTTCCATTATAGGCTCAGTATTTCTGGATCACGCAGAAGTAGTGCTCCCTTTTACGTAAGCGAAAAACACCTCCTTTTCTGACGGCTTTAAAGTGGAGCAACGGCGCTTGATAAGTCTCTTAATTATCTTATCTTCCTACCTCATTAGCGCTTTTAATTAACAGGATAGCGTCTGGCAGCCACTAAAGTATTTCACTAATCAATTATGCGATTCATGTCCATCGAAAAGCGGAAGTTTAGAAATTCTGCCGGTAATGTGCATTGTGGTTTGGGTCTTCTTGCCTCACTTTCAGTGTAATTGGTGGTAGATAATTTGCGGCAGCATTCGGCAATCCCTGCACCATTGGAAGTGAGTCCTTAACGGTATTGGTAATTTTCACTTGGAAATATTTAAATTGGGAGGAATGCCTTGTTCAAATACTTTATGTGGGGGAAAGTTATGATTGTTAGAAATTCTGATGATGTAAAGTGTTTTCGATGCATACTTTCATCAAATTAAAATATATTAACAGCTTCTACTCACTAGATAATAGGATTGGGAAGCTGGGGGTAATTATTACTCTTTCGACGCGTCACTGGCTACTTAATTATTATTTAGATGTGATCACATTTGCATAAGGGATGGGAATATTTATTTGGCTCGTATGACTTTTTTTGTTCCTGTTTTGGCATTATATAAATATAAAGACAACAGTTATAATTCATAATGGAATGATTGAATTTGAACCTCCATATAGAAATGAATCTATTGTATTATTAAATACACTCTATCAGAGTATCTTTCGTATAAATCTTAAAGATTGTTGCTTTAAACATAGAAATTAACAAGGCATATTTATTTGGATACAGAAGTGTAATTCACTAAATATTCTTTAAAATGTTGTACCATTCTAAAATAACTTGCAGATCAAAAAGGTACATTAATGAATTATAATTTAAAATCTGATAAACAATTAAATTAGAAGTAAAATGTAATAATATTTATCAGCTTTTCAGTATCATTTATTCATATTATCGTTACATGTAGATGGAATATATTAAAATAGTTTAAAACATAAAGTGTTGGATTAAAAGTAAAAATACAAAACAAACTTTCGTTATTTGATATTCCTACTAATATTTAAGGCATGTTTATTAAAAAAAAGTTTTTATTTAGTAAAAAGGGATATTTATATTCATTGAAACTTCAAAAAAAAAAAAAAACTCTGCCAAAACAATCTTTCCACAATTTTTTTACAAATTTTGACTCTATGTCACAAAAAATAATAACTGTTTTAAAGTTTTTCACAGTTTTAAGTTTGGAAATTATCGTATATCTAAACTGAGCAGCAGCGAAAGGGCTTATATTCTTAAGTTTTCTTCGATGGTAAAATATCAACTTGTTTCTATCGCAAAATTAACAGTCAAAGTGTTACAATCTTATATTTCAACAACAATTTATTCCTCTAAACTAGCTTCAAATGTATCTATAATAACAATGAATTTATTTAACGATCAATAATTCTGAAGTTTCGAAGCAATGCAGAGATTTGAGTAATTGGTAAAAGTAAGTATATTACCTTCATGTGCAATTTTGTATGAACCATGGGAAAATTGCATTGTTGCCAATATTTCTGGAAATCAACAAAAAATGAAAACAAAACATAAAATCATTGCATATTCCATAATTTTCTGGGACTAATATTTTTACATAGTATTTTCAATAAATATTTCTGATTGTTTGTTTATTAATTTACTTAAGTAAGTTCTTCCCTGCTATTAAATTTTGGTCTAATCAATTTTAGAACAAGAAAGTAAACGATGAATTCTGATGATTTCTTTTTGATGTGGTGATATCTATATTTCACCAATTTTTTTCAATATCTTAAACACGATTCTTATAACAATATCAAGTTCAGACATTACACAAATAAGTTCTTTTTCATTTTTCCTCATTAAAATTTTCTATAATATTTTGAATATAATAATAAAAAAATTCGTCTGCAAAATTTAGCATAAGAACTTTTAAATTTTGAACCATACTAATTGTAGTTTTAAACTAAATGGGAGATCTAGATAGAATGAAATTATCAATAATAAAATCATTTTCTAAATTCCATATTTTAAAATGTTTTATTAAGTAATAGTAATGGTATGTCATTATCATCAGAATTTTTGTAATTCCAATAAAAGTTTATATTTTGAATCAAATGTTATTGCTGCTTTATTTAATTTTAAAATACTTCTTTAAATTAAGCATAATTCATTTGGAGAAAGAACACAAGTAATATCACATATAAATAATTCATATTCAGATGTTTCAAAAACTGCAGCATAGAAAGCACATTCCTCAAGCATAAAAACAAGCAAATTATGTACCCTTCAGCTGCTATTTGCGTCTTTATTTAGCATTTATATTTATAACTAGGGCTCAAAATTCCGCTTACTGTTTTGCCTTCTTTTTGCTATTCCGGTAAATCATCTCTAGCCTCTTTACTTGTGCGCTAATAGTCCCTCAAGTCGTACAGTAATTAACAAACATTTCTTTGAGAATTAAGAACATCCGAAATCCTCTTCAAAACAGGCTTGAAGACGATAAAGATGAAAAAGACGCCCTCGCGAAAATTGGTCTAGACTGTAAAAGAACACTTTTGTTCCAAAGGAATGGTCATGGTAAAAAGATATATTAAAACCCCCTGCATACAATACTGCCTCGATTTGGTGCAGTCATTTGCTCGTTCATTTGGACAACTTCGGTTTAATGAAGGCATTTCCCTCCTTTTTATGCATTTAGTCAAATGAGAAGTGGCAAAAACTTGGCGAACAGATTCTGAGGACGTTGAGGAGTTGCATTTCAGCATGAATGGCTCTTTTATGTCGAAGCCTTCCTGCCCATTACTTGGCAGCGGCAACAAAGTGGATGGGGCATTTTTCTAACCGGTTTTAATTATTATTCCTTTACGAAATTTTCTTTTTAAGGAAGAAAACTTTAATTCTGGAGAAGGAGTACTCCTTTTTACTCGCGGGTGCCCTCATTTCCTTCTACTTTAATATTTTTATTCTTTTTTTCATTTTATTTTTATAGAATCTTTTATCTTTTAAGAGGTTTTTTTCTTTCTTTCTTTTCTTCGGAACAAGAGAAACAGGATACTTCGCATTTCTGTGCCAAAATATGCTCTTGAAGAGCATTTAACGCGCAATTTGATGGAGATGTATGCGCAAATCATTTCCGAGGAATCTATATTTAGGAGAAGCTTAACTTTTCTTATTAATTTTAATATAAAAATAAAAAAAAATAATAATGATTCTTTAAAACTTGAATGAGTTAATGATTTTATATTTCTCTCGGAAAAAGCAATTATGTGATTAATAATGCTGACGTCGATTTTCTGCTCTTTTTCTTTCTGATATTAACTTCATTTCCCTCTTTCTCTGTAATAAGTATAATAAAAATAAGTAATCTTTAGAACAATCCAACTTTAGATTGGCCTTTGAAAATTATTGAGTCTTTCAGCATAAGCTTTTTTTTAATGCAACGTATTTTATGAGAATATTTTGAAAAGCGGCATTTCATTTAACTTAAGTGGAACTTCAATTTTTGACATATTTAATAAAATGATTAATTAGAAATGAAGTGGACATTTCCCTGACAAAAGAAATCATTTAAAATATTATGATTTAAATTAATGTTTTATTGATTACATTCCAAATCCATCTTTTTATGAACCATATTATAGATGCAGAATGACCATAAAAACACTTTATCCGATTCAAAGTTTGCTTTCTTTGTAAGCTAGATTATTTGATGAAATCAGCTTAACTCATTAAATTTGTCTAAATATTATTTTGTTATTTCGCACAAAACTGCAGCTATTAGGCGCAAAATATATTTCGCAAAGAATCATAGTCATAAACTTTCATATGAAATAAAAAATTGGCAAAAGCGGTATTGTGAGTATAACTGGAAAAATGGCTGGAAATGCGAAAAAATACCAAAAATTACCTTTAAAATCCACCGGCCTTCTTTATATATATTTGCACTTTATCTATTTTTAAAATAATTTTCAAGAATAATCAATAAACCTCTTGCAGCTATTTGACTTTTAAATCTTTATAGCATTACTTCTAGAACCATATCAATTTAACAATAGCCCAATGTTATTTGGATTATGATTCACTAACTAAATTGCTGTCACTTAATTTTTAAATACTTTATTTCATCTTTACTGTAGTGCATTACTTTAATTTTAATTCTTTATTTTCTTCTTTACTGTAGAGCTGTATCAATTAAATTGTTACTTTCTAATGTTATAAATGTCCGAATTTCGTTGCATAGATGAATAAAGTATTCGAATATATAATATATTCGAATACTTTCGAATTATAGTGTAATAGTTTTAGAATATATAGTGTGATAGTATTCGAATCTGACGGTTGCACATCCAGAGCCTAATGTAGTCGTATCCTTAACTGTCATTGTAAGGAACAGAATAATTCTTAATAATAATGAAAGCAATATTAACATAATTCTTATTGCAATGAAGTCAGGTTTATGAAATTAAAATTTTGATTCTTTATCAAACGTATAAAAATCATTCATGATTTCATAGTAACCTTGTAGTTTAGTATTATCAATTAGTTTAAAACGTTTTTTATTTCATTCTAGGCCCATAACCAATGCTGGCGATTACTGTTGATAGTCGCCAAGTCTATTAGTTTGCAGTGACTTTCTGAATGAAATAAAACTAACAGAGACTAAAAGTGACGAGAATTTATTGAAGAATTTTTTAGTAGATATTTGGAAGTAATAGATAGATATACTTAGGAAGAACATACTTAGATTTACTTTATTGCAAAATACTACTGTATAATACAACCACTACTATCAACTACAGTACAAGTGCTGGCAGCTTCTACAACGAATAGTTCGTGTTCAATTACAAGTACTACTACAACTAAGTGTTGAATCCCATTGCAGATGCATGCCTATATACCCACCTCAATTATTGTATTTATAATTTTACTCATTACATTATATATTTGCAGTAAATATCGAGTAGAAAAATTCAAATTCAATTTCTTTGAATTGTTATATTTTTAGATGTAAAGTGAAATGATTAACTACGTAATGCATCACGTGATATAGTAAAGTATGAGCGACAATGAGAATTTGAAATTGATCGAAACTATTTCATAACTTAATTGGTAAAATTTCTGACATTTTTACTTCAAATTATTATAGAATAATGAGGTGTCTCTGTATAATATCGTACAAATAGGAAATGAGTTTCTAAGCAATAAATAGATGAGATCAATTACAAATAATTTTTTATAAAACTTTCGAAAAACTTATTGTATGACTCAATATCTTTCAGAATTTGTTTGTTTTTTTCGCTTTATTAATGCATGATAGGCTTATTTTCAGTTTTTGGTATTTCAATGTAGCCAGTTTGCCAGATAATTGTATTTTTGTGTTTTTGATTTGCCAGATAATTGTATTTTTGATTCAGTGAATTGATATCAATTTTAACTTTATAATTAATGAAGCATATTTGTCCAAGTGTTAAAACTTGTAAACAAAGAGTTAAAAGATGAATGCTTTAACTACACCATTCTATTTCTAAAGCTAAAAGTAGAAAATCTTGGCCCGCCTGTGTCAAAAAAAAAAAAAAAAAAAAAAAAAAAAAACGTTTCTGACTCTTTAACATAATAATTAATTTTTGAATAGATCATCCTTATCTGTTTATATATAAAAATAAATTTTATAAATTCATTTATAAAAGAATGCTATTACGAATTTTGGTTATTTGCTGCTGATTTTATACCTTTATAGAATAATTATTCTTTATATAAAATATTGTGTTGATTTTAAAGTCAATTTATATTTAAATAAATATTCATACTTTCCTTATTAAATTTGTTTCGTACATGCGACAATGAAGATAAATTTTCATTAGTTAAATATTTTCTCAGATTAAAATGTCAGTTTTGTTTAATAATATAAATTATTTATCTCAAATATTTATAAATTTTCGTAATTTATATGATTATGGCAAACAAATCTGGGTGCTGATTTTTTCCTGTTAAAATGTAACATTATATAATATATTTAATAGAAATTTGTGAATTCTGAAAAGTAATAGCTTCTTGGAATGAAAAACATATTACATACCTTTATATAATATGCTTTTTAAAATAGCAGAAATTTATTTAGAAATAATATAAAATGCGAAATATAATTTTTGAGATACAATTGATATAAATAAATTAAAACATTCTGCGAAATTCCGGAACAGATTATAAAATTAAAATGTTGAATATAATTTCTTTTAAATAGGTACATAACCGTTTGCATAAGAAATTTTACAAATTAAAAAAAAATGTTACATAATGGATATTAAATTATGTTTTTCAGAATTATTCATGTACTATTAAATATCATACTTATAAGAATGTTTGACATAATAATTTTCAAAATACTCTTTAATCTTCCCAGTTTGCCTTATGATTAAATATTAAATTGTATTTACTATTGATACGACTCGAGATATTTCTTTGAAAAATAATCATAGTTTCATTTTTGATTTTTAAAAAGCATCAGATCTTACTTAGATAAACATAATTCATTTCATCTTTAAATTTCATAATGCATTATTTATATAGAATTACAGAGCCTGTTTTTATTGTATTAGACATATTCCTCTCTTGGAGCTTTAATAAGTGCATTCAGTTAATTTTTACTAATGTTATTCAATCAATATTAAATTATATTAATACCTTCGCTAATATGCTTACATATTATAGGACTATCTTTGTTCCTTATATCTCATTGAGCTTTTTAAACAATTATTTCCTTTTCAGGAAATGTAATTTATGTTTCGGAGAAGCCATGTAATTTATGTTATAATTCTTTTATAAAACTGATTATTTTCTGCTTGATCACTTAAATATGAAAATTTAATTGAATTATAATTATTTTGAGATTCGTTGTTAATATAATGCTGACTTTTTAGTAATTCTTTCCCTGAGGTTCGTAATTTAGTGAGAAATAGATTTCAGTGATGCTGATTATTCTAACTCATATTTTTATCTTTTAATAAATGAATTTTTCGAGTATATGCAATTACCAATTATAATAAATTCTTTTGAAAAAATTTCTCTGTTACTTTTACGTTACCTGAAAATATTACATTATTTTTGTATTAGAATGCATATATTTTTGATATCAAAATGCATATATTTTATAGATTTGAAGTTCTTATATTATTGAACGATTGAACCATCAATCCATCAATGATTAACATTTATTAAAAATTTCATTTAAATGGTTTTTCGTTACTTCACATTTATGGTTTTATATATATGTTTATATGTATATATATATACGAATACATATACATATATATACATACATATCTCTCTCTCTCTCTCTATATATATATATATATATATATATATATATATATGCTATGTATAATTGCTCTATATTGAATTATATGACCATAAAACGCCAGCATAAACACTCATTTTTATCCATTTATTTATATTAATATTAAATTTGAGTATATGTGCATGCGCGTGCGTGTGTGTGTATGCGAGTCCATGCGCATATCGGCGATTTTTTTTTTTGAAATTTTATTTTTCTTGAAAACTCTAAGCGATATTTTGTTTTTTTGATTTTTGGCTATAAGTTCCAGAAATATTACTATCTGAAATACTACCATCTTTTGAAAATGCATTTAAATAAATCGTTTGAAATACAAAAAAATATCTTTGTCATGATATCAATTTCATAGATGTAATAATTTTTGCTGAATTTTAACAAATGTAAAAAAAAAAAAAAAAAAAAAAAAAATCATTTTCAACAACAAATTACATTGCTGCCTTGAACTTCAAAATATTTTTCATCTCTTTATCAACTATCTTATTACGCTATTTTATTCCATTGTTGAAAGCTAATTTCCATGATTTATATTTAATATCTAGTGCTGCTTTCTTGAAGTATCAAAAAGGGGAGCTGAAACCCCCGCCATTTATAAGATAAATGAACTACACATTTGCATTTTTAATAGTGCCATGATAAGAGAGAACTGGTCTCCATTAGGAAGATTAATGTACGCAACGTGTGAAGCATCGGTAAGACAACTAACGAAGCACATATTTATGGCAATTACACGGTATCATGTATATGAATTTATATCTGAAATTAAGAACAAGAAATTCAGGATAAATATCCTGCGAACAAGTTAGCTGCATAAAGATAATAGAATAAAAAAAAGGAAAATATAGAATTATGTGCGTACTGACGTTGTACAGACCATACTCTTGGATTCAGAGTTACCATATTTTGGAAAATTGGACTGTGCACCTGTAATCAATTTTCAGAAATTCTAATTAGGATTTTAAATAATTAAAAATGAAACGAAATTTTGGCGTTTTCTTGTAATATCATTCGAAAATATCACAGTATACAAGTATATCAACTTAAAGTGCAAACATCATTTTTTCAAAATCGAATTTTTTAATATACAAAAAAAAATATTTGTAATTAAGTTTTAAGCATTTAACTATTTTGAGCATATACTCCATTAATCGATTTCCAAAAAATAAAAATAAAACTTAATGTGTATGAGCATGTTAAGCGTGCATGGAAAAAATAGATTATATATTTATAAAATCGCATAAATAGATACTTTTTGCAATCAATAAATATGCTGACGAATTATGAATATTTCATTTTTATACAGATAATCGATCCAGTGAATCATATTTAGTAAAATAATATTGAAAAACTAAATTGTTAAATAAAAAAAGTCCAGTTATTTGTGACTAAAACTGATTAAATTATGAAAATTTGAATATTACTATCTTATAAAAATACGCAATTTTCAGACCATCTCATCAATCGTCTCTTAGCTAATCATTACCCAATATTACTCCAAGACTGACTATTCCAAAATTATGAAATTGTCATTTCCAAAAATAGTGATATAACTTGTCCTGAAATTCAAACCGTTTTCATTGCGCCATAAATACTTAATCGAGTGATTTGCTAATATTATTAAAAGTTAAAGAAGGAGAATTCTGCTTAATATCTGTGTAATTTAAGGGCAGATAAATATGAAAATTTATTATATGTCGAAGTGTAGAAGTTAGAGGAACCGGATATCCATCAGAAAAGGTCCTGGACAGGACTTAACTAAGTAAGACAATTAAACTAACAAGACTGTAATGTCAGAAAATTTAATATATATAGAAATTATATATATATATATATATATATATATATATATATATATATATATATATATATATATATATATATATATATATATATGTGTGTGTGTGTGTGTGTGTAATTCTGAATAATAAAACAAAACCAATACTTCATGGGAATCATTTTTAGCCATTGTTTGTCCTATGGTGTTTAGTTATTAATAGTGATAAAGAAAGAGTATGTTTTCTATTTGTGCCATTTATACGAGTAATAAATATATAGAAATTACAATGTCAAGAAGACGATGTACAGCTAGAAGATAGAAAAATGGAACCATTAAATTATTGACTGCATTATTATATCAATGTGATATTGTATTTAAAAGTCCAACTACACAATAAAAAATAAATTCAAGGCAATAAAAGCAACGAGGCTAATAACTAACATCTATCCTAATTTGACGGTTAAATATACATTTTTAAGCAAACTCTTTGCGTCAAATTTATTTATAAGAAATTCGATGCAAATTACATAAAATCTGCTTTATTTTCAAAATAAGATGGATTCTTGGACACCGAAGCGGCAATTTTGACATAATGCAACCAATTAGAATTTTCCCCTTCGATTTTAGGACTGAAATCGTCTATAATAAAAACTCGTTTCCCTGATTATATTATGGACATAAAAAATATTGTATACAAAAAAAATGCTCCCCGAATAAATAGAAAACAAATAAAGATTTTCTTAACATTGGTTGTGATTAAATTAGGTTGATAAACTTGGTAAAATGCATTTACATCTTTATCTTCCAGTTTTAAATAAAAGTTTCCATTGTTAAAAACGTGTGCGTATTGGCGATCTTCATACCAGACGTTTGACCTAGGATATACTTTGGAGTATAAGAAGCTTTTGGAGCTTTTTGGAAATTTTAATTAATTAAATAATTAACTAAATTGTAATGCTTTTTCATGTAACTTCCTAAAATATTCCTGCACAAAAATTCCTTTTACAATGTTTTAAAGTACACAAATTGATAATACAAATTTAGTTGTTGAAAAATTATTTTGCAGATTTTAACTGTCTTTTAAACATATTTTAGTTCCTACTATTAGTTCGCACTCTCCCTATATATATATTTATATATCTTGTTCAAATTTTCAATCGTTAATAAAATACTTTTTATTCATTAAATCTAATTCAAATACATTTTTTTAAGCTTCTAGTGGATGACACTTGATGTTAATACAGTTTTTTTTAAATATGAATTAATTAATTATTAAATTTTATTAATTTCTCATATTTTAAATGTTTTAACAGTTTGTAGTGAAGATTGAAATCAACAGGCAGTAGCTCAATCGGTAAATTTCTTTTCACTTGAAGGTGAAGAATACGAGTTCAGTTCTTGTGAAAGTAAAAATTGACTTTAAAATAATTTTTTATATTATTTGTTTTAAGTATAATTTATAACAATACTTTCATCGTTGTGAATGAAACCCAAAAAATTGTCATTGTTTCATCAAATATTTTATTGCGTGGTTTTTTTGAATATGGAGAAAGAAGAAAGATTCTATTTAACCTTTATGTAGTTTAGAGGACAAATAAAAAATTGAAGTTGCAACACCGCTAAATTTAGAAGACAAATGTGTCAGACATTTGCACTTTTATAAGCGATAGGATGTCATATAACTGGTCACCATTATAAAATCAAATATTTATTTTTACGCCATAAACAGATCATATGTAAGACATTTAAAATATTACGACTTTAATGTCTAACAATCAAACCAATGATATGAAGTTTTAATTAAGGATTTAACCGAGATAAAATATAAAAAAAATATCTACGAACTAGATGGTTGCCAACGACAAACATTTAATAATAAAGATGAATGTCTATATATGTGTGATTCAATGGATGTTGGAGTTTCACAATTTAGGAAATTTAGCTATAGTTATCAAATTTGGCACATTCATACCTTGAGAACTGGGTATGCACATGTAGAATCAATTTTGCTTTTTTATTTTTTGGAAATCCTGATAAAAAAAATTATTTGAATTTTAGCGTTTTCCGCTATAACTTCCAAATATATCATTGCACAAATATATCTTTTCGACCATTTCGATATATATATATATATATATATATATATATATATATATATATATATATATATATATATATATATATATATATATATATGTATGTATATATATATATATAATGACGCCAAATTATAAATCATCCAAATTTTTACTAAATTTCGTTATTTTTTTCAAATGCAGTTTTTTTCTCATTTCCAAAACTATGTTATATTTTTGCAATGAAATA
The DNA here is from genome assembly GCF_947563725.1 of Argiope bruennichi. NCBI lineage: Eukaryota > Metazoa > Arthropoda > Arachnida > Araneae > Araneidae > Argiope > Argiope bruennichi. The sequence continues at coordinate 69,413,524 of NC_079155.1, forward strand.
CCAATCATTTTCATTGTTTTCTTCCATTGTTAAAAGCTTAAGACGTTTTTGTCTAATATCTGATCATTCTGAAGAGGAATAAATAAGTGAAGTTATAATACTGAGAATGATAACAAAAATAGATGAGCCGAGCATTCACTTTTTCAATAATATTGCCGCATTGAAAAGTCAAATGTCGACTCTCGATGACCGAATGGTCATAGCGCTGAACTTATACTCAAGAGAACGTAGGTTCGAATCTCACTAGCGACTGTGCGATGTACAGATTGTGTAACTATTTAATTTTATGTTTTCCTTTATTTCATGTTCCAGAAAATTCTGGACATTTTTATTGTTTACCAGACAAGTGTTCTGGACTTTTCTTACTGTCTCCAGAAAAGTATTCTGGAACTTTTCCTGCTAATATAAAAGCAGAGGATTTGTCAGTCACTGTGTTCTGAGTTCAGAGTTAATAAATTGGTTTAGGTGTACTTCTTGTGTGTGTCATTCAGTTCTAAACTAAAGTATCTACGTGACAATACTATGACGTCATGGGGTTGTCTCCATTATAAAGATTCATGAACATAGTGAAGAGAACGTATTTAAGATGATCAAAATAATAACTTTTAAGTCAGACAATTAAGCTGGATCATGGACATTAAAATATATTTAAATGATTTAAATGGAATTAAATATAACCAATATTCCTGCTGAAGGAATTGGTGACGAAAATTGTCCAGTCAGTAATGTTTTCGTCTATATACAACAATTTTAATTGAAATTATATAACTAAGTTATTTGTCCCTTTACTTTTATAATCTTAATAATACAGAGTGGCAAATTAATAAAATACATTTAGCTTTTATTCTTCGTTTAACCAAAGAGCAAATATTTTTTTTACGCCTTTAGAATTTTGTTTTCTTCTCTTAGACAATTCAGCCGAGAAAACAAATATAAACATTTTGCAGCGAAACCCAAATAGTTGCCTTTTGTTTATATTTATCCAGGGAAGTACTGGTGCTGTTTCATCGACTTTTTTTTTCAGGGATTTCTTTGGAAGGCTGCAAGAAAACAATAACACCATTGTAAAATCACTTGACTGAACATGGAATATGAAAGTAAAGAATGTGAGGCGTTTTTTTCTTGTTGAACGATTTCATTTAAGTGTCCTTTTTCCATAGATAATTTTTTTTTCAAAAAAAATTTAAAACAACTATATAAAAATCTAATATTTATGTATTTTTTAAAGTCACTTGGTTGTTATTTTGTAATCTGTATAATTAAAAATTCAAATACAAAAAGGTACAAAAATGTTAGTTATTTCGCATTTTGGTAAAATGATTTGCCTTATTTTCCAAACCCAAAATGACTAGAAAAGCACCGAATATTCGTTGAATAGTAAAATAAATAAAATCTAATTTGATTACTTTTTGCCAGAAATATATATGTTTGAAGAAGGTATTTCCAATATATATATATATATATATTTATTCGTTGCTAAGAAAACAAATAATCTATTTCTATTTAAATAGCTCTGATGTATCAAATTTCCTTTAGTAAAAGCCTAATTTAGAAACTATGATAATATACTATTTAAAGTTTAATATATATTTAATATACTATTTTATGTTCATTCGTTCAAAAAGACTTAATAAATTATTTTTGGCAATTTTTTTTTTGTTTTCTTATTAATACCAGAGAATAATTTGAGACAGTGCACTGAAATTTCTTACATAAATAATAAATAGATGCATAGTTTTTTTCCTATATAAGTAAATATTTCATGTAATTGATAGAAGATTCAGAAATTATTAAATTTTCAACGGGAACGCGTCGAACTTTTTACATAAAGGAGAATTAAATGCATTGTATTTTAAGGTAAGAAAGAAACATTTCAAAGAAGTGATAGAAGGTACAGAAATGAATAAATATTCAGCTAAAACTAGTTAAAATTTTTTTATATATATAAAGATGAAATAAGCAAACATTTTTCTTTTTGACCCACAATAAAAAAACCTTTATAGGTTTAGTAAAAGATTTTATTTTGAAATAAACGGAAACTTTGAATTTCTGATCAGCAAAACCTAAGATTGGATTATAAAAAAATCAATAAATATTCATCCAGACTCAAAGAATGTCCCTACTTATATTTCTTAAAAGCTTTACATTTGTACAGTAGTTTTATTTCTAGAGACGGAATGTTTCTGGTCCAGAGTTTTCAAAAGGAATCACTCGTCTAAAACTATCGTCCGATGAGTTCGTAATTGTGGCAATCTCAGAATCAGACTGATGAAAGTTATATTTCGATTTCCAACCCACAAAGTTTAAGAAAAGAATTTCTGTCTTCTTCTACACTACTGCTCTTTGTTGCGAGTTCTTTTCTCAGGAAGAAATCGAAACAACTTTCTACCAAGCGCAAATATTTACCTTTTCTTTATATTTGTTCTAAGAGGGACAGGTGTTATCTCATTGTCTTTGTGTAGAGGGTTTTTGTAAGTACGAGAAACACTAAACTAAGTCACTTACTTCAATGTGATTCCTGGATAAGAAGAAAGAAATGGAATTTCTTTGCATTTTTTTTTTCTTTGCCTTCTCTCTCAACAATGCATTTTTAATTTTTTTATTAACCCAAGGAAATGATTTTTACTTGAAACTTATATGATATTTGATGCATTAATTTGATATCGTTTAGTAACTTTCAACAAGCCTTCACTTTTGAATTTATTTTCTCTATGATATTATCTAAAAATGCTCATATAATATATTTAATAAAATCAGAATAAAAAACAAACATTTATTAAAATATCAAAATTAGAATTTTTTTAATTTCTACATTTCAATCTTTAATTTAAACTCACAATTATAAATTATTTGAAATTATTTTTTTCAAAAAAATTTAGTCTATGGTTGTAACATTAATATGGAGGAAAAATTTAATAAGCTGTCAAAATCAAGCTCCATAATTATTGAAATAATAAATTAGGTACAGTAATATATAAGCATTGTGGTACAATAATATATTTAGCATATTATGACGTTAGTTAAAACTCGATTACAAAATCTCATCTTCTCGAGCATAAAAGTAAAGTAAAGAATACAAAAAGGATTTTATTTTAAGGTTATTCAATTAATATTTGTGCTTTCTGTTGTTTTCATTTTTTAAATTGATCATTTCTTATTAAACAGGAAAACTGGAAAAGAGTTCAATGCAATTCCTTGCCATGACAATAGTAAGAAAATAGACTCATTAGATAGTAGCTTCTGCATTATTTTGTAATTAACTAAATACCATTTATATTGAATAAATTCTTGACGTTCTATAATTTCCCATATATTTATACTTTCTTACATGATAGCATGTCATGTTATTTCATCATACCTTTGCCAGCTAGTTTTCATTTTAATCAATTTTAATTAAAGAATGGTAACATTTTTCTTAAGAAGCATATTATGATGGAAATCCTTTAAATTATTTCCGATCAATTTGATTAATCAATAAACTGATTCTTTTTTATACACATTATTGAATCTTAATTAATTTATATCCTTGACTGCTGCTTACTGGCAATAAACCAATGTCATCGATATATGTTTTCTTTTAAAATATACATCGTATTAAAAGGAAATTCACTAACAATACAATGAAATATTTTGAACCATTTTTATAAATCTTGAAACTAAATAGCAAATACACTATTTATTATGAAATAGCCCTTTCAGAGGATTAGTAAAAGTTTTTGAGCTCTAAGTAAATTCCAAGAAATAATGAATTATTTGGTACTAGCGTCAGGTCTGAAGATTGTATTCGTCTAAGCAAAACACTTCCTCCGCAGCTTCAAGAATAGCTTCCATCATAATCCTCGTAAGCCCATTGCAGTCTGCAAAACTTGTTAAAAAAATGAAGAATTCTTGTCCTCTAGTATTGTTTGTAGGGAAATAAAATGTCCTAAAGCTTTTCACTAAAGAAACTCTGAAGATATTTGTCCTTTCATTTTCACAATTGCAAGAACATTGAAATCAGACTTGACAAATAGAAGCATTTCGTTTCCAACCTCATGAGGTCCAAGTCAAGAAGGTTTTCTATTTCTTTATCTTTAGATTCTTGCCCAAAGTGTGGAACTCGTCTAAGAAACAATTCGAAATAACTTGCAGCCAACGCAAATATTTACTGTTTCTTTATATTTGTTCAAATAAGAACATATGCTGTCTTATTGTCTTTACGTAGAAGGTTTATTTTCTTGGTCGGAAGACAAATTGGTGAAGAGAAAAGAAACTCGAAACTAGAATTACAGAATCTTTTTTCTCTCACCGGGCATTTTATTCTTAGATTGTTTTTTCTTTTAACTTTATATTCATGTACAATTTGATAATGTGTATTAAATTATTATTTTATCAAAAATTCTTGTTTTAATTTTTTCAGAATATTTAAAGATTAAAAATATTGTTTAAATACATTTGAATTATAGGTAATTTTTAATATTACTAGGGGCTTACGCCCTCTGCTCTCGTGACCCTCCAACCCCGAATAATCACATCGCGATTCATTTAGTATATCTACGTGACCTCAGTGTCGCTCGCTCGCCACATAATGATGAATTTATGCTGATAATATTTTCAGTATTAATAATAATTATTTCAATCTGTATAAAATGCTAACATGTATCTTCCTTCAATTACTTAAAATTGAAGCATTAGTATCTAAAATTAAATTACCCTACCAACTGAGAGATTTCACATGTATCAAACCTGCTTATTTTTAACAATTCTATTCGATTGTTTTTTAGCTTTCAACATCGGCATTTTTTAATTTAATTTCTTCTCGGTAGTTGTAAATGGAAAATTGATTATTTTTTAATATTTTATAAGTAATTAAAAGATTAATTTGCTTGATATCCTCTGTAATAGTTTTGATTAACAGGTACTCATTTGGGACAGAATTTAGAAAAGAAAGCGAATTCTAAAAAGTAAAAAGAATTGTGCAAAAAATTTACAGAACAAAGAACCCATGTTTCAGTTATCTTGAGAATTTCCCTTCAAGATGATTCTGAAACGTCGTAATGAATAAAATATTTCCTACTGTTTTTCTTCCCTTTTTTTCAAGAAAGAGCAATATTTTAGGTCAAAACATTCCATAGAAATTACGCAGAACTGATTTGTGCTTTCATTTTCACAATCTAGACAATCTCAGAATGAGCTCTAACTAATAAAAACACACCATTTCATTTCCCAGCCTCATAGAATCTAAGTCAAGAGCGTTTCCTTTTCCTTGTCTTTCCAATTTATGTCTTAGCGTACGAGTTCTTCTGAAGAACAAATTGAAACAACTTGCTGCCAAGTACAAATATTTGCTGTTTCTCTGTATTTGTCCGAAGTGGGACAGGCGTTATCTGATTGTTTTCAAGCCGGTGGTTTCTTTAGATTCTCACAAAACAAGGAAGAGTCTAAGGCATTCTATTGAGCTAAGAATCAGGAAGCAGAAATTACAATTTTTTCCCTCTAGTTGAGGTTTTTTTTGTCAAAATTTTCATTATAGATTTTTATTCGAGCAGAAGTTAATAGCATATATTAAATTACGAATTTGCTGTTTTGTGATATTGTCATTTAGCTAATACAATAAATGGTAAAATCTAAATTATATTAGGTGAAATAAATAAGAACAGGGTATCATATATATCATTTTTAAGTGATTTTGGTCTAATATTTAAAGCTTCTAGCAGTATTCACCATTTAATTTTACTTTTGAGAACTATCTAAAATTAGCATTTTTTCAGAGATTACTTGAATAAATAAAAATATTCTGAATAAACCTGTTTTGCATAGATAAAAAATATTATAAGAAAAAGAACAGAAAGGTTTTTAAACATCAAAAATAAGGAGAAGCAGTATTCTGCAGATTAAAATGTTGCTTTTTCCATTTGCCACTTTAGTAATATTACAGGTCTGTAGTTTTTATTTTCGCCCTGACGATTTTATCATTTATAAATATATATAAATATTTAATAAATTATAAACATATTACACCGAAGTACTTAATTATCAATTGATAAAGGAAATTTAGGTCCCAGTTCCCATTGTTCCTGAAGTTAATTTGAATGAAATACATATTTTGTGATTTTTCATATGAGTCTCATGTGTAATTGAGCGCAATCTATTCTTCATTTTTATAAAGACGAGTTTTTTTGAGATTACCTTAATATTTTTTGAATCCTTTATTTAATATAAATTTCTTTATTTGCATAATATTTTATGCGAACATATTATAGAATGAATTTATTATGTCACGCACTAATTTCTCTAATTCTCATTATAAAATGTATAGTGGCTGGCGTAAGTAAATTATAATTATTAACAAAAATAATATAATTTGAACTTTAACTCAAAATTTTTGAAATTTATTGTGACATTTCTTTCGCAAAAAATTATCCAAAAGTTCTGTTAAAGTGAAATCAATCATTCAAAATTTTGTGAAAAAAATTAATTTCAATTTTATGTAGAGATTAATATAATAAAGGACTATGAAAAGAGAGCAAAGAATTGATTGCTCGTAAAGTACTGATTTCACTTAATATGCGTCGTGTATGCAGTCCAAGTGATATGAAATCTGGTATCGTGAGTTAAATGGCCCTATATCCATGACATGAACTTTGGAATTGACGGAAATGTGTAATCCTCATTCTCTGATGTCTGTTCAAGATTATGAGGTGCATCCCAATGTCATTTTGGTGTTACTTCCACAGAAAATGATATAGTTTTTATCCTAGAATTTGAAGTACTTACCTCTGTATAAATCTTCAGAAATTTAAAATTGTTAATGCATTGACATAAAGGACAATTTGACTTTAATAAGGACAATATATTCGGATATTTATTTTCAAACACACATATACGGATGCATATAGTGTGAATTATAAATTAGTCACTCATATTCAAACCCTGAAGCAAAATAAAATGACTTATTGAAATTTACAATATATACAACTCGAATTTATTTGCCAATATTTATAATATCAAAACAGTCTGCTATTAAACTATCAAATCTTCAGGGATCTTTAAAATATTTTTTATGGTAATAATCAATAATTTTAATTTCCACATAATCATGGAAATTTAAACTTTTTAATACTTTGCAAATATTAAAATAAAAAAAATCGCAAACAACGAATAATTGCTAAAATTGCCTCTGACATAAAATATTAAGGAATCCATTCTTTTATTTATTTTAAAGTCTAATTTCTATACTCACTCACGATATTTACAGGCAAGAAATATTTTTACATATTACAGGTAGTAATATTATTATATGTCTACAATGAAGATTTACATTTTTAGAAAGCAAGAAAATAGAAAGGATTCAAATAATTGTACTTGAGAGACTAAAGAATTGTAACAGAATTCTTTATTCTAAATTCTAAAGAATTGTGATTGATATTAATTGTACAACAATTATTCTCTTTCAAGTAATGTGTTCCTGAATTAAATATATATTTGTTACAAAGCACACAGAAATACAAAACAAATTTCAAGAAGTAAAATTTTTCATTTTATGCGCTGTAGCGATATTACAATGAATAAAAATTTTTCATTAACGCTGTAACGATACTACAATGAATTAAAATCTTTCATTTTATGTGCTGTAACGATACTACAATGAATTAAAATGTTTCTTGAGATTCTGTAATATGATTAATAAAAGTAAGTACACAGGAGTTATGGGGTATTTCTATTTAAACTTACAAACATTTCAATTTACATGGAACATTGTATTTACGAGTGTCTCAGGCGTTACCTTAATGCTTATTACTTTCGGAAGGAAGGTCAAAAAAGTGGAGAACATAACATTATTAAAGAATTTATGATCTCATTATTGATGTTTAAAACTAGAATAAAATCGATGAGGAATAATTAGGGCAGCCTTCTAAAGTCTAATTGGTCATGCCTGTTTGTCATCAATAAAATGCAACATATTTCTATTTATTTTCCGTGGATTCTTGCCATTCTGCTTATATCTTACTAAAAACAATATTAGGCAGAATTATGATACAATCTGAAATACAGAATGGCTATAGATCTCTGTGTTTAGTACAGAACCTTCACATTTTAATCTTCTCATGAAAAATAAATAAATATTCAAATTTGATCTTAGAATCATCCACACAAACATTTTCGTCAAAACTCAAAGATTATAACAAAGTAAATGCGTGTTTTTATAAGGCAAACTATCTGGAGCATTATAGAAGATTGTCTCTTCTTGTATAATGCACCATATCCGATTGGTGCATTATAGAAGAAGGAATTAAGAAAAACGATTTTTTACATTAAAGATGGTATAAAACCGAATTATATTTTATATTTTTCTTTTTAAACCAGCCAATCAAGAGGAACTTCATTGAATGGATTTATAATGAGAATAATTAGTCACATTATCAATAATATAATCAAAATCGTGATTAATTATGTATTCAATAAAAATCAAATTCATTGATTGTAACAAAGTAAAAAAAAAATGTCTTTGTTTTCCCTACACAGATTTTACAAATACCATTGCATTTTCTATCAAAATCATTCTAAAATAATATTTGTAGTAATATTTCCCATAATCATTATAAATATTTTTTTTAAATTGAAAGATTCATAGATTGCAGCAATGAAATGACAACACATTAAAAAAGACCAATTATTTAGAAAGTATAGAATTTAACATCTGTGTATTATAGAAAAAGAAATTGAGAGATATGATTATTTTTTCATCAGAGATTTGTTCCAAAACAAATTATACTTTACATTATTATTGTCAAACACGTGACATGTTCATGTAAATTTGAAGGAATTTGTATCGAGCATAATTTACCACACCTTCAATGTTTCGAAATCAGTGAGGTGTATATAGAACAGAGATAATAACGAACTGGCACATACCGATTGATTCTAGTGCTGATAATTAATACTCTAGTAGCAATGTTGTAGTAGTTAAGGAATAATTATGACCGATATTTGCAAGTTATGAACTGCATTATTATTCCCGGAAATCACGATCACATACTGGTTTGTACTCGACACATCTAGGAGTATATTTCTACAAATGTAAGTAGCTTCTTAATAAAATATAAATGACATATATTGTATGAAGGTTGTGAAGCTATTATTATGAATTTATAAGTGGAACTTCAAACTCTCTAATAATGTTTAAAACTGAAAATGTGAAACCTGGTTGCAATTTCAATTGTGATTCATAAGCAAAATAAATTAATGCATCTGCTTTCAAAATATTTATAAATATTTGATTTCTTTATTCAAAATAAGTGAATACTCTACAATGTATTCTAAACAACTGATATGATACCTATAAAAATATTAGAATAGCAAAAATTAAATTAATTTGTTTTCTTGGTTCAATAATTGCAGTTGCAATTATTTTCAATTGTTAGTAGTGACATTGTAGCAATTTTATATTCCATCAGATAAATATCTAAAGTTTGGCAAATAATTTCGGGTTAAAATATTTCACAATGTGTTTTTATAACCTTGATATTTAATATGTTACATTTCAGAACTTGTAGCTCATCGTGCATTGCTTTTTTTCCCTTAATTTCGAAATGCTTAGATAAAGTTTTAACTTTAGTAAACTTTAAATTTTAGAGTTATTTAGATATAATATACTACCTTTTCTTTATAATTCCGTGTATTTGAAATATATTTTATAAACAAAATGAGCAAGACTTCCAATCAAACAATTGATGTTTGATCAAATGTAAGCCTTATTTATAAATAATCAACGTCTGCTATGTTCGGTTTTATGAAGAAGCTGCATACATATCAAGATTTTATCATTCATTTAGATATAACCATTTTCATTTTGTTCTATAGAGCTGGTAGATATGTAGAACATGAAAATGATAAGATGACTGTGCTAAGTAGTATTAGTATAAGACGGGAACTGATTTTTTTAGATGAGGGTAGTTAATACTTCTTGTGACCAAGGAAGAAATTATAGATAAACAAAAATTAGGGGAATCGTGTTTATAAGTAATTAGAAATAAAATTGTGTTATGAGTTTTTTACGATGAAAACAAAACAATGTTGAAAGTTTTGCTTACAATGAGTGTAATAATTTTTAAGTTTGTTTTGGAAATTCTCAATTTTATTCTTAGAAATATCAATCCTTTCAATATATTTTCTTTTTTTATATTGTACATAATTTTTAATGATTAAAAACAGCGTTTAACGTTGTACCAGTAAGATTTCAAAATCTAAAAATAAAGCCTTTTACAAAATTAGCTAAGAGATTTTATAAATTATTTCCCTGTTGAAATCATTGTACTGAATAAAAAAATATTGATAAAATCTTTCACTTCCTTGTTTTGTTTAATCCTGTTAAAATACTTTTAATTAAGGAAATTATTAGCCAATTTTGCAGAAACAATTTTTTCCTTCAACTAGTACATTACTTGCATACCGCGTTATCGAACTTTAAAATATGCCTGTACTGCATTTTGTAAAATTCTTGCTTTCATAATGAGATTCCAAATTTGCAAGTTTTCCAAATATTTGCTATCAAAGCCTTCGTACATCAAAATAAACACATTATCTCGTCGTAAACGGGAACTGAATTTAAGTTTAAATTAATTTTGAATGCTAACATAATTTAGCTAATTATTTTAGCATTAATTAATCTAATACCTAAATATAATTCTAAGAAGTATTTACCCGTTAAATGTACTCTGCAACAAATTTCTGAATTAAAGTACAAATACAAAGATATTAAATCATGGATTTATTGATACATAAAATATAAAATAATATAAATCTATTTGCATTTTAACATTAGAGATTGAAGAAAAATGTAATAATAATATATAGTGAATGAATAAGTAATTTAAATTTATTTAAATTATTAAACAGCTGCAGTTAAAGTAACATTGCTTCCCATCTATCATTCCATGCAATTAAAAATTCTCAAAATTCTCATTATATTTATAAAATTATGTTTTCTCTGTTTCTGTTTCCCGTTCTCTCTCTCTCTCTCTCTCTCTCTCTCTATATATATATATATATATATATATATATATATATATATATATTTATATAATTAGAATATCGTTTAATAAAAATTAAGTGAATATAACATTTTCCAATCAATTTTCTAAACAAGTATAACACAAAAATTCTTTTTTACAGTTCTTAAAACTAAAAAAAAAAAAAAAAAAAAAAAAAAAAAAAATTCTATTGATATAAATGTAATTGTTTTTTTTTTGTTTTTTTTTTATTTTGACAATTTGTTAATCATATTCATATTTTAAAGCAGTTATTCGTGATAGTACTTTCCATTGCTGCAATAAAATTTAAATTATTTTCATAATTTCTTTTGTTATTTAATTCACTTATTTTTTAATAATTTAAATCTAAGAAATGAAGATAATGATTATTTATTTTAATATTCTTTGACAATATCATTATAAATTTTAATTTCATTTGATTTTGATATTTTTGTAAATTCTGGCCAAAGACGTTTAAGACTATGACAGACGTCTATGCTGTGCATACGAAATTTTCCTTATTTAGCATGCTTCAACATCATAATATTTTGTTAGGCTTGCTCATATATTACATAATATAAGTAAAATGCACCATATCATTTAAATGCTGATTTTAACCATACCTTTTATGGTATGGTTAAAATCAGCCAAGAACAGCATTAGACAACGTGTAAGTAGATGTTAAATAATGAGGCAAATTATATTTGCTCGCAAAGATGACATCAGTTGTCTTTAATTGGAAGCTCATGCATATAAAAATGCTACTAAAATAAACTAACTGTGTGTTATATATTTACTAAAATTAATATATTTAAAAGCATTATTATTATGAAATAAAGAGCTTAAATATGCATCACATTTTGAATTTTAAAATATTTAAATGTATAAATGAATATCAAATTAGGCGGAAGAGTTTTGCTTTGAGTAAAATACAATTAATAAATATTCATCGCGATTTAGCAGATCATATAAGACAGCTTATTAAACTAAAATAAACAATTATAAAGTTTTTTTTTGCTTTTTTATAAATATGCTGCTTTTATTTTATTACATTTTTACAGACTTACTTTACAATTCTGAGACAGTAATAAAATTTATCTTGAGGAATATTTATGTTGCCTATTGAAAAAAAACCCCGGAGAATATATAACATGCGAGATATATTATTCGTGAACTTTTCTTGAAGACAGCAGATCATTAATTTTCCGATGTATGTAAGCTGAAATTATAATGAAACTGCAATTAAATTAAATGACGCATGATTTCATATATCATTTCATGAATACTACAATGTTTTTCATACTAAAAATTCATTATATATTATTATTTCTAGAAAATTTCTTTAATACTTCTTAATAAAATGTGAAAATATTTGTTAGGAATTTTAAGTAGCAAATACTTTAACATGCTTTGTAAACTAAAATATATACAAAAATCAAAAGTAACATTTAAATGAATTTTAGACATTACCTAGAAAGTTCGATATAAAAGAATTACCGGCATTGGTGATAAAAATATATGACATAATAAGCATGTTTCTGTCGGCCATCATTAAATACTGGTTATAATTAATATTAAGTGTTTTCTTAAAATCAAAATACAATTTGCAATAAACTTAAATAACATAATTTTTTAAATGTTTATTTAGAAAAATAATATTAAGATATTTTTCTTCTGAACCTGAAACATAAGTTTTCTGCTATCGAGATGTGATGATCAAGATTATTAGTTAAGTAGATAAAATCTCATTTTATAATTGACATGGTAAACTAAAAATTAAATCATACAATAAATATCAGATATATATTATTAACCACTTAGTTACAGGTAGAAATGCTCAATCTATTTATATTTTTCTACTATGCTCAAGGACTGGCACAAATGGCATTTCGCCAAAAAGCATTATAATTAACCGTCCTCTCCCCCCAGTAAAGAAAACACATGATATATTCTAATCATCTGATAAATAAATGAATTTCCTATATATTTGCATTTTTATTTGTATGAGGATTAGGTTTCTTGATGACAATGGAATGAATAAATTTCCAATTTTAAATGAAAAAAAAATGGGCATCGTATTCTTGTGTCCAACAATTTAATGTTTATGTTAGCTGGAGCCATCTCCTTATAACTTTGTATCCTCGAAAATCATTCATTCCGCACAAATAACATGATCACTCGAAATCAGCAGACCAAAAGAAAGCCCCGAAAGTCACGGAAGTCACGAAATTTGTAATGCTCTCTGAATCGAAGGCTGCTGAAAGGGTATCAGTGCTATCCAATGCCCTACTATTCCGACTTTTGTGAATGTAATAAGATACATTTAATGCTTCATAGCGTAATGAAGTAACCAAATTATGGAATTTGGATACCACCTTTTTGATTTATTGAAACCAATATATCCCTTTGCTTCCAATTTCTCACTCTCAAATGCTCAAAAGACGCCTAACGAGTTAACAAATTTAAAAAGAAATTTCACACATACATTCATTTTGTATATTTATTTTGTAAGATAAATTTATGCATTAAATTGTTTACCACAGTGCTATTTGTCCGCTTGCAAGCAGAATTTGAGGCAAAAACAATTATGTAGATTGATTTATCTTAAATTTGCAAAAAAAATTATAACATTAATGTAAATAACATATACCGAATTTTATCGAGATTAGATAAATGAACATTTTTTTTGTTATTCTATTCTCAAACAAACATAATTTTAATAATAGTTTACGGGATCATAGTTGCCTAAAATGTAAAGATTTAGTCAGAAAAATATCTTTGTCACAGTTTTTGATGATTATAAAAAGTTTTATTTGTCTACTTCATGAAAGAGAATAAAAATCAATCACTTTTTTCAGATTATTTTGTGATTCATATATTCGTTATTAAAATTAAAATAATAATTTAAATGCATGTAATATCAAAATAATGCAATAGCTCTACAAAATAAATTAAGAATATAAAACCCCAATTTGAATAGAATAAATTACGTTTCTGTCTGTAGCATTAAATTAACTTAGATAACTACCCTTATTTAAATATATATAAAAATATGGAATAACATTTTGTAAATGGGAATTTTAATTTGTTTTAGTAATATTCAAAGCATATGAATATTAATTTGGAATTCACCATGAAAGTAATCCAAAATGGACTTTAGCTTTTGAATGAGAATTTTACAAAAGAAAGATCTTACGAATGATAAAAATTCAAATTAGTCTAATTTACAATTCTTACTCTCCATTGGCTCCCTAATAGTTAATATTTAAACTCATTTCCTTTCAAAACTTTTAATATTTATAAATAAGAATATGTAATGAATGGTTTAGAAAAGTTAATCTATCTTATACCTGAACTTAAGATATTCATATTTAATAATTGAAATCGTTATTTTCTAGTCATACATTACATGCGCATTGAAATTTAACGGAGAAGGAAATTTGTATTCTTAAATAAATGATATATTACCCTTATCAAGTTCAGCTTGTAATAAAGAGCCAGATAGTGTAATAAGAGCTCTCAAAATTAATGGTCATTTACTTTTCCGTCTTTCCTACTTTGAAAACATATTTCGGAATGATAATAATCAGATAACGGTTCGAATATTTAAAGTATTTTATTAGCATTTTGTTTTTTTTCTTTTGGAACTCATCTTTGTGCATTAAATGTCCTTTTTTCATCATGATATTCATCGATGAGATTATTTTTTATTTAAGGAGGAAATTTCTGCAAAGATTGCAGAAACAGCTATTTCTGTTAAAATAGTTTTCATTTTTATTTCATAAGATATGTTGGTTCTGGTAAAGAAATATAGCATTTGTCTCATGTAGTTTCTTTATTGGCGGATTTTAAAGAGTGTTTTTTTTTTTTTGGCTGTTTTCCGTGATAAGGGGAAAAATATTAATTTTTATATTGCTTCTCACAATTATTTTCAGTTTTAAAAATGGAAAGAAAATGGAAAAGACATTATGGAATGTTTATTTCATTGCTGAGTCTACGCACCCATATCCACATTGATTGGAGGAATATTCTATTGTAATTTATCGTCTATGCATTGTTTGAGAGCGCCTAGTTTCTTTTCCAATGCCGTTCATATTAACTTGAATCAGTGTCAAAATCACGGAGTAGAATAGTAGATGAATACACAACATAATTTTGCTATTTAATTTATATACGTCAACTAAAGAATTTTTATTATCTTCACTGGAATCAATTTCTTACACAGTTTGAATAGAAAAAAAATTTCATATGAAACAAATGCGTTTTATATCATATTTCTTTTTCTGGTCATATATATTTAAGGGGAAAAAGCAATATTTTTATATTCGTTTCAGTTTTTATGAAAAATACTATATTAAATAAAAATGGAAGTAAAGATATGAGAGCATGAAATATGTACTTCATATGGTTTCCTGTGCTATATTGAATATAAAGAAATCTTTCCAAAAGAAAATAATGGTTAGAGATTTGATTCCTCTTCATGAATATGAAATTTTCGTCTGAAGGTAATTATAAAAACCTCTGACTTTAGCAAATTAAAAAAAAATTCTAATTTAAATTAATGAAAGATAAACTATATATATCAGGCAAAACTGAAAAGGTAAGCAAGATTTTGTAATGGGAAATGTGTCTGGAAAATGAGAACTGAATTGGTTGAAGTTACTTTTTAAACTATAATTAAAAGCAGTTTGCTACCATTAACCACAATTTCCAACATGGATTTTGTGAATCTTAATACGAATTCGACATGCATTTTATGTATGGTGCTACGAAAAGGAATATAGTTTCTGCTGAAAGAATGTGCAGCATGCAATTTGAGCTACTTATGGACCTCAATTGATTTGAACAGTTAAGAGGATTCTTTGTCCACAACAATCATTAAGTTAGCACACACGGATTTCGTCTACTGATAGCCTATTAAGAATATCATTTATGAAACTCCTTTTAAATCCGTTGGTGATCATGCAATCATATTGTTAAGTTTACTTCAAGATTAATATCAATAGGATATGCCAATATTAATCTTCAGTTCTATCTAAATTTCGAGAATTGCGAAATAGGATCTCACTGAATGTATTTTTATTTAGGGTACTGCAAGAGGAGATATAGGGCCGCGGTGGCCTGGTGGTACGGTCTCGACTAGTGAGCAGTAGGTTTTTCAGGTTCGAGAGCCTATCCCACCAAAAAGCCGTCGTGAAAGGGGGTCTGTTGCACGTTAAATCCGTCAGGGCCAAATGCCTTCCGCCGGTGTGGTGTGGAGAGGGTGGTGACAGCTCAGATATCGTTCTCGTCAACTGACCGCGGTTCAAAATTACGAGGTCAGTCCCAAAACAGTCATAGTGTTGCTTTACAACGGTACGTTAATATAAATAAACTAAACTAAGCAAGAGGAAATAGAAAAATAGAACGACTGTTGAAAGAATGTACAATATTTGATTTCAGGAACTTTTGTCTCACAGTAGATTAAAATAATTTGGACTATTTAATGACCAAAATGATTCCTGGATTTGAAACCCAGAAATTTCTTACAGGCAATTGAAAGCATTATTTAGAACATTCCTATTAAATACTGTGGCGACCATAATTCATATTGCTAATTTGATATTGGATTATTGTCGGAATCAGTGGGTTTGAGCACATTGAAAAAGGAAATGCTGAGATATCACCAACATTTTTAATATTCTATTAACCTTTACACTATCACTGGGAATCCTGTAATAATATTAGAGGCCATTGTTTCAAACATCTTTTGGAGAAAATTTTACGTTAACAGTACAGTGCTTGTTTCTCTTAAATTTATCCGTTTTCTCATTTATTAGTTGTCAATATATTTCTTACATGCTAGCAATTACATCCTCAATTCCCACAGAATTTTTTTTCCAT
The DNA here is from genome assembly GCF_947563725.1 of Argiope bruennichi. Classification (NCBI taxonomy): domain Eukaryota; kingdom Metazoa; phylum Arthropoda; class Arachnida; order Araneae; family Araneidae; genus Argiope; species Argiope bruennichi. The sequence continues at coordinate 69,430,419 of NC_079155.1, forward strand.
TTCAAAGAATATTTATTTACGATCTTACTACAATCATTTATTGTTTTGCCAAATATTTTAGAGACATCATATTGTAGATGATAAATCAGAAACCAAACCAAAGCAAACTATTGGAGAAATATCACATCACGCTGCAAACATTTTCTGTTTAACAAAATTAAACTACTTATATTTAACTACAATTTTGTTGCTTCATATAGCATATACAAACACTCATCTATTTAAATTAATGATCATTAAAAATAAAATATACAATTCACTCTAAGGAATGTAATTGCGAAAATGCAAAATAAACCAAAAAGGAAATAGAAATCAAGAAGAATATAATAAATCATAAAACTTTAAAAAAATATATAAATACTCCTAGTAAGTGGAAGCAAAGGCTAAAAAAATATATATGCGAAAAGTAACATTTGCAAATGCATTATATAAGGCCATCATATATATGATTAAAATTAAAATTTCTTTTCTTCCATTTTTATGCAAACGAATTTTATTTCAAGGGACCAAATCGCAGAAATGTGCTTTAGGGAAGCTGGTTGAACAATACTGAATTTTTTAATTTACTTTCTAAATATTTTGCTTATCAAGCAAGATACAACTACAATTAATCATTAATTATCTTCTCTTATCAGTAGTGATTCTTTTTTGGAATTCAAAGTAATTTGCATTCTTATTATATTCCCCAAATAAGTTATGCGTTCATGATATGCAACTTAAAATTTTTTTTAAAAATGTAATTTTTTAAATTTTACTTTTTATTATTTCTGATTGCCGTGTTGGAAAATACTTCATATTTTTAATTAAATATGCATGACTTAATTAGATCCCAGATCCCTTTGTTATCTTTGCTAAGTTACTCAATTAAAAATATTTCTCCTGGAATAACAATGTATTATTTAATTAATTTAACATAGCGCAAAGTTTCCAGAAGAAATATTTCATTATGTCTGTATAAAAACATTCGGTAACTAAATTGACAAAAGAATTTCTACATTCAACATTTTTTGGATTAAAAGAAAACTATTCTTAGTTAATTATGTTACAAAGTAATTATAACAAGGATTTTCTCTTGAAAATGACATAGTATTACAAAGATAAGTATGATGCGATTTTTCAAAATCTTTTATTTTTAGTATATTTTGATTTATTAAAAAAATAGTTAGTTAAATGAAGATTATAAAACAAATCACCCAACAAATTATGTTTATGTGTACAATTTAATACGATTAATAAATAATCTTTCATATTAATCGCGTTTATTATCAATAATATATGGTTTTAAAATTCGATTAGTATTAATGATTACTGAATATTATTAATAATCGGTAATTATTAATATTATTTAATATTAACATTAATTGAGTAATCATGTTGGCCATAGCATAGACACATTAAAGAATGAGCTTTGAAGTCATTTGCTTCACATACACTTAATTAAAACATAAATATAGCACTCCATTATATTTTTATGCTGGGATTTTCAGTCTAAATTCAAAACACCAAATTAAAACAAATACTGAATTCATTATGTTGTGAAACACATTTCGTTCATTTTGAAGGTTCTTTTCATGAGAAAATTGAATATGGTCTGATGACTTGTTTGTAAATATACTGATATAAATTAAATAAGAAAAGTTAATGACGTCCTAAAGTTTTTCCTAATTTCTAAAAACGTACGGATTCAGTCTAATGAGATTTTAAAGTTTCAAAGACAGACTTTGAGAATAATTAAAAATTTTGATAATGTATATACGTAAAAGCTCAGTGAAATATCAAATGTATGTTGCTTTTAAATAGAAGATATTTACAAGAAATAATTCGTATGCGTGCCATCGAAATTAGGAATAAGCACTAATAACTGTAAAATGGTAATGTAAATGATTTATATTCAAAATGTAAATGTTCATTTACATTTAGGGTTTCCATGGTTTCACATTACCTTATTTCTTCATATAAATATTTAATTTTGCCCAAAGGAAACTTATATCGAAATTATTATGGTAGCAGATTTAATTTTAATATTCCAGATACTCAATCATTTTTGCATATGAATTAGTAATCTACAAGTAAATGTTACAGTTTCGAATCAAAAGAAAAACATACCAATTAGTGTCCCGAAATGCTTAATAACTACTATAAAATTGAAGATGAGACATCTTTTTAATCATTATTCAATCTGCGCTCCCCTAACTATTCACTTTCTCCTAGAACCAAAGAAGTAAAATCAACAATGTAACTTCTGGACCAGCCTTCTTGGATTAACGCAATTTTCGCACATCCCAAGAACAACTTACAACCACATCATTTTCCACCCAAAACCATGCCACCTCGCTCGGCACCTCGTAATCAGCATTTCACCAAGCAGCCTTCCTTAATTGACGCTAGCACGAAGATTAAATGAAGATGACGATTAAATTTTAAATTCGCAAGTGATAATGATATGCTTCAGTGCAGTTTGAAACGAGCTCTCCGGTTACCTTTTGGTGGCTGGGCTGTTTTATTACTTTGGAGGGTGTTTGAGAAAGTGTGAAATAAACTGGAATGAAAATTTGTCTTTTCGCACACACCCTACGGAGAAGTTTAATCAAGCATGCTGGAATGCATCGCCTTCTGAAATCTACGCGAGACAGTTAGTTCGGGGATCTAATGTGATGTGAGAGCTTTGCGCTCGAAATTAGTTGGGTCCGTTCCGTCTTTTAGGGGTAGAGGAGAATTTAAACTGATGCGCTGTATCATTTTTCTCTCTGAAATGCAAATGAGAAATGGATTAAAGAGAAATAGTTAATGAAGAATTAAAATATTATTTGCGAATGCTCTCGGTCTCTATTATATCGTTAGATAATTAGACCGTAGGGATCAATGTTTTCTAATATCGTTAGGATGAAAAGATAATCACTTTTGTTTACATTTCAATCTTAAAGAAAATTATATTTATTTGCGAATGCTCTCGGTCTCTATTATATCGTTAGATAATTAGACCGTAGGGATCAATGTTTTCTAATATCGTTAGGATGAAAAGATAATCACTTTTGTTTACATTTCAATCTTAAAGAAAATTATAAATAATACATTTTTCTCTGATTTTATGTCAACATATCAAGTTTCATCCAAATCATGCAGTTTCAAGGTAGAACAGTATGTCAGGGTTTTTTTTTTTAATTACTATTTTTATTTTTAAATGTAATAAATATTATGAAAATAAACCATCAACAGAATAGAATTTTAATATGAGGAAAAGTTAAAATTTTACTTTTAAATACATTTTTAAAAGTTTTGAATTTTTCACAAATTCTACAGCTATTACTGATTTTGTGAATTAAAAGAATCAACCGAAAAAGTATATTTTAATATAGAGAAATCTCTATTCTTGAGCCAAAGAAGTGCATTTTGTCAAATTTCCTAGCAGAATTTTTGCTTTCGTTTTTTAAAAATTTATTTATCAGAGAATATACTGATCTTCTTTATATTTTGATATTAATCAACAGCTTCTATAACATGTGATATATTTTATTATAATAAAACCTTGTCACATTAGAGTCACAAACGAATAGAGAATATATATATATATATTCAGAGAGTTCTAAAATGCTTTCTATTGGTCAATTAAGATAAAATTTGAATTACAGATTATTCAAATCATGCACTTTATATTTATTGATTTAAAAAAATAATGCAAAAATTCGTCAATAGATGGCACTATAACACAAATGGCATTTACTTGCATAAATTTAAAATATGAAACATAATTTGCGTTACAGCGCATGTCTCTTACCATTTTTCTTTGGATAACAAGAAAGCGGATTCTGCACGATCCGTAGTATCTTCTATGTACGCCATGCCTACATTGCAAGAAAAACCGCTACTGGTGAAATTGTTCTACCAGAACCAACTAAACTCCGTTGCAGCTCTAAAGGAAGTTCGCAGTATGAATCAGATACGAAGAGGCCCAATGTTTTCAGATGCCGTACGCAAGATGATGCATAAACATGAAAAAACTGGGTAACTTGGTATTCTTCCAGATGGAGGACGGGGATAAAATCCCGTCTTCCAGCGTCGAAAATGTTGCGACAGCGCTCGTTGAAGCCATCAGTCAGTCGCCGCATAATTGTGTGAGTTTGTCAGTTGTTTCCCTTGTTCTGGATATGCCGTATTCAACTGTACGAAAGATCGTACGGCAGATTTTGCTTTTTTATCGATACAAAATCGTCTGTGCACCTATTGTAGGGCAGGGACTTAGAAATCCGTAGAACTTTTGCACTTCAGATCCTTGCTCGAATGGTGGTTGACACAACTTGGCCATAGAACATTCTGTGGAGTGATGAGGCCCACTTTTGCCTCAATGGGCAAGTTAACACCCACAACAGTAGAATTTGGGCAGAGGAAAAACATCACGTTATCCAGGAACAACCCTTGCATCCTGAAAATGTGACAGTATGATATGGTTTTACAACTACCTTCATCATTACATCGTATTTCTTTGAAGATATAACTTTAAATGGAATTGGAACCTGTTCCGTCACTGGACAACGTCACCATGATATGCTGAGGGATTTTGTAATCCCAACTCTTCTACAACGTGGATGCCTCCAAGACATCATTTTCATGCAGTAATGCCTCATATTGATCGTCGTGCAAAGTGATTGTTAATACAAAATGTTACAGAAGCACAAGTTATCAGCTGTCAGTTCCCAATAGCATGATCTCCTCGCTCGCCGGACATTACCTCTTGCGACATTTGTTTTTGGGGTTATTTGAAGTACAATATCTACCGACAAAGGCCATCATTTCTACCAGATCTGAAGGGCAACATTCGGCGCCATATTCTTAATACTCCGGCAGACTCACTCAGTTCATCTAAAGAAAATATGGTTATCCGATTAGAGCATATTGTTGAAAATGAAGGAGAACATATTGAGCAATTTTGATTTTACTTTATTATCAATTATAAACAATATTAAATGGTTTTGTATGTATTTCAATGCCACCTAGCGGTTGATTTTTTTACTAATTTTGTTTTATTTATTTAATAAATGTAAAGCATATCATCTCAATAATCCGCAATTAAAATTTTTTCTCATTTGGATCTGTAGAACGCATTTTAGAGTCCTCTGAATAGGGTAACTTATTTCTTGTCTAACCCTGTATATATGTGTGTGTGTGCGTATACATATAGGATTGATATATGAATATTTAACTCATTACCTTCAAAATATGAAAGCAAAATTATGTATTTCGTTTGTTTTATAATTATTTCCTAAGAATTGAATTAATTAATCACAATTCTAACAGCTTCTTTTAAAAATGAAGACATCTTTTGAATTTAAGTTCTTTATTTCTGGAAACCACCCTTTCCCATTTATTTGTGTTTTTTTAACTTCGTTTATTTGAAAGTTTGTTTATTCATTTTATTTTCTCTAAACACAGACAGTGCATTGTAAGAAAGTGGAAATGAAATTTTAAATCCTATAAATAAATATAATTGAATAAAAAATAATAAAGACATAAGTCTTTCCTGAACATCGAAACAAGTAAAAGAAAGGAAACAAAAATGCTATATTAAACTGGATTCAAAGAGCAAAATCAATTTCAAGTCGTAAAACATTAATGTTTATTTTCATAATTCAGACACAGTCTCGGCAACGTCTGGGTCACTTCCAAGTTGAATGAATTATGAGAAAATCCTTTGTCTATTAGTAGCTGTCTGAATTTCATTATCTTCATATTTGACGGTGAAAGATAGACGGAAATGCAATTTTAGAGCCTGAATATCATGATATTAATACTTGGCTTATTCAAACACTTTAATTTTGTTTTTTAGATTTTTCTTAAAGAAGAATTAGATTTAATTGAATCCGAGATCATATTATTATTTATTTATTTAAAACACTCGCCTATGTCTAATATAATTCTGTTCCAGTAGTGATATTTTATTTGTTTCCAATTAAATAAATGACTTTAAATATGTAAAAAAAAAGCATATATTGTTTGGATCGATAAATTCATAACTAAAGTAATTAGATATTATAATTTTATTTTTTTAATTTATTCCCCGTTTCTTTTTACTCTTAAAACTTTTAATAAAAAAGTCGCTTTGATTCTCAGATGAAATCGGTGGAATTAGGAAACATTGCATTTCACTATTTTAAGCCAATGAACTGCCGGCCCTGACGTGCACTACCCATTAATTGTTGATCAAAATAGATATGTCAATCGATATGTATAAGCGAGATTTTTAGTTTTGTCAGAAAAGATTTTGTAACTCATATACCATAAATTATAATTCTTTACATTATTTAAAACATCTTTTTTTTACTTTTAAATAATGTGCCTCTGTCTAAAGATGCATAAATCATATATTAGACAATGATTAGAGCCAAAACGTTATAAAAAACATGAATTCAAGCCTTAGGATTTGAGAGAATGTAAAAACCTTTATTTATATATATATGACACGTCCTTGCCTCATGGCAATAAATATTTTTGTGATTTTATTTATTTATAAAACTATTTTACTTTAACATTTTAGTAGGGTTTAGATGAGAGATCAAAATCCAAAATTAGGAATAATATCTATACTTGCGAAAAGTATTTTAAATATAGGATCAGAAAGGATAAATGGGAGCAATATTTTGCAGAAGTTGTCATTTTCAGTAATTTAAAACATTCTTATAAAAAGAGAAAGAAGTCTGGATTTTATGGGTTATAATTATGTACTAGATGGCTCTTTAAACAGTGTATTTTTTCCCAAAATAATTTAATAGTTTACCAGCTGCAGAACAACATTTATTATCACCCTGATATATTTCTAAATACCCAGGGAAATATGGGGGATATGAATTTTTGTTTCGGATTAGAATGGCAAATTTATTTGAATAAAATGTATTTATGATGATAAGAGGCTTCTACGTATTACTTCATAATTTATTTTAAAGCCCTTCCCCAAGTAGTCTAAGGTACTGCTTTTTATTTAAAAAAAACAATGCACTGAATTTCAATATATTTTGATAAAATACCGTTTTTCAATATTATTACATTTCTCGGAATACAGCGTATCAATTGCCATACCTATTTATCCTCTTCATACGGTTGGAGTAATTTAAAATTATTCTAGACTAAATTTTGTCAATTGAAGTCGTAAAATTGACCTTTATTATGAACACGAGAACACTGAATATTATGAGACACGAGAAGGGAATATATAAAATTAAGAAATGCACTTTAAAATGCATTAAAATGCACCGATGAGTATTGTAATCATTGCTTCCAATTTATCCTTTGTTATGTTAGTAGTGACGAACAACAATTTTATCATCCAAAAACATAAATAAATATTTTAAAATGCATATATTGCAAGAACTACCAATTCAATTTAGTAATAGAAAATAAAGCTTCAATTTCAAATAAAACGTTCCATCTACAATTCAACTAATTTTCTTTTGGAATTTACACCAGGATTTAGTAATAAAAATTTATGCAATTTATTTAATTCGCGGCAATTGTAAAATATCATAAACCACCCAAAAGAATTTTCTGTAATTTAACTTGGTGTTTTTCAAACGTGTGATCACCATCTGCTTCATCAACCCTTGAGGCGAAACAATAACATATATTCATTTTAGAGCCTTTTAAATAATCTATCAAAATATATGCGTTTGTTGAAATCTAAACCTTGGGTGATTGGATTCGTTATTTTGTTCACTTCAGTTATTTCCATTTCTTATTGAACATAGAAAAAATCATCATTTTTCATATTTATTCTTCAGCACTATATTTCTTTGGTTCCTTGACATTAGGTTTTTTTCTATACTTGATATCAATAAGCATCAAATCACTATTACTGACTATCTTTCAGTATTGAAAAGTAGTATGTATTGAAATCACATTACAGTTATAAAAATAAGTTATTAATTTGACGTAGGACAGTATAAAAAAAATCTATCAAGAAAAAAATTCTACCATGTTCCTTGATTTAATATCATATTCTATAAAAATGCATGAAAATGCAGGAAAAATGTATTTCCATTTCATTAAAAATATGTTCCTAACCAGCTCAGGATGGAAATTTTCAGCGTTGACTTAGAAAATTATAATGTTTCTCAAATGACAAATCTAGAAATAAGAATTAAACTTTACTCATAGTAATTTTATCCTACAAATCCAAGAAATATATAATTTTCATCTTATCTTGCAAATAATCGATGTATTGAATGAATAATGATAGAAAAGTGTTGGTTTCACAGAATAGGGTTTACAACCTATGAAAAAACAGTAGTTAGGACGTAGCACAGAAAAATGCAGAGTAAACTGATCGTCATCTTCTAGAGTACTTTAATGAAGGTACATGTTTACCAATTAGCGAAGCATTTACCGATGGGTACTGTAATCATTGCTTCCATTTTTTTTCTTATTCACTGTCCTTATTTCTTTCTAAATTCTGATAGGAGTGATGAACAACATTTTTATCATCCAAAAATATAAATAATTATTTGCTTTGAAATCCAGTTTTTAATAATAAAGAAAATTTATGTTCCAATTTCCAATTTAGAGATGTGTCTTTCAAGTTAATTTTGCTGCATAAGTAAATTAAGTAATCTTTATGATAGAATGACGTGCCTTCCATCCTCAATCTATTCTTCACATTTACAAAGATGAATTTTATTTGTGAATATCTTAAGCACATAAATGTGCCTTATTACATACTTTTGAAATGCATTCTTCCTTTAATTTTATAAATATGCCTTGCGAGCATATGTACAACGGGTGTTCAAATGAAAAGATATGAAATGACACTGTGGATATAAATGAAGACTTTATTCAAAGTATACACCATAGGCCTGAGCATAACGATCCCATTGATTAACGAGTCGAAGGATTCCTTGTTCCCAGAATTTATGTGGCCATGACGAGACCCAGTACTTCACAGCGTCCTTGAGTTTACCGTCCGAGTTGAAGCGCTTACCTTTCAGGTGTTTTTTCAGGGGTCCAAACACATGAAAATAGCAGGGTGACATGTCTGGGCTGTCGGATAGATGGTCGAACTGCTCCCACTTGAACTTCGCCAGTTCCAGATGTGTGACCCTGGATGCGCGTAGACGCGCGTTATGGTGGAGCAGTACCACACCTTCCATGAGTAACGCCTGTCTTTGGTCCTTGATGAACCTGCTTAGTCTTCGAAGTATCTCATAGTACACATCGGAGTTAATGGTTCTGAAAAAACATCTGAAAGGGAAGCGTTTCAACTCGGACGGTGAACTGAAGAACGCAGTGAAGGATTATGTTTCGTCACGGTCACAGAAATTCTCGGAACAAGGAATCCGTCCTTGTTAAATCAATGGGATCATTGTGATGAGGCCTATGGTGTATACTTTCTATAAAGTCTTCGTTTATACCCACAGTGTCGTTTCGTATCTTTTCATTTGAACACCCTTTCTATTATGGTAAATGAATCTTATATAGCATGCACTAGTCTCGCTCACTTTCCCTGTTAACAGACATAGAAGTGGGAGGTAAAAAAATGAATTAGTAAGTAGAAGTCATTTAATTGTTATTTCAAATAAAACATTATAAATCCTTTTCTGAAATTTTTCTGATTAAATGCTCAAATGTTCACTTAAAATATATTTTAAGAAATATATTGATTTGTATAAAAACGTCTAATATTTAAGAGAACGGAACTGTTATCTCTTACAGTAATGACTCCGGTAAAACTCTGTCGTATATGCAGTCCTGGTCCATATTAAATTTGATATCGTGAGTCAAAAGTCCTACTGCTAGTGATTCGAAGAACTTGGGAGAAGGTTAAAGAAGAGTTCAGGTGTAATCCTCGTCTTCTGACTGCTGTTCAAAATTAAGAGGTCCGTCCCAGAGAATATGCAGTTGTGGTTTACTTTTGTCATATTAATTAACTGCTATTTCAAAACAGAAAATTAATATAACTAACAAGAAAAAGAAACTTACAGCAGTTGCTTTATTCTTGAGTTTCAGGTACCCTTTCTCTTGGTGAGGCATCAGAAATTTAATACTCTTGATATAGTCATGCAGAACAAATAATATTTCCAGCAAGAATAACAGACTTGGAAACTAACTTTAAAAAACCATTCCACCTATGTATGGATGCATGTAATGTGAAATATTTATTTAATAACGAATATTCAAAAAACGTAACAAAATAAAATAAATTATTGAAATTAACAAACATCATTGTAAATTTAATAATTGATAAATTATAGAGTGAAATGGCGGCACATCAAAAATTTTTAGAGCTATAGAATTTACCATTTGCACATAATAGAACAAATTATTGAAAGGTATAATTATTTTAATAAAAGTGTTGGTGTGAAACGAAAGTCTACTTTATATTACTACTGCAAAATAGTTATTACTATTACTTTCTTTCTTTTAATATTATTTAAAATGCCTCAAAATTAAAACCTTCATTAAATTTTGTTTCTTAATAACCGAATTTGAAAATTGTTAGGTTTAATTGAGAATTCTATGCTTCTTCTCAGAATTAAAATCTAAAAATGAAAATGAAATCTTACTAATAACCGTTATATCCTAAACAACCAAAAAGTGTATATATTAGCAATTTACCTTAAAGTAACAGAAATAGGTGCAATTGTAATTAAAAGAATCATTATTTACTTTTTACTATTACTTATAAAAGTCTTTTTTACTTACAAACTTCATTGTTTACTTCCTCATATACGAGGCATATAAAAATAATTATTGTAATAATAAAAAAATTTAGAACTCTATATTTTGACACATCTCTATATCCGATACCTCTTTGGATCCAAAAAAACACATACTTGGAACTGTGCCTGCCAGTATATCCATATGTCTATTTATCTCTAAGCATGATAATTCAAAAATGATCTAGACGAATAAAATTATCGACATGACTTCACAATTGTATATTTAAATTAAATTTTACCGAAATCCATTCAGAGGAATTGTGTCTATCTGACTGTCTGAACGTAAATCAATACGATAAAATGAAGACAAAAGAAAACCAAACGAATACAGCCAGATAAAGGAAATTTGGAGTGGGAATTTATTGTCTAAAGAGTAAATATGTATCAAATTCCTCACTGACTCTACCAAAAGGTTTACCCTATTTCGGTCTGTACTTTCACAAGCAAGTATACATTTTAACTGAAAAAATGTAATGACATTATGAAATTTGATATGTGATTTTTGTGATTATATTTGTAGTTCTATATGAAATTTTGGTTTAAAAAACGGCATCAAAATTGCACATTCGGTTTTCAAGTGTTAGTTTATTAGCTGTATTCTAGTGATTAATCATCAAAACAATCGTACCCAAATTAGTTTTTTCTTAAAGGGTATTTGCCAAATGCCTACAGTTAATTATACACAAGCATATTTATTAAATGTTATGGAAGATCGCTTCGATGAGTCATCTCTACTTGATTGGAAAATAAGGCAATTATATTTAAAAGAAAGTTTTCACTTGTGCTTACTGCAGTCATTTTTCCCAATTTCCAATTACCTTCACTGAACTTATATATATAGCAACATTTAGTGTCACTGAAAATTACAAAATACTGGAAAGTTTCAAGAAAATATCATAGAATAAAATAAAATATTAAATTTAAAATGGTCATACTTCTAATCAATCTTAGTTAATCAATTTTCATCTTGAATAATCTAAGAAAACCTTCATGTTTATGCATTGTGCAATTTTTCCATGGGTTTTAATATATTTTCGATAAAGCCGTGCCTTCATCTAGCAATTGATAATTAGGAAACGCTGTTAATTTTGAATATTTTTTATCAAAATGTAATAGTATATTTCAGAATTACATCATACGATTTGAATATCTTTTTACTTTTCAATGATTTATTATTGTTATTAAACATCATATGTATATGTTAAAATTAAGAGAAAACATCTTGATACGCTCCCCAGATATGAAATAACATCTATTTTAAAATGAAACTCAAAAATCAATCAATTCATACAATGAATATAATACATTGGATTTTACATAAATTTTACTTTTCTTCAATTTTTGTATAAAAGTATATCCTAAATTTATACTTTCACTAATGAGGAAAAACTAACTTTGTTTTGTTAGTTATTAATACTAGTAAGTAAAAAAGACGAAGAACACTATTAAGAAATAAAACTCAGCTGTTTTAATCGGCGATTAAGCAATGATTCTATATGCCATTAAAAGAAACAAAAACATTTTTTTTTATGTGTATATAATGTACGAAAGATAAATATGTAGTTCTCTACAGTTTAACAAATTAAAACATCTAATAATGAAACATAATTTTAAAAACATTTGCTTCAATCCATGCGGCAGTGTTGGCAGGCAATATTTCATATTTACAAACTGGCGGCACCCAACAGATTATTTAATTAATAAAATAAGCCACGTTCCAAAACCAAAATGTATATAACAGCACAAACACTTAGAACAACAGTTCACACATAAACCAAACACTTAGTATATTCTAAGCAGCAAATTTTCGTGGAATTCTTCAGACTAAAGTGTCAGTTCTGGTAATTTTTTTATTTATTTATTAGGTCATCATGTTTTAATTTCTAATTCTATATAAATTGTTTTAAAGTCAATTTTTTTGAAAAACAACACTTAAAGGATATATATTGCTAGAACAATACATCATATATAAAAGATTAACATAAAATAAAAATATACTTAAACATGGCATTTAAAATAATTGAATCTTTTAAGCACTCATACACATAAGAATCTATACATATATTTATTTAACTTAATTAAGAAATTAAATCATTGCATTTTTTTTTCTTTTAGAATTAAAGCCCCCTCTGAAAAAAAAAATCAGAAAACAGCAAAATATGGAATTAATGTCAGTAATTAGTGTCAGGCAGTCAAATTAAATCAGATAAAAATAACAGGGGTTTTTATATTGTTGTTTTCCATAAAATTACATATCTTATAAAATAATTTTAATTATTAATCATCATGTTAAAATTTTGAGAAAACGCGGGTGAATATACTTCAAACGTGAGTGATTAATTTAAGCTTCAGACAGTTTCAAATGAATAATTGTGATTATACGTATTCTCTATATTTCTTATTTGCTCAATCTTCTAGAATCTCTTAGTTCAGAAAAAAGAAGGTGGGAAGGGTTCAAAATAAATGAGTATAGAGAACTGACATGAAACGATTCCCTTGGGCAACATCAACTTCAACTGAAACTAATTATCCCTAGTTTACTCTATTCCCACTATTGCGGGATCTCCTTGAAAGCGTAATTTAAAACTACAAGTTGCTTGACAACCGATAGATGGCAGTATTGCCAAAGTATACGGTAAAAGAAAAAACAAAAATACAATTTTCTATGGATATAGAACATTTTCCAAAGAATTACTCCATTTTTTTTTACCTTTATATTTGCATCTGTAAATGCAATATATTTTAGCTGAATATGGAAGACATTAATCATACACTTGATAAAAGACCGCAACACATTTCTTACTTTTTTAAAACACTTCTAACTTATTCAGCAGTATTTTGTATATTAAAATGAAAAATTGCTGTAAAGAGTTATAACATTTTCCTATTCTCAATATTTGTTGAATGAAGGATACAATGCTAATGTAAACTTTGAATGGTTATATTAAAATACTGTCAAAGATAATACTATTTATATGCAAATGAACGACAAGTTATTTAAAATATTTACTCACTGGTCGTATACAAATACATATAATATCAAGTAATAACTAAATTTATGAATACCAGTCGTTATTGACTTAAAAGAGGAAAACAATTATAATAAAAACTGCAATATATATTTCGGAAGATTATCACAATTTTATCAAAACGCGACAAAAAAGAAAATATTTTTATAGATTTTTTCCGTTAATTTCATATTTCCCTTCTTTATTAAGCATTATAAGCAACTTATGAGAAAATAAATGATAATATATTATAGATATCACACCTCATATTAATTTTAATAATTAAATTAATCTATGCTTTATTTATTTATAAAAGATAAAATTAAATTTAAAAAAAAAACTTTTTCAATTTTTGAAAGATAATATATATTGTGCAGATATAAATCTTTTTTTCATGTAGAATCGGTAGGAGTAGTATCTTCGAAACTTTCTTGAAACTCTCCAATAAAGATCGTATCTCTCTACCTTGGCTTAAATTTGGAGACCTTGGGTAAGGCCATGAATAATTTGCATGGCATCGATGAATATTAGTTACGAAATATTGATGTCGGGCATGAATCTAGCATTTTTAAAGAATCTTTCGCAAGAATATATATTTTAGATGCCTTTCTTGATGGCTGATTGACATCAAACTTTGATACGAAACTATAGTTGTAGTCACAATATAGCGTACCGATTTTCGCTGATTTATGTCATTGCCTTAATGAGTTAGTGTGTTCACATGCATAAGAAAGTACAGACTTACAGACAGTTAGCGTTTGACTGATTTGGTTCAAAGTTCATATTTATCTATATTATAGATGTTAAATCTATGAAACAAATTTTTTGAACTAGCTCTTGACGGTTTGTAGTTATTGAACTCATTTGTAATGAAACGCTCATTTGAAATGAATTTGTATAGCTTAATGTCGTTCAAAATCTGACAGAAGTCGACAAATTTGCTATTAATTCTATATTTCAGCCGTTTACTCAAAGCATGTTTGAGTTATCTTGTTCATTGGCAGACAAATAGACATAATGCCAAAACTGTGTTTTTGGACCCCCAGGAAGGTTTGAAAAGAGGAGATTCTGTAAATATTTCAAAATCAATATTATTTGACAAGTATATTAACTTCTTTATATTTTTTATACGAGAAAGATAAAATGTAAATTATATTTCATTGCATCAAAATTTACGTGACAAAAAATATTCATTAAAGCAAAAATATATATAAAGCAAAAAGTTGCTTTGCGGCTAGATAATCACTGAATCCTTCAATAGAAAATTTATGAAATTAAGTTCTATGCCATCATACGAAAGATAAGCACATGAACAATTATTTATTTATATTTCAATATTTCATTTATTTATTCAATGAAGAATAAGACAAAAAAAGGAAAGAGTCCGTGTAATGAGAAGGTTTGTCCATTAAATATCAATCTTCAAACTGCATAAAAAAGGATATATATTATATTATCATTTTTAACTATACATATTTTAAATCGTTTAAACACATAATATTAAGTACGCAATGGCATTAAGAATAAGTAATAAATAAAGGTCCCCATCAGATCTTATTTGCAAGAATCATCTCCAGTTCTACAGATTAATTTAACTGTAGTCACATAATGTCTGCTAATTATAAATATTAATACATGTGTGGGGTTACGCACTCTAAATTTTGACCTACAGCTACCAAATTTGGCTCATATACACCTTATAGAACGGAAGTGCGCCCTTCAGACAGATGTTTCTGAAACTTTAATTTAAAATTAACCATATATATATATATTTCACAAATTTTGAAGGTATCTTATTAATGAAAACCAATATAATAGACATTCAAAATATTACAGAATATTAGAAATTTTTAAAGCAATATTTTCAAATTGGGTTTTCCAAAATAAATAAATAAATACATTTTTATTGCTTTTAAATTCAATCTGTTTCGTTTTCATTGGCTTTATCAGATATTCAATCGCGTGATGGTCTTGTTAAAAGCTAAAGAAGGAGGAGTTTACTTAATATCCGTGTAGCTTGCAAGAAAAATAATAAGATGAAGTTAAAATACCTCGAAATTTAGAAGGTAGATGAGGCGGAAATTTATACATTTTATAAATATTAAGTAGCCAGTATGTAATTGGATAGATCTGCACACAATAAACAGAACATATACAAGGCAGTTAAAAAGAGTCCGGGTTAAATGTCAGACAATTTGTCGCAATCATGAACATGGAGTTAACCTAAAAGGTCAAACGGATCAAATATAACTAAACTTTTCCTGCAAACCAGCTGCTCGCCAAACGCAACAATTAAATTTGAATATTAAATGTGTACATTCAAGTCTTATCAGAATTTTTTTTGTTTATTAACTGTTAGTCTACGCTAAGATAAAGATGATGCCCCATTAGCATTATTCTAAAACATTCTTATAAAAGAAACACCTTGAAATTCTGCATTTATACGTTTGACTACAGATTCCCAAAAATAAGGGAACAGTAAATTATATTAACAACATAAAAACAATAAAAACTCAAAAAATGAAAATTATTTCAAAAATTGTGTGATGGTATTAGAATTCCAAAAATAATTAGTAATGACAAAAGGTATGCATTCATTAAACTTTTAAGATTACATTATAGTATGCCCTCATTCGACGTTCCATCTACTCCTTATACAAGTAAATATCTCTATTTCCATTTGGAATTCTTCCAACTATATGCCTGACTTCGATTAGTTTTCCCATACTCATTAGAATTCGAAATGAAGCCATCCCGACTTAAAACCACAGTTACGACACCTACAGGAAACAAACTTTCAGAGAGCCGCCGACCAAATAAATTTCCTTAGTGGAGTTACATATGTTAGAACTTTTGCAGATTGGATAACGTTGCCGTGAATAAAATATACAGAATTCCGCAATCTGATTATCGATTTATATTGAAACTTGCATGGATCCAAAATAAAGAGAGTTTGCAATCAGTGACATGCATTGGAATTTCTAACCTATAATCAAATTAAAATTATCAACAGGTCATTATATTGGTAATATCTCGTATTGATTCAAGAGTAGAATTTAGTCCCGCTGTTCTGGAATTTGTTAGATCTTGTTCAGTATTCATAAATTCGGCTTGAAAAGCTAAATAATTTATTCATAAAGAAATTCTGATGAGACATAATAAGTTATTTCTCCTTCTACTATTTAGTGAGCTTGTGATAGCCATTATTTGGAAAGAACATAATTCTTAGAAGGTCTGTTGTTATATTGATATAATTATTAACTGATGTTGAGTCTGTTTGTGGAATATAAAACTTTATTCATAGGATAGTAATACGGCATGATGATTCCATGTTCTTTTACAATATCTAATGAATCGTCTTAATAACTGCCAATATTTATCAATTTTATTATCAGTTTTCTGTCAATAACTTTTTTTCATATTCATTTTCAAATAAATATTTTTAATTAAAAATGATTATTCCAAGTAATATTTGTTGTAAAATTAATGGCGAAAGTATTTATCTTTAAAGTGACAAATCGTTTATTTCAATAATCGTTCTTTTTAATCTTAAATATTTGAAATACCTGATTTTATAAAACTGATTGTGAAAATGCATTTGAAGCTATTGAATTTTTTTTTAAATAATTTTTTACTACTCCATAAAAATTTTGAATTTGAGCCCAAAATTTGACGAAAATATTTTTTTAAGTCATCTAATATAGATTGCGAAAATATTGATACGAAAACAATTAATTTAAAATTTTAATTTTACTGAGTAATTAAAAATAATTTAGAGTAAATTTTTCATTTCATTCAATTGTTCTAAACAATATTATTCGTAGAAAAAAATTATATTTATGATGAATATTAAATTATTAAACTTGTAGATAAATATTGAGGAATGAAGTAATAGCTGGAAATAAATTTTCTTCTACATTTCGTCTTCCAGTCCAGTATCTCATTCAGATGTAACAGGAAACGTTATAAGTATGCATTTAGCTATTATGACCATAAACAATATGAACCAAAGAGCCGAAACGTGAACAATTTATGTGTTCTCATTCGGTAATAACTTCCAACAACTTTCATTCAGCAGTGCTTTCTAACTTCTGATGACTCTCTGGATCTCGGCAGTAAAAAGTCACTATCCCATTGACCTGTCAAAATGCATTCGTGACTTATTTGAGACCTCTGATCACGTTCGACTCCAAAAGTCACATTTAAGGGTGACTACTCACCACAAAAGCTGCTGCTGTACCAAACCCACAATAATCCCAAACGGTCTATTAATTAGACCATTAGATGTAAGGGTGGAAAAAGAATAAAAAGCTCTCAAGAGAGCAAAACATCTGTGGTGCGCCTTATAGACGGAAATGGTGCTTCTCCTCTCTCCCTCTCTTTCTCTGAACTTGCTGCCTCTAACGATCCCATTTCTCCACAGCATCTTTCTCCGTCCACATCCTTTTGGAATCTTTGGCTTATTAGTGGAGGAGAGACCCCAAAAGTTCAAAGCAGAATGGAATCCGCAGTGAATGAGAATGTGTAGCCAAGCATTCTGACAAGGGATGGTGCTGGAGGCTTCGAGGGGTGTTAGGGGGGTTGAAAGCACAACATTATCCCTGCGAGTGATGGTGTAGGGGTCAGGAGTCTCCACTGTAGGTGATGGTCACTGAAGTGGAAAGCGAGAAAGATTGTTCCAGAGATAGTCTTTTTCGTTATTTTTCTTATCTTCTGTCTGTCGCCTGCTCTCGGTGGTTATTTTTTAGAGGATTTCCTTAGAGTTTTTCTTGTTACATGGAAGAGTTCTAGAAAAGTTAAATGGTGTAATGTACTATTTTAGGTGAAGATTGTACTCATTTATATATTATTAATATTTCATATCTAAAATATAGGGATTAGAAAGCAATTATAACACTTGTAATTAACAATTGTTCAAAAGAAATACATTATATTATTTCATTCAATTATATTATTGAATTATTATTTTATTCATATACATTGCTGCTACAAAATATTAAATAATTAAGTGTCTGTGTGTGGCTTAAAATTATTTAAATATCAATAAAAAAAACTTTTTATTCTCTCATTCCTAAGGTCACTCGATTGCAGTTATCTCGGAATGTCTGAGCTTCTCAATCACGATTAAATACCCCCCCCCCAAACGCAATATTTACTGATTATGTTTTTAAGGAGTGATATGAAAAGAAGATCCTGCTTAGGTGTTGGCAAGTAAGCATGTGTTTCTTTTGAGTATTTTTAGGAAACTTCCTGGCGGAGTTCCCAAAATCATTTGAACAAGCGTCTTTATTGAACATATCACTTTCTTCAGATTTTCAATCAATTATAAGCCCAAATGGGGATTAACACACAAACAAAGGGTCAATTACAAACAACAAGCATATTTCTTAGGGATGTCAGACAGTGTCGAGATCTTGGGTGTTTGGCCACTTACAGTACTCATAGAGTTAAATTAATGTGAATATCATATATCGTTTCAGTACTGCAAATAATTGTTGCAATATACATATTAGAGGTGAGTTACGATAAAAACTTAATTTGTCTGCCATTATCAATAAAACTTTTTATAAAAAATAATCTAATTGAATTTCCTTTTATATTAAGATAAAACTAAATAAATTATTTTTAAAAATATTTAATTTGTAAATTTTCTGAAAGTAATTTGAGTATCAAGAAGTTATATAATTCTTCTAACTGTAGAAGTTCATAATACTATTATTAATTTGATGACATAAAAGTAATTTTTGGCTTATAAAATAAGCAGATTATCATTAAAAATTAATTCATTTGATTATTCTTTAAACAATGAAAAATTTAATATGATGTTTTTATTTTTATAATTTGCTTACAGAATATGTAAATTTAAAATGACAATTCTTCGTGCGGTGCCTTATTCAGTGAAACACAAGCGTTTTTTTATTATTGCATATTCATTTTTTTATTATTTCTTTCTTCCCTTCCGAAATACAAAAAAAAAATCTTTCTTAGATAAGAAAATTAAAAATATCGTATTCTTTTCAACAAGAAAATATTTTGAATAACTTTTATAAAATTATTTTTTAAACTTTTTTTTGGATATTTTATTCAGAAATTTGGATAATGAATTTCAAAATATTAAATGCTCTATTTTCAAATATACACATGACAGTTTTTTAAAAACTTTATTAGTTTTAAATTGCAATTTTCTCATACATTTAGAGTTAAGGGGAAAAATATTGTAGCAAAAACTTCTGGCATTTTAATAGAAAATAAATTTTAATTATATTTAGTACTTTTTTGTAGTTAATCTTTGGTAAGAAACTTTCTAAAAATTTACTTAAATAAAAAGAGGCTATACATATTATAATTGAATCTTGGTATATTAATGATTTCAATTATTTTTTAAAAATAACTTTAATATAAATTCATTAGAAAAAATACAAAACAATATTTTGATAGGAATTAAATAAAATAATTCGAAGATTTTATCTACATTCTTCTTATAGCAAATGAAAATCTTTTCAAAACATCTCATCAATTGATGCCTTAAGAGCAATTTTGAAATAAGTATATTTTAAAATTAAAACAAAGCTTTTTTTTAATAGAATGTAATCTTTGAACTAATATTATACTTAGACTTCACATAATACATTTTAAAATACGGTGAGATTATCATCTTACATCATAAACCAAAAAGAACATTCATGTTCCCAAAACAGGATTACCGATAGAATCACAGCACAGAGTTTAATAAATATAACAACAGAACAGTCTTTACAAAGGATTATGTTCCACCTCTTGTAATGGAATCCCGAAACCAATAAATAGAAATGAAGCCTTATATTTCAACTCATATCACCCTTTCTGAATGCATTATTAAACCTTCTAAGCAGAATTTTCGACGCCGAACATGATCTTACAAGCTCCAGGACAATGAGAAATAATTCCTCTCTCGAACCAGCACGAGATTTTATCAATAAAATGTCCTGGTGATAATTTTAATTTGACTGTAGGATGGGAAATCTAACGTGTATCATTGATTGCAAAGTCTCATTATTTTGGCATTCGTGCATGTTCCAATACAAATCGATTATCAGATTGCGGGATTCTCTATCTTTTATTCAAAGCAGCGTTATCCAATCTGCAGGAGTCCTAACATCTGTAACTTTACTAAGGAAATTTATTGGTTGGCGGCTCTCTGAAAGTCTGCTTCCCGTAGGTGTCGTATCTCTGATTTTAAGTTGGCACGACTTCATTTGGGTTTCTAATGAGCATGGCAAAACTAATCGAAATCAGCCATATTGTTGGGAAGAATTCCAAGTGGAAACAGAGATGTTTATTTAATGATGAACGAATGGAATGATGATGAAGTACTGAAAGTTGCATAATTATATTGGAAATCTTTTACATGCTTTTTTATGAAACTTTTTAAAGACTTTTACTTTCAGATCATTTATTTTTTGAGACTCATTGATTATGAAGTATGTATTTGTTTAAATGCTCTATGCCTTGAGTGATTAATATATATAAATTTTATATTTTTAAAATTATTTCATGCGATTTAATTCTCATTTGATTTATGTACCTGTGTCTAGTATCTTTAAGGCATAAGATATCATTGGACAGTTAACTGGAAATTTATCTAATTCTGTGTTCATGAATTAAATGTTACAGAATTCTTAATCTAGAATCTTAAAAAAAAACATACATTGCCAATTAAAAATCTATTGATTAATTTAAAATTAATGGCCCATAATGTTTTTGGAATAGCAATCATTTATTGAATCGCATATATATTCTTTTCTAATAAATTTCAATGAAAATTCATATTTAAAATAAGTTTTATAATTTTTAGTATATTTCCAGTTTTTATTAATAAAAGTTAACATGGATACTTCAGATTAAAATTATTACCTTTTCGTAAATGAAAAAAGGGTCGTTTTAAAATTTAAAATTGTGTTTTTCCCCACTCCGATTGAGTTTTTTTCAGTTTTTGTCTTATTATTTATATTTACTTTCATTGCTGCTTAAATTTCACTTTGTCATTTTTTAACTCAGACATATTATGTGATAAAACTTGAGAAAACATTTGTCAAATTAGGAAAAAACCCTTCTTCATTTCACGAAATGTCCGCAAGTATCTCAGTCAATTTTACTGATAAATGTATGATATTTTCCCTGCGTTTTTACTATGGCGTAATGCATATTTAGTTTGAAATGGGCTTTAGGCCGATATATTTTTTAGTTATTATTGTAACTTCTTTATTTCGATGCTACGAATACCGTAATCTATTTCAATAAATTCATTATGGTATGAGAGTTAAGATTCCGCTGCATGGCTACACTTGCATGTGCTAGAGGATTGAAATTGGTCTATTAATTAATTAATTTATATAAAAAGAAAATACATTCCAACAAAGAAAATAAAAGAAACATGTTGTTTCAATTGGAATGAAACTTCTTTCTTCAATTTCGTTTCATTCTTTATGGGATTCATGTGAGATGATATTTTCTTGAAATGTTCTCTAAATTTTATCTGGGGAATCGTGGTAGATTTTGCGTTTTCTAACTAAGAATTTCAAGTATCTTTCTGTTCTGTTAATATCGTAAATAAAGAACTATTTTAAATGCTAAATATTGTTTAAGTTCCTTTTTCTTTTTTGAAAAAAAAAAGGCAATATTTATGGAAGAAAAATTACTGGATTGTTGTTTCTCATGGCACTTGCCATGGACAAGCCATCTGTTCCTATGACAGCTATTTTAAGCCGGCTTGATCTTGTTTTTTTACGGCTAAGAGTACGACTTTTCTACTCACGCATCACTCAATCGCTTGCACAACCCTTTTTACCGGAGGGCACATAAACACGTCTCACAGACAGAACAACAGAAGAACAACCATGCCCAAACCGGAACTCGAACTCGAAACTCCCAGACCACGGGGAAGACGCGCTACCCCTATGCCAGTACGCTGGCAAAATATTGTATACCTCAATCTGTCTAATAAGGTTTAGGAATGTACCTATAATAATAACACATATAACACGGTTTAAAGAAACGAAATTTCTGATCTTATATATGTTCCATATTTCAAAAATTCAAAAAAAATAAGCCATTAATTTTCTGCTTATTATTCATGAAATGCAATTAATGCTGTAAAAATAAACAGAAAATTTAGATTTTATGTAAATGTCAATTGACAACATTTTATTCGCAATAGGGATGGATGTCTTTATCCTTATTTTGACAAATAAGTAGTCTGATATAGAGCACTAACTACGACAGAGAACACTAATTAAGATATTTACTTTTTTTCTCAAATTTATTTTCATAACTAGAGGGTGTGGTCTCTCTTTCTCGGGCACTCTCTAATACCTAGTCAAGCCGGAAAATGCTTTACAAAGCATTGTCCTATAATAGTCACGAAATATTTACTTTAGGCGTTAATGTAGCATTCTTATTGAATATATCATGTTAACATTGTCGAGTTATTTGGCGATTAACCCTTGGCATACGCCAATATTATCCAAAAATCGAATTTGTTTCATCAACCGATTGAAACAAATATTTGACACAAAACGGCACTTGTAGTCACAAAATTCCATACTAAATTTGATATATTTAAGTTATTGTATTTTTGAATTATCACATTTACATGATATTGAAAGTACACACCGATAGACAGTCAATCCGCCGTTGGATGTGACTCAAAATTTCACTACATTATAGATGTTAAACCTGTGTATCGAATTTTATCCAGCTAGCTTTCTTCATTCTGTAATTATTGTGATAACTTATATTCAAAAGGGCCGGACACACAGACTACCCTTAAACTGATTTTACTCAAAATTTGATGGAAATCTTCAAATTTCAAGTAAAGATCATATACTTTAAAACTTTTTTGAGTTGCCTTTGTCGCAGAGAGATGTACGTTTTATAAATATGTATATTTAGCAGTGAGAGACATCTATAGCGTGGAGATGAGTCAAAATCTCAAAGAATTTCTTGATAATTACTTTACTTTTTCTATACTAAGTCTAAGAGATTGGTTTTCACTAGGAAGGATCATTTACATAGTGAACAAATGCCTTGAATGTAAGTGATAGAACATAGTGAATGTAAGATATTTTGTTTTTAAAAATAATTTGATGACAGAATAACGTATATGTCGTTGTTCATATTTGTGGAGATTTTATTGATTATGTTGAACAGATTTCTAATCGAACCAACTGTTCACCAAAGACCTCAAATAAAAAATAAATAAAAGTTGAATTTTTCTTCTTCGAAAAGAAAATGAATATTCTTATAAATTTAATTTGACGGAAGGCCATAAAATTCAACAATCTCTATAAAGATTGCTCATTTGAAAGCTAAAAAATAGTCTCATTAATCTACCTTTCTCATCTTTCATCAGAAGGCTATCCAAACCAATTCAGTTGATCTCTCTTTCGAATAAGCTCTCTTGTTATCCGAGTCCTTGGGCCGGCGACATCTAATTCGATGACGGGTGGGGCCAGTTCATTTTCATTAGGATGAACGAGGAGAAGCAAGAAAGGCCCATAATGCACTCTCGACGTCCGCCGGTAATCCTTCGAGGCGATCACTGAGTGTGTCACTAATCCGGCTGAACTCATCATGGTCTGTCGATTCGTTTAGCGCCCTTGAATTTGTGGCCTTTTCCGGATAAGGTTATTTTTCTGGTTGTGTAGAATGTTATTTGTTACTTATATATACACATATGAGGGACAGAGTGGTTGCAACGATATTATGGTCAGTGAATGTGTGCAATGCATTGAAGTTTATTCGATCTGTTTTACAAATACACAATAACCTAGATTAATATTCGACGACAATAACTGATTAAATTCTAAACCGTTACATTAGTTAATTTTTAAATTAAATATTAAATTAAATTAAATATTGGCATATATTCATTCATGCATATAAAAAAAAAACTCTAAATGAGACAAACATTATATTATTTGCTGTTGGCTTATAAAATTTACTTTTGAAAATGTTATGATTTCTAAATGTTTTAGAGTCTTCCTGTTGAAGAGGTATGAGACGCGTGAAGATAGAACCTACACCTTTTGGTTAGCAGTCCAGTAACGATCCGATTTTACCAAAACAGCTGTCCGGGTAGAAACGCTGTTACTGGCTTATATGCTATTCACCACACTGTTCTATTAGTGAAAATTAGTGAAATTTTCTTGTTAACTAAGGTTTTAAGGTATGTGGCTATGTTCGGAATGAATTTTATGAAAAACATTCGAAAATGGTTATATTTTTGAATATTTGCATAAAAAAGACTGATGGAAACATCCATGAAACTATAATATACCAGTTAAGTGATAAAAGTTCTTTAAAAAATGGGAAAAAAGAGACTTTTAGACTATAAATATGTATAAAGCAAACGCTTTCTAGTTTAAAAGCTTATCAAATGATTCCCTGATAATCATCCATAACTTAATGAATATATTTTCTATTTGATGAATAAAGAAATGAGCTCTACTTTTGTTAAATATTTAAGCACTGAGGCTCGACTGAAGAATAACATGAAATTTTCAACTTTTTTTTAACATTATGAAGTTTTAAAACACCTATAAAATGCTTTTAAATGAACAAATGAATTATTGCTAATTCAGGACCTGCAGAACTTATTACAAAATTGTTAAACGAAATTTGAACAAAAAAATGTGTAATATTTTAATTTATAAGGGTTTTCGTATGAAAGTTCTATAAAAGATTAGAATTCGTGAAAATAGCATCTAAAGATGTAAAATATCGTTAAAATATATATAAATGCAAATATAAAATTCAGTGTAACTTCCCAAAAAATGAATTTAGAAACAAAGCTCTAACGGTATTATAAAGAAACCTGCTCAAATACTCAGAATATTAAATTAAAAAAATTCATAATTTCCCCCCCAAAAAATCGTTTTTTAATTGTAATCGCCTACCTTAATCTATAGTAACTATGCCTAAAAAATCTGAATAAATAATAAAAATATGAATATTGCTAATTTAAAGAATTTTTATCTACTTTAAATACTTCCGGAAATAAAATCAACGAATCAAAGCTTGGAATTTTCTCAAGGTGGCAGCTGACTTTTCTAAAATAAAAAATTGCAAGCATTAATAGCACAATTAGCTTTGATCGCTTAAGAAAGGAAATAGAATGATTTTGAAATTTTATTGTGCTAAAAAATGCGTTAGTATATACAACTAAAAAAAACAGTCCTGTTTCATAAAAATTTTGAGTTTATAATTTTTTAGCAGCATGAATATTATAGTCCATTTCTAATGGTTTAGAATTTATC
This sequence comes from Argiope bruennichi, assembly GCF_947563725.1. Taxonomy (NCBI): domain Eukaryota; kingdom Metazoa; phylum Arthropoda; class Arachnida; order Araneae; family Araneidae; genus Argiope; species Argiope bruennichi. Next base: position 69,456,423 of record NC_079155.1, read on the forward strand.
GATTAGGACTCAGAGTGCATTTTTGTATATGATAAGAAGTTGATAAATTTTAATCTTTAACAGATAAATTTTAAAATATAAAATTGTGTTTAATGAAGATAATTAATCCGAAAAAAGTTAATAAGTTTATGCAGAATGAAATCTATAATTATTCCGGTATAGATAATTCCAATATCGTTAAACTATACGAAATTTCTACTAAGTAAAATTATTTAGATGACCAGAAAATGTATTTAATAATATCTGAGTTAGTAAATTCAAGGCTAAAAATTGTAAACTATACACCTTTATACAGTCCCTCGATCTTAAAAGTTTATGATTAGTAAATCCATTTTAAAACTCCTATATATAGAATTCTAATTTTCTCATATTTTTGTGATTAAAATTGCCCTAATGATAGTTCTTTAAAACTAAAGCTCTCTTAAGCTGAAATTTAGAGGTCATATATTAATTGTTTCAAAGATAAATCATAAAATTTCAGAAAAGTATAATCTTAACACATTTAAAAATGATTTTATTATTTTTTTAATTATTAAAAACTGGCAAAAAGAAAATAAGTTTATACTCAAAATAATTGAAAAATGATTCAGCATCTGTAGTTAAACTATTAGTAAGATAACAATCTCATACGTTCATGAAATGAAATATTATTTAAACAATCCAAAGAAATTAACAAAAACAATCCAAAGAAATTGAATTAAAAAAAATCTATACTTGCAATATTTATTCAGTTGACATCTTCCCTCCAAAAAAAAATTGGAAATGATCATTTCTTCATGAACATTATATGAAATTATTGTTGTAACTGATGAACATGCCATAACAATAAGATTGTCAAATCTCTATCATTCATAAATTTGTTAATCATAATTTTTTTAAATTTTAAAAATATGAAGATTATTACTTTAAATGATAAACTTTTATTAAATTATATTCAAATGGACCAGTTACTTTCAAATTGGCTCATCATAAGTAATGAAAAAATTAGGCGTAGAAATCTGTTCCCATCCTGGGATTCATATCTAATTAAATGTATCCTTAATATATCCAATTAAAATATAGTCTCCACACTTGGATAATGACCTGGATAAAATACAAAGATACTTGTTTATCTTTACAGCCTTTGGATTTACTTAACATTTTTTTAGATCATTTTGCTGCCTGATGCAAATTTAACAGTGATTGTGATGTGTTTTGGAAGCTTCGCGATAGACCGTGAGCCTAAAAATAAGTAAGTTCCTTTACAAATTAATTTAATCTATTTTGAAATTCTCGAAGAAGTTTGACCTAATTAATATAATCTTCGATGATATTTATTAAATATTCATAAGCCAAGGTATAGAATATTTGGTTTTATATTATGATAATTTTTTTTTCTGTCCAAAAGCCATGTAATAATCTTCTTTATTTGTAAGCTGAGATTCATTGACTAAGAAAACTTATTATGATAATTTTCTGTTGTCCAAAAGCCATGTAATAATACTCCTTTATTTGTAAGCTGAGATTCGTTGACTAACAAAACTTCACTCATAAAAGTGTATAAGTTTTTAGTTAAAAATAAAATAGAAAGATCAAAATGGCATTCCTTGTCATATAGCGATAACTATTCCATATATTTGTGAAGTGAAATAAAATATATTTATTTGCAATAAAATATAAAATAAATTTATCTACTCGTCCTTATAAATTATCTACTCGTCCTATTGCCAACCTTTTAGAGATACTCAGAAAGTTTTTAAGCTTGCTGAATTTCTATATTTCTGTTTCATGTTCTATGATAGATAATTATATATATATTACGAATTTGTTTGCATATTCTCTAGTTTCTAAAGCATTGTATTATGCCCGATAAAAAATATTATATTGAAAAATCTATTTCGAACATGATAAAACTTAGGATGATAGTTCTGAAAAATTTCTGTGATGACAAAATAGATTTTATTTTAACATTTGAAATGGTACTTAAAAATCCAATAGCAAAAGCTGTTATTAAAAAAAATAATCAGCAAATTTTCCTCAGCAGGTTTGTTTAAATTTACAACTGTGCGAATAGTTCTATTGGAAAAAAGAATGTAGCAGAAATTAGGGCTTCGCTATATTATCAAATTGAATAATATATAAAAGTGTAAAATATTTTAAATAATATTTAAAATGCAAATATATTTGGAAAACTGCAAATATATTTACATGAAAAAAATTTAATGTAATTGCTTTGCTTAATCGATTTCATTCGTTTTATCCCCTTGAATTGATAATTATTCATATTAATATTTTTTGGCAAAAATCTGCGCATTAGTTTAACAAATAAAAGGTTCCGAAAAACGAAAAATTAAACGTCAATATTTTCAATACGAACTACATGAATATAAGTATATATAAACTTTTAAACATCATAAATTTGTTAAAATCATGGCAAACTTGTATAAAATACACTAGATACTTTTTTCATGAATATGATACATAAAAAAAAAAAAAAAAAAAAAAAAAACCTTGCAAATAAGACTAAGCATTTAAATTTTCAGATTAAATAAACCACTATATAATTAAAAAAAATAATCAAAATGAAAAAATGAAACTATTGCAACTTCGGAATAAAAAATGAAAATTAAATGACATGGACTTAGAAATAATTTTGAATTGCAACTACTTCAGAATAAAGTTAAACAAAATTTAATCTTTATACGAATTAGTTTTTAAAACAAAAAAGAAAAAAAAAATCGTTTTTTTTTTTCATCATCATCTACTTATGATCAAATGTTAGCTCAGTAAGAAATATTTCCACAACAAATTGTCTAGGGGAACTTCGCCCATAAAATATTCTTTATAGCCTGCTATAATGAGGTCGTTATCAATACTCCGCCCTGCTGAATTCGCATTTTTATGTTTTTGTTTTTCTTTGTAATTGGGCAATGTAGTAAGGCTGTTGCAAGTCTGACATCTCTCTAGTTGGTTAAGATGGCTCGAAAGGAATATGTAACGCGAAGATGATGACATGGAAATTAATATCAAATCACAATGATTGTATTGTTGAATAAATTTATGTATAAAATGTGTTTTTTGTAACATTCTTTAATTGAATTTAATTATTTGACAATCATAAAAGGAAGAAAAAGCAATAAAGTATTTTTATTAACTTTATACTATACTAAATAATTCAGTTAAGAATTAAAAAAATATATATTAAATTTTTCTGAGGCTTCGTCTTTTCAAGAACCTTTATAATTTATTTCCACAATGGAAAGTCCTTACAAACAATGCACTAAAAAAAATTGAGAAGTTGAAACTTAGAAGAACGACTAAATTTAATTCAGTTTTATGAATAAATTGTTTTTTTAAATATAAATTCATTTTATGTCAATAAAATATATTTATTTTATTTTATATCAAATATAAGTTTATTTTATTTTATGTCTGAAAAAAATAAGGATGAGAAGTTTCTGGCATGATGGTTGGTTCTCACTATCCTCGTGAGTACTGAAATGATGGAGATTGGCTACCTCCACCATCATGGGAAGGGTTGTATTGTAGCCGGTGATGGCCCTTAGGACTAAACTACAATTCACATTAGTGTTGCTGCCTCCATAGTCCGAGTATTCAGATTTTTCCTTGGCGGATCGGAGTACTAGGTTAAGATTTATGTCAGGTAACAGAAGCCTCATTTATAATAACATATCGCAGTGTATATGATAAAAAAATCTCATTATAATTAAATATTGTGAGACGAGAAATACAAATAATTATTCACAATTCATTTCCAAATTTGCTATTGTAATCTGAAAGTATCCGGAAAAGTAGCATAAAATACAGAGTATTAATTGATAGTCAACATTTATTGCATCTCCTAGTAATTTCTGCTGACTGCAATACGCTAATGCCAAGGCTTTTACTGATTCTCATAACATTCTTGAAAGTCATTCTTGTGAAGTCGAATCGGAATTTGCATTGAATTTCTTTTATCGTCTTAATGTACTCGAAACTGTGACTACTTCCAATGAGTCATTCTAGTCGTGGAAAAATGATGTCATACAAGGAAACATTATTTGAATATGGAGCTTTTGAAGCTGTATTTGTTGAATGTTAATTAATGTTTAATAACATTAATTAATGTTTGTAAGCCGGTGTCCTGGCATAAGGGTAGCCGCGTCTTCCCCGTGATCTAGGGGTCCAAGGCTAGAGTCCCGGTTCTGGTGTGGTTGTTCTTCATCTGTTCTATCTGTGAGATGTGTGAATGCTCCATCCTGTAAAAAGGGGTTGTGCAAGCGAATGTGATGCGTGAGTAGCTAAAATGTACTCTTACATAATAACACACCAAAAAAGCCGTTTTAAAAACAATGCTTCACTCAATAATTATCTTTATTGACTGTCTAGCCAGTTGGTTGGAATTTATAATACATGCATAATAACACGACAAAAAAAAGAACAATATTTTAATTTTTGAGCAACTTTCTTTCTTTTGTCTTTTAGTTTTGATTCAACCTTCAAAAGTCAATCATTGGATTATTGAGTTGTTTCATTATCAATGGAAGTAATGTGTTTAAAAAGTATTACCTTGTGAAAGCATCTCTAGAACCATTTAAATGCATTGCTGCTTTTGAAACACATTACTTAAAGTTTTTGGAACTCGAGGAAAGACGTACCTTAGATGATCTTTTGAATTTGTTAGACAAGATAAAAATTATACAGGAACTTGTTCAATAATGCTTCTTATTGTTAGACGACAATCACTAAGCACAGTTATTTAACCTTATCGATATTTTGTTCATTAATTAAGGCAGATAATTCATTAGAAGGATAATTGTCTACGACGGAATATCTAATATCTTTCAAATTCTTATATCAATCAAATATTAATGTGTTTGTTAAATGGCCGTCTTCAAAAGATTTTTCTAACATCTGAAATACCTAAATGGGGGAAATTTACAGGTGAAATTAAAATATACTGCATGTTTATTGCTCACTATCATTTTCAATTTCAGAAAATCAGCAAAATATTAAATTCTTATTTCATTAAAAATCAATTTATTTTTAGACTATGAATTTACATACATTTTTGATTATTGTCAATTGTTTAATGAAATCATAAAACGTTTGACAAATATTTTCACAACATATCTTCTATAAATAAATTTAAAAGAAGCTGCCGAAATATTTTTATCACAGTAATTTACTTATATAGTTAAAAAGCTGGAAATTCAAGTATTTGCAAAACTTTGCAGAGATTTATTTAAAGATTTTTTTATTTATTTATTTTAATTTTCCTTCCGATTCCTTAATGATCTAGCTCATTGGCTCTGAAAAACATTATGCTAAAGACAATAAAAATACCGATTTCGTAATTATTTATAACACTTTTAGGCAAAATATATATTTTGGATTTTTTTTTGAATCAGTATCACATTTAATTCAGAACACGAATTCTGAAACATTTTCTACAAGAAATATTTTACGTCTATTTATATGAAGCCTTAGAATTAATCGAAAATTATTTTCAAAAACTATATACAGAAATATTTTTGAATTTAGAATATAAATAATTTTGATTTTTTTTAGAAATTTATTACATATTTATTAAGATAAGATTGAAAATTGCTGAAGAATGGAATAATGCAATACTACAGAAGTAGCATTAATGTACAGTACAAAAGTTGCAATAATGCAGTGCTACAAAAGTATATCTACAGAAGTGGCAAAATCTTTCGAAGCATTATTTTTCTTTTTACTTTAGCACATTTTTTAACTTCTTTTTTGTTTATTATATAGAAAAACAGGATTTACGTTTTATCTATTATTTAGCTTTCTACACTAATTATACCATGCAGAGAACTGTTTAATTTAGAAAAATACATTTATTGTCTCATTACTGCATATAATCACCCCTCCCAATAAAACACTTAATTTATTTGGGATGAATAAATTTAAAATATTTTTTTAAAAAAATATTTTAGATGTATAGATTCACTAATTTTAAAACAACTGAGTTATTTTAAATAAATGATAAAACAGTCAGGCTTCTCAAAAGTAGTTATTAACTGCCAGTGAAAAAAAATGAAAAAAAAAAAAACCCTCGAAAAATTATGAAATTGTGATGAAAAGAAATAACTATCATTAAAACTATTCCTAAGTGATGTATCTTTGCTCCAATTTGCTTCTTCCACCTTCCAAATTCCTCGGAAAAGAATTACATTTCCTAATTTATAAACGTAAAAGAATTTTAAAAATATATTTTCCGAATTTTGGAATAATTTCTTGAAAAATACATTTCCTTTAAATTTAATATTTTTATGTAAAATTTCAGATTTTAAATATTTTTTGTTTTTTTACTTAATGAAAATCTGTTTGCAAGAAAATATTTAGACTTCCAATCCGCAGAAAAATACATGCATATGCAATAGAAAGCATTTTTATAACATTATGTTGGCTTCATGCAAAATAAACATTGTTATAAAATTATATGCATATAAAATAAACGGAAACTACAATAATATTCTCACCTAATACTGAGATAAATATAGAAAACCATCCGTATAACCATACTGCCTTGGGAAAAAATGAATATTGAGGTACTAAAGTAAATACAAAAACAGCAAACAGACAACAAAATATATTTTATTGAAAAATTAATTTTTCTCTACAGATTAAAATTACAAGGATGAAACAAATTAAGTTCTTTGCGTCCATGAGAAATACCCATACATTTAAAGAACCACCATTTATACTTCGGTAATATTGCATGAGAAAAGTAAATATTAACATATATTGCATTGCAAATAATAATATAAAAAATATTCATACAATACAAAATGAAATAAATCTTTTGACTAAAGAATAAAAACTAGAAGGATTTATTGGATTTAGATAATCTGCAAACAAATATTAACGTGAAGAAGCAACCATTTTGTAGTGTTACTAATGCATCGAATAAAGTATATATGATTAAATAAATAAAAGCAAAAGATAAATCGTTTTTCATATGCACAACTTGAATATGGTATCAGAAAACATTACTGATTTATATATATATATATATATATATATATATTTGCTAAGGTAATTAATTCGTACATTTTAACAGATTTCGAAGTTTTATAGAGAAAATGAAAAATGTCGGTTTAAAAATTATCTTCTTTTATTTATAAAATGAACGTTTATCGATAATTCTCTAACCATACAACTAAAATTCTACATCAACATAAAAATTTATGTTGGCATGTGGTCATTTCGGAGATTGGTTTGGTCTTCATTGCAGCCTAATACCAACATAATTCTTTTATATCATTTTCTATGCTATCAGTTCAGATGGATGACCTTTGGAGTGACTCTTGAAGGTCATGAACATTGATTAAGGAGGAGAAAGGAAGAAAAAGGAGAAATCGTGTAATCCGATATGCTCGCTTGTTCTCGATGTCAGGTAATCCACATTCTATTACCTATATCCTCTAGCGATGCTCTCCCAATTTATCTAGACCAATTCATTACTTCATATAATACGATTTCCATTCTCGTTAGCTATCTCGAAGTGGATGGGTGCTTTAGTTTTTCTTGATGGTTCTTAAAAAATTCTTATCTTGAAAAAGAAATCTTAAGCATCTTGAAAAAAGAGAGAGAGAAAAGAAAGTGATATTCTAAAAGCTTAACGAAAGAGAGCATAGGCTCACAAATTGGGACGTTTTATTGTAAGTTGTACGAAGACATTTAATTCTGTCTTTATCACTGAAAATGTAGAAGGACTTATTTTGAAAGATGAAGGTTTATTACATGATTTTTTTTCATTATATTTTACGAAAAATGTTGACCTACTTTTTTATAAATGCAAGTTTACGTGCATTTTTAAAATTTTTAATCCTGTGCTTAATATTTTGAATTCTAAAGATTATTCATAGCAGCTATAATGTTTCGCAAAAATTCTTTAAAATTTCAATGTTAGTTCCTGATTTTTGATTCTTGCTTTTATAATTTGTATTTGATCAATACAGTACATTATTTTTAAAAATTCCCAAGACAATTTTAGTTAATCAAGATTATAAAAGAAAAAAAAAGTCTACATGTGAAATTGCATAGTATTAAAAATTATATGATCGCTTAGCATTTCCTTCATAAACGTACTTTATTTAACAATATGCCCTACAACGGTCATGTTTATTCAATATTTGGCCCAAATTTATTTTATTTCAAAGTAAGTACCTTATATATCGACACAATTCCCAACGTACAATGTTAGTTGGACGAATAGGTCTCTTTTTGTTTTCACATTTCAGAAATAGATACATTTTATTTTCAGCCGTTTAAAAATACTTATCACTTTTTTATCTTATAAATTGTATAATTAATACAACTCTCGTGAGTAAGAAATCCAATATCATGAATACTGAAATTAATCTATCCTCCATGGATAAAAATTGAGAATTGTTATGATTAAATAAAACTGAAAATAATTCAAGAGCTAAACAATTCTATCCAAAATTTTATCTCCAAACAAAGTATAACATCTAAGTCAAGATAGCATCATCTTTAAAGTCAAGGTAACATCTTGATTACTAGTGATTTCTTGAAGAGCTGTAGGTTCCGCATGACTGGATCTCAGAAACATTTTATAGTTATAAAAGTGACAAACGATTTATCAGGAAAAGTTTTGTATTTAATGTTACAGTACATTGTAATCGAGATGTCCAAGATCAAAATTAGAAATCTTGTGCGGTTCCTACAACAGAACGAGGAATTGATTTCTCCAGATCCAAGCCCAGTATAAATTTTAGTTTCATTTCTCAACCAAGCTCTTCTCCAGAATATATTGATTTCAATAGATTTCATCTACTCATACTCCCCACCGAACACCTCCTTCATCTTTATACTATTCTACATAGTTACTTTTTCTGTGTATTGTATATGTAAACTAAACATTTTTTTCCTTAATAAATACGCCCACGTATATCCTTTCAACCGACAGGGAATCCTAGAGATTCCAAGTTCGGGGACATTCTGTGGAGAAAGAAAGAAAGTACATTGTAATCGGTGTAAAATTACAATTCTTCTGCTTATGTAAAGAATGAATGAAGCTATTTATTATTAATTTTCAGTGATCGCGTCACAGATTTTTATCACATTGAATGTGAATCTTTGACTCTTCTTCCTAGAAGAAACAACGTTTTAGCCGTGTTCCAGATACTTCGACTGGTAAAATGTTTTCATTGATTTCTTTAGGCAATTTGAAGCTTTCAATAGAATAATTTTACAATTTCAGGACACTTGAACTTAGTTGAATTGCCAAATCAATTGTGCTGCAAATATTTGAAGAAATTACAACTCAGAAGATGAACAAGAAATATGGTACCATTAACGTATATGCAATTTCAACTTCGCCTCAACTATAAGGGATTCCTGCGCTTAAATTAAGGTAGAGGTCATATTTTTGTATTTTAATTTTAGCTTTTACCTATTTTCTTAGAACATTGCATTAATTCTTTTTGCTATCATGTTAGAAAGAAATTAAGAAAGGATGGATATTAAAAACAAAAATAAAAGAAAACGATAGTTTAAAATGAATCCTCAAAATGAAGTATAGGGAATTGGAAATTGATATTGGTATTATGTACATAATGACATTATTTTTTTGCACAAGACTAACAAATATTTTGCAAAGTATATGAGATAACTTATGAAAATAATAAATACGAAAACAAAAAAAATAATGTGATCTTTTTCATCTTCCGAAAATGATCATTGTTTTACAGACAAGTAATTTTCACAAGTAACTTTAGAGGCACAATTTTCAGAGGATATTCCTTTTACAGCAGACGAGAATAGAGGGGTCAGGGCAATTTGGTTTGAAATTTGGAAAAGAAAATCTGAAACATGCTATGAATGCATTCATTGACATATTGTATACTCCCGTGCTCAGAATTTAATCTTAAAATAAAGAATATCGCAAACTCTTTAAAAACAACTTATTTTATCAACAGCACCATTTTTTACATATCGGCCAAAACTTTTATCATTTTTCCTTTTGTTTCTGGAATGAAAACAACATACTGATGAAAGCAAATCCGCAAAATTCAGATAATAATACTGCATATAGTTTTTGAAAGAAGAATATAAATATTTATTATTTATTATCATAATTAACTTCTGCCATACATTTTAAAGATATAAAAATGCTACCTTTTTAACATCTGAATATACATAAGCCTATATGTATTCCGAAATGATATATTATAACAACAACATAAAATATATTATATAGGAAATTATTACATACATTTTTGAAAAGTTACACGTTTAATATAAGTTAAATAAAATAGAGCATCAGTCGTTGCCATTAACCTAATTTATAGTTTATATTTTCTGGCATGCATAAATCTTTTGTCAATCATTCAATAGGTAATGTAAAATGGAAACAGCGAACCGAAATTGGAAATTCCCAAATTTATAAAATAAGAGTTACAGTTTTAAAATTTTAAATAGTGTTGCAACAACGAATTGTTTCAAAATACTAATGCTCCTATGATTAATTATACAAAATATTTTTCTTAAAAGCATTTGCTTTTATCCACTTCTGTTTAGATTTTCTTGAAAGGAATTGATATATATTATTCCTAAAGTGATTAACCTTAAAGTGATTTATTTATTGAGCATGATGTAAAACTCTAAACTTTTGTACAATTGCAATAAAATGCTCTTTGAAGTAAATTTTCAATTTATATATATATATATATATATATATATATATATATATATATATATATATATATATATATATATATATATATATATATATATATATATATATATATATGTATATATATATATATATATATATATATATATATATATAATAATTGAAATAAATTAAACAAAAACCGAAATGAATTTTTATCTTTTTTAATTGCCAAGTTTCATCCGAACAAAATTGTTCCTCCATATTGTGTTTAGAAATAAAAATTTTTTGATTTGTAAATTATTTTCTTTTTTATTCCATAAAATCTCACAGTGATAAGTCAAAAAAAATACTTAAAATATATTTTCTTATCGCTTTAATCGCTTATTTATAACATTTTGTTCATAGTCTAGACTATTAATTAGTGAGTTACTTTTAAGGCTACTTTTAATTATGAAGGCATTAAAAATTTGTAACATTGTTCAACTATTCTTTCCTTATTTCATAATGTAATCATAACGGTAACTGTCATCATAATAGTGTTATTTCATAAAAGAGTAGTCAACAAAGCAGTAGTTGTCATCATTTCCCCATTATAATCATATTTAGGGAACTGGAATTTAATTTTCATTACCTGGAGTTTTTATATCATTCCTCAATACAACATTTAATGGTGAAGATTTGATATTCTTTTTCTAATTTATTAGAAATTTACTTAGATATGCATTATAAATCAAAATGTTATTGCTATTCTTAAATATGTTCTTAGTTAACTTTTTGTTAGAGAGTAAGTCATTATTAATTAATAATAATATAATTGTAAAGATTTAATTAAATAATTTTGTTATAATTTTCTTTTATCAACGAATTCTTAGAAGTAAAATGTGTTGCGCATTTTTTCTTGTGTATTCAGTTCATGCTGCCATTATGTAAATGTATAAATGATTTATGACTCTTGGACATCTGTTGATGACTAAATGAGATCACTCCTGAACTGACATTTGGCACGACAGGCCTAGATATTTTTATGCAAAAAATATATATATATATTGCTACCTATACATTTAAAATAATAGGAAAAATCTCTCGACAGGCTTCTCTAACCAAACCTGACTTCTAGTTATAGGGTCGTCGTGGGGCAGACCAATAACAACTAAACCTACCGAACTGATGTTATTATGGGTCGTCTTCTTTATTCCCCACTCTATTTTTCGGGTAAATCTAGAAAAACACTTCCTAATGAATTCTCTATGGGAAAATTGAGGTCACTAGACAAAACCATTCAACTGCTCTCGATAATTTTGGTTTCATAGGTAAACCTATAGCCCCTAGAAATGAAATCAATGGTTGCCTTCATCTCATCTGAATCCAATTTTGAAAGAAATCGAACAAACAAAACATCATAATACATTCTCTATAGGGAAATCATTCTTTGACTGTTTTCCATTATGTTGGTTTCTTATGAAAGCTCATGACTCCTAGATTAAAGGTTGCCTGCTCTCTTCCTGCTTTCATTTTTGAGAGAAATCGAAAACTTTTTAATGCACTCTTGCGAGAATACTTATGACAGATTTTGGAAACAAAAATCACTCCACCTATTTCAAGAACTTTTTCATTTCATAGAAAATCTTACAAACTCTAGATATATCATCAAATTTCGCTTGCCTGTCACTGTTTTCCCTTTTTGGGAGAAATCTGTATAACAAAACTTCACTGCATATTCTCAAAGGGAGAAACCTTGAACTGAAATCAACATCAACAATCTTTGAACTTTATTAAAAAAAATATTTCCTGTGAAAACTCATGAACGCCAGATATCTTTAAGGGACACCTGCATTTTACCACACTGTATTTTAGAGAGTAATCCATAAAACAAAAAAGAATTCGGCAATTGAACCACTGAACCGATTTAAAATTATATTATTTTATATGAATGCTCATGGCCCCTTGATCCGTCATTAATGGTCATCTACTCCCTCCCATTCGGGAGAATTTGTAAAATAAATTTTGGTCAGCTCTTAGAATCAAGAATTCAAATTATTTTGTTAATTCCTCGCCAATTTGGTAATATCATATATTTAAAATATAAATAAGCATTCAGAAGGATCTATCATTATTGTGAAAGTTTTAGTTATATTAATGTAGCTATTCAGTTACTATACTTTTGCTGTAATAAGATGTATTTGATCAAGGTGGTTGATATGATTAAATCAATCTTATTATCTTTGCGTCTTATGAGATTATATTAATGTTATTAATAGAGATATAACGAATATCTCTTTAATGAAATGTATTCTTCATCATCTTTGATCACATATTCAGAAGTCATGACCTTTCTTAGAAAATTGAAATTGGCAAAATCCATCCTCTAAATGTTTTAATTAGTGATGGTGACTAGCAAAATCTGTCAAGGATTTACCAAACAATGAATTGAGAAGAAAGTAAAGATTTTGAAAATTTTCCCTGAAGCTGGCGGTTTTTGTGAGAATAACGCCATTTATTTGAAATTGATCACATTTAATTAATTTGAAATAAAATGTAGCAAACTCAGACCATTGTCTGTAATTGTTTCTCTAAGTTTACCATTTTTTTAAATATATAGATTGTGCAACAGCAAGGCAACTAGTTTTACCACATTCTTTCAAGAATGGAAGATTTAAGTATTAATTAAAATAATCAAAATTTATAATATTTCGTGAAATAATTTTCTAATTGTTCACTAAATAAAGTCTAAGAATATCTAAGACGTTGATTACTATAAATTCATTGATTACTATAAAATTACTTTTTTAAATAAATATATTTTATTCGTTAAAACAGAATGAAATGTTTCTAATCAATTAATGTTTGCTATTTAAATTAAGCTTATTTAAAATATATTTTGTATATTAAAATCTGAATACGCTCAGTATATCAATATATGGCTTATCAAGTTCATATTTATATATATTTATGAAATGTATTAAAATTTTGTAGTCGCTTATCTTTAGATTCTTTCTATCTCTATAAAATGCGAAAGCATATACAGTTCTTCTATTAATCTCTTCTTATGAAACTGTTCAAAAAATTTTGTTACCAAATCAGCAGGCTTGTTTATGCTATATTTATCTTTTAAATGTCCTATATAAATAGCATAAACAAGCCTGCTGATTTGGTAACAAAATTTGTTGTACAGTTTCGTAAGAAAAGATTAATAGAAGAACTGTATATGTTTTCGCATTTTATTTTAAGTATATAGCTTATCTCAAAACTATTTTGATGAAATTCTAGGGAAATAAGCATGGAAATAGCATTTGGAAATAGCATTATAATAGCATTAGCAATAGTCATCTAGAATCGCTTCCAAATGCGATTCTAGATGACAACATTTAATAAGATTGCCTTGTAATTGCTCATGTGCGATTTCACATTGAACATCCATTTTTAAACTTTAGGGGAAAAGATATTGACTAGACAGGTGGAGCATTTCTTGGAAGAATAATCTGTTCAATCAATAATGTTTTTAACATTTAATAATGTTAAAAATACTTGCAATTTCTATCATAATTTGCTCTCCATCTTATTTTGAGGCCACTTAAACAGTGCATCGCCCCAATTTAAGAGTATTCAAAGATCAAAAATATATCGCTTTGGTGTTTCAGTGTGGGATTCTTATGTAGTGGGATTCTTATGTAGCTGTCTTGCAATAAATAGCAGTTTCTGCTTGACAGCTTATTCGGTAAATAAATAACACACTCGGCAGATTTTAAATTCTATTAATATTTTAAGTTGAAAGTAGGAGCCCAGGCACCGCTTAAGAATTTCATTTTAGTCGTCCTCTTATTCTGCAAAGTGTTGTGGTTTGACAGGAAGTTTACTTCTTTAAAAATATTAAATTTAAGATATAGTAAATATAATGAATTTGGAAATATTAGTTGAGAATTGTGATAAAAATATTTGGGATTTGTGCACATGAAATGGAAGAGACTTGAAGTGAATTCCTTTTCCTTGGTCCAGAGACCGACATACTTTCTTTTCTTTTGATCAGGATATTTTCAATGACTAGTTGAATTAAAAATCCAGAAAACAGTGGTTGGTCTAATAAAGATATTGAATTATTTCCATGCCAAATAGGCATGAGTTCTTGTAATTTTACTATTCTTTAAACGTATCATTTGTGTATTTGAATGTGTGTGGTTCAGAATTTATTGTTCTAAATTCCTAAGGAGTTTTTAAAGAAAATATATAATGTTTCCATATCTGAATATAGAGTAATTTCAAAGAAATGCTTTCCTTCTTAATTAGAGAAAATCCAAAATGATGATAACAGCATTTATTTTTTTGGCAAAATTCATGAGTTTATAATGTATCTAATGGTTGGAATGTGAAGCTTATTTTTGATAATTTTAATTCTGAAATTCTTTATGTTCTTAAGAGAATACGATTCAATATTTTCATAAAGTCTCATTATGAGAACTATACTGATTGACATATTAAGAATTCAATTTTCATAAAGTCTCATCATGAGAACTATATTGATTGACAAATACAAGACAGCTTTTGCTTTTAAATTTATTTCATCTTTGAAACGATTTAGATGATGATAATGAAAAAGAGATTTTTTTAATACAAGTTTTTTTTAATATAAGTTTTTGTAAATAAAAATGTGTACAATTTTTCTCAAAATATCTTCAGTCATCTAAGTCTTCAATAGTATTGATTCTAGCTTATAGCATAAATTGGTGTTTTCTTTTATAAGGTTTTTATTTGAATGAACAAGTAACCCATTAAATGATCTAAATTGCTTTTACTGACAAATGAAAAAAAACATTGCGTTATAATTCGCTACATCGGTGTAAAGTCTCAGAGACTGATAACTAGAGCGATGATTTTTTGATACCAACAATATTTATTTTTCAAAAATATGTGTTCAATCAAAAATGAAAAAAAAGTACGAAATGACAAGAAAAATATCAATTCCAAAAGGCTATTAAAAGAACATCATTTCATGACGTCAAAAATTTAACCTATAGAAAGTTTTTCAAGAAAAATCTCTTCCATTTAGCGATAGCTATCTGAAATAGAGAAAGAAAGAAATTCAGCAAAGCCACTTTTTTTTTCATCGTCGTTTTAGCTCGTCAAGGCTTCTAAAACTTCTCGCGAAATTCTTCCTTTAAAGCTGAATATATTCTGAATATCATCTCTTCGGAATATATAAGATATTTTCTGAATATAATTAGATAATTCATTTGATATGATCAGTTATATGATAAGCTTTTTTCACGAATTCTTCATAAAAATTATTTTATAATTTATTCTATGTTAAAACATAAAATTAGCGAATTTATGAATATAATCCCGTTGAATATATCTGAATATAATTTTTAAAATATATTCTGGATATAATTTTTTGAATATATCTGAATATAATATTTTGAATGCATCTAAACATAAATTTTCAATATATCTGGACCTATTTTTTAAATACATTCTGAATATAATTATGCATTTATGTTATAATGTCTTCAGAATACATCATCTCATATTCTGAATATACTTAAATAAAGTATTTAATATGATCGATTTTATGATAAGTTTTTTTTTACGAATTTTCCATGGTAGTTTATCATTTATTCTGTGCTAAAACATAAGATTTACGAATTCAATAAAATCCTTAAATATTTGATTTTACTTCATGGATGAATTATTCTTACTCAACAGAAAATTTACGTAAGAAAGAAAATCTAATGTAAACATTCAGAATATATTTGAACAATTTTTAATTCAAAAATTTTTTCCTGGTGAATTTTACATCAACTACTCATTACATTACATCAGCTGAATAAAAGCCTATTTAATTTTATTAGCAGTGTCCTCCAATGTATCTTTTATCACCACTCATTAGCAATGGTTCATTAACTTAACCAGCATTCTGCCCTAATCACTATTTTACCACATTCTACTTCAGTAATTTACACTTCATATGTTTTTTTACTCCAAAATTAATTTTGTTCGTCTTCGAAATTCTTTCATTTTACTAAAAGTTTTTTTCACGGTATTCGTTTTGTGGAATCTTCTGAAAATACTCTTTTCTTTGAAATTTGTTTACTGAATTTTTTCTTTGCTTATGGTTTGTTTTTGATCAAACGTAATAGATATTAAATTGTGTAACCGACCACTTTTGAGTATAATTTTGTTTTTTATTCGATATAAAAGATTGTGAAATAATTTTTGAAAGCTTGCTTTTAGCGAAATATAGGTCTTTTTCTGTTACTTCAAAAGATACTTTTCATGCTCCTTTGATTCTCAAAGGAAGCTTTTACAGTTACTAAAAAACGCATGTATTTATGAAAATATAATCAAAAAATACTAAATTGTTCATATGTACTCTTTTTATTTTGCATTTGTATGCGTATAAAATGTGTCTTTTAACTATCCTTACACCGAGTTTGGAAGAAAGTGTTCTTATTTTTAATTTCCCAATTCATACTTTCGCTTCTACAAAACTGAAATTGATTGAAACGATACACAAATTTTTCAGAAGTTCATCTGCATTTTATATATTACGCCAATTTTAGTAAAAATTTTCATTTTTGTGACCAGATTGGTGGTTTTTTCTTCAATTTTAATAATAGAAATATTCATAATATTAATAAATAATTATAAAGAATCAGTATATATATATATATATATATATATTTACATATATATACATATATTTCATTTCAAGCATATATATATATATATATATTTGCTTGAAATGAAATAAGACGTACAATTTTTGTTGAATCCGATTCGTTATAAATTGGAATGAGGCCTTTTTGAAGCAAAAGTAAAAAAAAAAAAAAAAAAAAAAAAATGTGATTGGTATTTATACATTTCTAATATAAAATGTCTTTCCATTCATTAAATTAGTATTTTTTTAAAGTAGAAAAACATTTAAGGAATTTTTTCGTGGGAATGATTAAAATAGTTATAAGGTAATTCCATTAATTCTACTACAATGTAATTGGTATTCCAGTTATTATTAAATAGATTATCCTAAAATTTCAATTTCTGGTGATAGATTTGCAATTGTTAATACATTTCTGTATTTAGAAATGGGGTAAAAATAATTTATTTCATTCGAAAAAATAAAAAAAAATAAATGTTTTTTATAAACATAGAATTACATTTCTTGTAACATTTCTTTATATCAATTTACAATTTACCTTTCTTTCGAATTTTTATTTATTAATTCATTGAATTAAAATTCTATTGGCCATTTATGAGTTAAAGATTTTTGCAGGTAATTAATATTTAAAAGTCTTCTTTTAATTTTATTTAAAAATATTAAGCAATATCACATTATTTTAAATGTAAATTTATTCAATTTCTGAACCCACCAAAATGTACCCCAAAAATACGGATGTGAAACAACCATTACGGTGGTTGGTTCTCGTTTCCTTGTGTTTAAAACAATGGTGTGAGGTTAATAATCCTTCATGTCTATAATGAAAAGTATTCCGTAGTATTATACCGTGGCCATTGATGGTCAATGGAATTTCACCATTTTTCAAGCCTGAGAGCTAGCCCGACAATGAATATTTGCCAATTTACTCCGTAGGCTAAGACAGGGTGGAAGTAGTTCTTCTGTGTTGGATTGTTTAATTCCTGAAAACTTATAATAAGATAGCCTAAATTTGGAAATTAGCTGAATTGTATAAGATACAAACTTTTATATATTGATGTGGTAATATATTGAAATCTATTTTTTAAATATTTTTGAATGCGAAGAAATAGTTTTTCAATATTGAATAATGCACATAACAATTATTGCCGCTTTGAATTTGGAAAAATTACATTTTTTATACATATTCTTCAAACAATTAATTAATTTAAATTCCATTTTTAAGAGAATCAATTGTGTTTTAAATTGAAAATTTAGTTCGGTATTTAATTTAATACATTTCCATCTTGTGGAAGATTATTCACATTTTACATAAAGCATTTGAATTTCATTCGGTTCCAACAGAATTTCAGACAGAGTTTTAAGCTAAAATATGAAAAATTCCGACAGTCTGAGACACTAATTTATTGCGTTCCGCTAGCAGTCTAGACAGTTATTTTTCAAAATTTCTGGAGTGATAAGGCAAACTCTTCGATGTATGAAGCATTGAATTTAGGAAAGAAACATTTAACAATTACCGTAGCTTAGTTTAAAATTATATTACCATTTTTTTTCCATGTATGTTTATCAACTCTTTTCAGATGAATATAAAATGAATTTAATTAATATGTTTTTCTTATTGCAATAATTATTAAAAGGGAAGTTAGATTCATTTTTTGGGACATGGTAAGCCCAGCATCAGTATTAGGAATAGGAAGATTTTAATTCTTGGAGACAATAGGTTATGAACGATTATACTTTTATTATTTCCCATCATTAAATTTATTATTTTTTTATAATTTGTATATGAGAAAAAATTACTGTACTTTTTTCACTTCTAGTATTAATCCAGCAGGAAACAAAGGACTCATTTCGGCAATTGGCAAGGTATCATCATAGTAGAGTTTCAGATTCGAGACCCGACTCCGTCAAAAAACCGTGTATGAGGGTATGGCAACAAATAACCTTTCTATGGTGTGGTGAGGTGTAGTCCTCTTCATCGCACCAAGGATAAAAATTATTAGGCCTGAACCAAAATAATCCTTGTGTTACTTAAGACGGGAAGTTAATAAAACTAAACTGAACCAAAAAAAGATAAGAGCAGGAAAAGAGTAATGCACTTTTTAATAATATATTCGATTTATCCATGAATAAAAAATAACAATTTCCAGGGCGATACTCAAAAGTTCTGAATTTTCTTTTAAAATCACAAAAGTTTTTAAACATTGATATTGACTATAGAAGACAAATTCCATGCTTCGTAACGAGCTTTTTTTTAAATTTGTTAAATAATGCCATGCTATGATTTATCGGATCGTGAATGTGCTTATTTATAGCTGCCTTCAATGTAGGTGACAACGATTCGCCCTGTTCTTTACAACTTAAAATCATTTGGCTAAAATTATTTGTCTTCGAAAAAGAAGTGAATACAATTATTTTGTATTAAAAAATTTAATTTTGTGAAGAATAATATTTTTTTCGTTTATAAAATTGGTTTTCAATGCAATAAAAATTTAATTTTAATTAAAAAAAACTACTAATTCAAGCGTGTCTTTTTCTTGAATTAGTAGAGGGTGAATTATTGGCAACTCAAAGTGAAAAAAATGTTTTTTCTTCGAAACTATTACAGTGAAAAAGTGTGAAATGTTTCAAGGTGACATAACGAAAGACTAGTTAGCTAAAAGTTGACAACTCATAAGAAATTGATGACTTTAGTTTTGTTATTGGAGTTTCTTTAAAAGCTTTTCCCCAAACGAAAAGAAATACATGAAAAAATTTGATGAAGTTTATGACTTATGGCTACGGATTTCATGCATCCATGAAATACATTGTTTCTTGTTTATTCGCTATTTTCCACAGTATATGAGGCCAACTATTCACTGTTTCTATAGATGCATATATATTTTTTTTCTTCTGATTATTGAAATTAAAGTTTACAAAGCAACTGAAATATAATAGTGAATGTATAAATCCACATTTAGAAAATATTTAGAGAATGATTAGACATTATGTGCATGGCATTTTTATAATAATTCGTTAAATAAAACTTATATCTGATTCCTATTAAAAATTGACATATTTTTGATACTTATGAAATAATATTTATCTTTTAAATATAGAAACTTCATCATTGGTTTTTGATATATTCATACTGATGCTTTAAATTCGTTCTTTATTGATTAATCACAGTATCCTACGGTATTACGGTATCCTAACTATAATTTATTTTCATAAATAAGATTTCTTTCCTAAAAAAATCAAAATTTACGGCCTATTATTTTTTAAAGATAAACGTTTACAGATTGGGATATTTTATATCAAGATGCTTTTCTTTTGACTATTCTTGACTGAAAATTGTGTAAATCTACACTCCGTAGGGATTTATTTATTTATTTGCTTGTTTATTATCATTACAGTTACTGATGTATGATGCTTTGACACAAACGAAATAAAACGCTGTTTATCACTGACTGATACTGACGAAATGAGCTCTTTTTATCACTGACTGACACTGACGAAATAAGCTCTATTTCTCACTGACTGACACTGACGAAATAAGCTCTATTTCTCACTGAGTGACACTGACGAAATAAGTTTTATACATCACCGAATAGTATTAATGAAATAAGCCTCATTTATTATAGTTCTGTTAAATATTTGGAACCAATGAAGGTCAAAGAATAAAGCCTGTAGAATTAGGTACTCTTGAAAAGTTTCAGAAAATTCAACAGAATTTATTTAGGTTCCACTCAAAAAGTTTTTTGCATTCTCTCATTCTCACTCACATTTAGAGTTTCTGAACGATGTGAATGGTTTCTGAGGAAATATTCCTTATTTATCACTGATTTTTCTTATAATGTTCAATGTTTTCAAATAATATAAATCAAAGAAGAGTGCAAATATAAATCGTTAGCATGCAAATTGGGAGTATTTCCAGGAATTCCCTTAAATAATTTTTCAATAAATTTTTAATTTAAAAATAATTGCAATCACAATCAATACCATATTCTTTTCAGTTTTTATTCATCAATTATGAGAAATTATGACTAAAACGAGAAGTCCTTCCTGAATGTATGTAAATTTTTCAAATGCCGTTGTCAGTCAGAATTTTTTATGAGATATCTTCAATTTGAATTTTACTTAAACATGCATGTGGTCAAAGTCTTTTACAGAATTCATATTTCATTGTTTCAGTAATTCGTCACTCTTAGCTTTTTCTTAACTTCCAACGTACGGAGATTGTTTTTTCAAAAGTACATTTATTAACAAAGAAATTAACTATATTTTCAGAGATGAAATTTGTATTCATGATTAGTCATTATACCTATTGATTCGCTGGGATTTTTCTGTTTTGTATGAATGAATATAAGATAAAGGCACAAAGACTGTTCATCATAAAATATATAAATTCTTAAGAAGATTCAGGACCCTAAATTTTTATTAATATTTCATAAAAAAAATATTTTTTTTTAGAATAATAATTAAGTTTATGCGAAAACTCTAGAATATTCGCATAAACAATTTTAAAAAGCTGATTAAACCTCATAGAAAAACTGCAAATAAATAATATTATTGTCATTAAAAAATTAATTTTTAAATTTCAACATATTAGAAATTTTTCGAGCAATGATATCATTCGAAGTTATGGTGGGAAAATTCAAACTTGTTAAAGATAAAACACACAGATCTTTTTCACCTCCTTTAAAGCGGCCCATTTTTAATAACAATCTTTGCAGGTGTTACAAACATTTGTTTCAAATTTTCCAAGTGTTGGATGAATGTGGAATTATAAAAAGTTCAAACAAATAAACAAATAGTCATTCAATTTTAAATATAGAAATTTCGTTGATATAACATTCAATTAATCTAATTTGAGCTCAAATCTTGAAAATATCTCGCAAAATATATTCATTGACTTGCGGAATGCTGAAATAGAGACTAAAGAAGTATGGATTTAATAAAAAAAATTCATTTCTTTTTGACTACCTACTTCAGGGATTTGCTAATTATAATCACTGAATTTGAATCCACAACATTAAATGACTCTGACTTTGTGCCTTTAAGGCTGAATAAATCCTGAATAATATTTTATGATTAATTAAATATTTTTAAATGACCAACTTTGTCGATGACTTTTTAAAGAATTTTTATCTTGATTTTTTTTCCTTTATGCTTTAAAAAAACAAAGAAAATGTTATTTTAATTAAAACTAACTGATATTTGATTTTGCTCTTTCGTTAAATTATTCATTTCCATAAGAAAATACTTTTCCTGAAAAAGGAAATCGCACTTCAGAATGTGCGATAATTTTAGGACAGTTTTTAATTCAAATGTTTGATTTTACATTTTTTACACCCACTATTCATTATTTTTTAGAGTCTAAGAGAGAGAATATTTAATTTTATTAAAAGGGCATTTTAAGTTATCTTTAATCTAACATCAGTAGCAATGGCTCATTAGCATTTACACCTTTCTGTCCTAATCAAGCTTTCATTACTTTCGATTTCAATAACAGCAAGTCATACACGTCACATGATCCTTATTTCAAGCATGATTTTGATTATACTTGGAAGGATGTTTATTTTTTTTAATCATTTGCTACGTTTTATAGCAGAATCTTTTATGTTTAAAAAATTATAAAGTGTTTGCTTTCTTTTCCCTTTACTTACCGCTTCTTGAGTTTAAACATATTAAAATTTGATAGCTAATCCTCTGTGAAAACAAGTAATTTCTTTTTTCTTTTTCAGAAAGGTGATACTTTGTAGATCATTCTCCCTAGAAAATGTATGTATTTTGTTGTTTGATATCTTGATATATACCTTTCTGATTCTTTTCAGCTTCGAATATAACTTTGGAATAGTTTGATTCCACGTATTTTTACTAAAAAAAAGGAGAAGAAAAAAGATAAAATGTATTGTTTATTTTGTGAAATATTTTCCCTCTATTTAAGCTGAAGCATAAAATATATCTTCTTTAAGATATTTATAATCAGATTTCAAAAACCCCCAAAAAATCATAGTTTTTGATGAGCTTTTTACAAGATATTATTCTTCTTTTGCATTGATCCAAAATTAAATTTAAAAAATATTTCAGGTTTTAGATACATTCTTTTGTTTATTTATTTTGTAATCTTACAAATGGTATATTATAACATCTATTATTACAATATTTATGGTTTATTCAAATGTAGCTTATTCTGAATACAGACCCATTCACATATATAAAGGTCTTATTTCATAATTACTATAAATGGTCCACATTTCTTTGATGTTTGATATACTGTTGTCCATTTTTATAGAAGTTTAAAATATTTGATAATTATATTACTCCTTGAATATTTATATGCTCCTTACTTTGAATCAAAATAACTAAACTTAAATATTCTGTAACTTATTACTCGGTTTATAGAATAAGTATTAATGACAAGCATATTTATATTTTTAAATTTATTTTAAAGAAATTAACTTGACTTAGAAATTTTGCAACATATGAATTAAAAAGGTTTTTAGTAGAGTTCGCACTTTTGGAAGATATTAAAAGTGTATTCTTCAAGAATGGCTTTTTTGCAGAAATTGCATAGATACTCTTCCATCCTGTGTATGCTGCATGAGTAGAAAGTATTATGATTTCAAATATTTTTTCTATTTAATTCTAGTTTATTAGATGAGCAGAAAGTTTTGTGTTTCTGATCGTTTTTGCTCTGTAATTCTTCGTTTTTTAGATGTACCAAAAGTATTATGTTTCAGAGAATTTTTACTCTGTAATTCTCCGTTTCTTAATTGCGCAAAAAAGTATTATTTTTCAGCTCGTTTCATTGTTTCTGAATTCCATTTCAAGTATATTTCATAAAAGCTACTTAAGTGATTAGTTAACTGGAGTAAGAATTCAAAAGTATTCGCAGTGGTAGATTATGGCATTAAAGTAATCGTCTAGACATATTTTCATCAAAAATTTAACTTTTAATGATGATTACAAATGATATCAAAAAGTGAACGCATGTGCTAAGCACATTCCTATGTCTCGATGTTTTTGTTTTCAGAGTTTATTGAGATTGAAAGGGAGAGAACATGACAACAATGGCTGGAAATAATAGTCTGTTTTTGACATATGTTTATATATATAAGTTTCAAAACATGCCCTTGTGCATTAGAAAATGTCAAAATGTTTTTATTATTTAATTACACGTTAATACTTACAAAAACTGTAAAGTCTTATTCTGAGATAAATCAGCATAAGGCTCTTATAATTTGTATTCTAAAGAATGTTTCATCATATATTACCTGCATAAATATGACTCTATTTATAAACTTTTTCATTTACCAAGTATAGAAAAAGTATTATAATGGTCGACAAAATCGAAATCGACATTTTGACGAATCTCAATGTTACAGATCTCGTTGAGTTCGAAAACACAATTTTGACATTGTGCTTGTCTATCTGTGTGCACACAATAACACAAAAAAATTGGATAAAAGATGGATGAAATTTGGTATATGGAATTACGACCAAATTCGTAAATTTCTATCACACTTTATACGAAATTCATTCACAAAAAGTCTGTCTGTCTGACTGATCGAGTGTAAGTATCTCTATAGCTATAACACACAAATAATAAGATTAATAAAATTCCCTACATAAATTAAGCATCTGAAACATAGATTCATGGTAAATGTGAATTAAACATATTAAAGGGGTGACTGTCAGTCGTCTGTACGGTTGAACGAACGTAAAGGTAATGAATGACTTGAACCAATGAAATTCAGTTTATAATTTTTTTCTGAAATTGCAGTTCCATGCCAACTTTTGGTTTCATTGGTCTGGAAAAACGTGACCAAATTATGTATCCGTATTTTTTTTTGTACCAGTGTATTAACTACTTCTCAGCGAATAATAAACGAAAAAACTCCCCAAAGACCATAAGCTTATAAACTCTTCATATCGATTGCTCATTAAATGTATGCGGGTATTAAAGCACAATTATATTTATTAAAGGTTTACAATGAATCTTTCTCCGTATATAAAAAAGAGTAATTGACATTTTTCGACTGCTATGATTTGAAATATTCCGCACATTTCGAAAATATTAATACATCTAAGATTTTTATTTTTTTAAAAAAATAAAAAGTTAAAAACCAAGTGCGCATCAATTAAATTGGTATCATTAAAAATAGTTATTTTCAGCTTCAGTATAATTTAGCATTTTCAATATAGTTTTAAAATTTTTTGTGTTAGCTTTTTCACTAGGTTTGGTGAAAAAATATTGTGATTTTGCCGAATTTCTAGAATGTTCATATTCTTATTCTGTGATGTGTATTTGCGATGAATTTGATAGCTTTAAATCCGTTGGAATGCCAACAAACACATGTTTGCTTATTCGTTTTATTTTCATACATTTTATGTTATGTCAATTTTTGTTAGTAATATCAAACTTTTTTCAAGTATCTAGCTTATAAGTATGTTGATTAACTGGTTTTAGTTTAATCGAGCTAGGATAAGACTATTCTAAAAAGTTTTAGAAATATATATATAAATTTTAGAATAGAAATACTTAATTCAATAAATAATTAATTTTACAATTTTTTTAACTAACTTTTATATTCTTATAAGTTTTATGCGATAACTAAAATTACATAAAAGAATAAATTTAAAATGAAATAATATTTAAAATTTATTGTATAAAATTGCAATACAAATCCTTCAAAATATTATTTATTTTTAATCGTTTATCTCTTCATTGAAAAAGAAACTACTACAATTTTTCTGCATGCTTAATAATTGAATACTACCTCTGTCATAATTTCTGTGAATCTTTTGCAGATTCATAATTCTTTATTGATGGCCTCGGACGTAATTTTCATGAAAATTTCATTCTTAATACAAGGTTAGCAATAAATTACCCACTTCAGAGGGCTCTCAGATGCGTTCTGTTGATCCAAATGAGATAAAATTTGTACAGATTATGGAGATGATGCGCTGTACATTTATTAAATAAAAACAATTAGGACAAAAATCACTGTTAGGTGACATTATAAGACACATAAATTGTTAAATGAAATAAAATTTACGATTTAAATAAAAGGGAAGATGCCATGCTGTTGGGAACCAACAGCTGATAACTTGTGCTTCTGTGAAATGCTGTATTAACAATCCCTTTACACGACAATCAATATGAGGTGGTGCACCATCCTGCATGAAAATGATATCTTGAAGGCATCCACGCTGTAGAAGAGTTGGGATTACAAAATCCCTCAACATATCATGGTACCGTTGTCCTGTGACGTAACAGGTACCGATTACATTTGAAGTTTTCTCTTCAAAGAAATACGGTCCAGTTATAAAAATAGCTGTAAACTCACACCATACTCTCACTTTTTCAGGATGCAAGAGTTATTCCTGGATAACGTGAAGGTTTTCCCTCTGCCCAAATTCTACTGTTGTGGGGGTTAACTTGCTCACTGAGGCAAAAGTGGACCTCATCACTCCACAGAATGTTCCATGGGGAAGTTGTGTCAACCATCATTCGAGCAAGGAACTGAAGTGCAAAGTTTTATGGACCTTTAAGTCCCCTCCCTGCAACAGATGCACAGACTTGATTTTGTATGGATAAAAGTGCAAAATCTGCCTTACGATTTTTCGTACAGTTGAATACGGCATATCCAAAGCACGAAAAACAAATGATAAACTCACTATTATGTTGCGACTGACTGCTTGTCTCAACGAGGGTGGTCGCAACATTTTCGACTCTGGAAGACTGGATTTTTTTTTTTTTTTCGTCTTCTGTCTGGAAGAATGCCAAGTTGCCCAGTTTTTTTCAAATTTCTGTATCATCTTGCGTAGGGCACCTGGAGACATTGGACTTTATCGTATATGCTTCATACTACGAAATTCCTTTAGAACTGCAATGGAGTTTGTTGGTTCTGGTAGAGAAATTTCACCAGTAGCGCTTTTTCTTGCAACGCAAGCATGACAGAATGAAGAAACTAATGTTCGTGTAGAATCCGCCTTCTAGTTATCCAAAGAAAAATAATAATAGACATGCGCAGTAATGCAAATAATGTTTCACATTTTCAATGTATGCAAATAAATGCCATTTGCGATACAGGTATACAAATACAACAGGTGAATTTTTGTATAAAATTTTACAATATAGCGCATTTTGGAGCGCTTTGAAATGAGTAACTTATTTATTGCTAACACTGTATATGAAAAATCATTTTTATATCTTCTTATTTTCTACTAAGCTTATGAAATTAAAAAAAATATATATCATAAAATAGGATAGTGTTTATACAAATACTCAAAGAAAATTGAAATTTCTATTACATTTACAATATATTTTAACTTTTAATGACTGGTTAGTTGTTTCTCGTAATTTCCACATTCATTGTTACTTTATTTCCTCATGGCACTGATTCCAATTCTTCTCGCTTTTACATCCTTTATTATTTTGTCTTTTATTTATTTTATAATTCTTTATTATATCATTCTAGAAATAATTGAATATTCTTATAAATCTTTTCTCAATATGTGATTACCGAATGGTTCCATTCAAAATTTCGTAAAGCAGCATTAGTCAAAATTTTCGAAATGGATTAATACTTATTTTTGAAAATGTTAAAAATTATTTTCATCTATTTTGCACAATTATACAAAATTGCAGAGCTCAAATACTTAAAAATGTGAGTGGAAAATAATTGCAAATTACCCTCTATGCAAGGTTGAAACAAATCAAGCAAAATAAATCTGTACTAAAATTACGGAATGTTAAAAGTTTAACTTTTATATTTCTGACAGAAGATCAAAAATAATTACAAAATAAAATTTTATGAAAATACTGATTTCTGAGAAATTCCAAAGCAAGTATCGCCCTCAAGAATATTTTTCTAACTGAAACTGAAACTCATTTCTTTATGAATTAAATAAGAAACATTTTATTCATTGCTTTAGTAACTTTGTATTTATAGAAGGAATTTTAAACTATAACAAATAGATATGTCTGGATTTTGAAAATAACATATTATTTTATTTTTACTTTTTGTTTGTTTTTGACTTATTATCTTTTAAATCTTCAAAAAGCAAGAACTTACATTCAAAATAATCGGCTTTTTCCCCTTAAATAAATCGTAATCTCAGAAGATAAACAACATTTTACTTTGTTCATTTTAGAGATGCGACTAAGTTAAATATCGCGACATTTTTAGAGGAAATAATTTATGGAAAGATGACATTTAAATGCAGAAGAACCTGATATTTCCGAAGTAATTCTAAGATAAATTAAAATCGTAAACATGTTTATAAACCTTTAGCTATTGGAAAATGTCTCTAGTTACATCATTAACTCTGATAATTAATTTATGCGCCGTCTGATGTTTTTTTACTTTTTATATTATATTTGTAAAATAATTGTTATTTTTGAAGGTAAATATCAAAAGCTTACAATGTAAGTGAAACATTTAACTACTAAACATTAAACATTAACTATTGACATTTAATTTTCACTTAGTATTTATTAAATATAATAAATTAATAATCTGAATATTTAATAATATTCAAATCAATCTACTTAAATTTATAAATTAGTATTTACTTACTTTAAATTGCTGTTTGCCCAAAGTTAAATTTCTATACTTAACGAAGATGTAAGTTACCACAATTTTAGTAATCATATCTTGAATACTTTATATTAGCAAAGTAAGAGTTGATCACGCTGAAGTGAGAGTTGATCATGATTTAAGAATACCACTGAATCAAATGTTCGTTAAGCATTCATTATATGTTTAATTCAATATATATGGATATCTATATCTTCTAATTTGATGCATATTTAACTAAAACCCATCACTACTCAAACAAATTAATTGGAGATGTTTTTTATTACATCAAATTCAATAAATTAGCTTTAACTATAGGATCATTCAGAAAATGCTAATAATAGGACTTATGTAGATAGAGATTGTAAATTATTATAATAGATATTTTATAAATCTCTATAATTGCTGCAATTACTGTCTTGATTTTTAATAAACTGAATTGGACTGGCATCATTGAAAGTTATTTTATTCAAGCTTGTAATTCTAATTTTTTAAACTAACGATTTTAGAAATTTAGATGATATAATTTCAATAGAACTGATGGTCCTCGCATTTCAGGAAAATTTGTAGAGTTGTGAGAAACTTTGTCTTTGTTAAATAGTGGAGTTATGATCTCGATATTTACATGCAATTAGTACAGAATTAAATATATTTCTATTGATTAAATTTTCTTTTGACCTTGTATGAGTGAATCAATGATTAAAAGACAATTTTTAACTTTCATTAAGTATACAAACATTTCTTATAAATGACAAGGATAGTATCTAAATCATCATAAAATATGATTAACGATGAAAATTTTCTTTTTAAACTAAAACAAAAAAATTAATATTTTTATACCATAATTTTAGGCTATTGAACATTTTACGGCATACGAAACAAGTTATTGTTAGGCTTAGTTGTTTTTCAACTTAAAGCGAAGCAGCCTAATGCCGTTCCTCTGTAGAAACGGAAATTCATAACTTAATCGTATATATATATATATATATAAATCCATTATTGTAATTTGAAGCTGCCGCCGCTGATACAAACCATCTCGTTTTTAGGTTTTAAGATGCACAGTTTCAAATCGTTTGAGCAAGGTGGTAACGATACTAATCAATTTGTTGAGTATATTTTTACTTATTCACGAAGAATTCCTTGGCCAAAAATGTGAATGGGTGAGCCTCTTTCAATTTAGGTACTGAAATTTACACGAAATAATTTCAATACACTTTATCTGTACACATATTGCTTCTATAATGCACTGTGGGAAATCATATATCTATACGCTACAATAGAAACTGTATCCAGCTTTGGGAGCTACTTAAGATTGTGTTGTTTAACTAGTAAGAACTCAAATATTTCATTATTTCTAACAAAAAATAATATCAATTAAACAATTAAATTTTTAAGCGAATGTTGAACAATACATAAAAATACATAGCATAGTTTTTTTTAGCCTGACGCTGTAATAAAATTGAGGGATTTTCTTTAATCGTTTGAGATTCAGGGGGGCTTGAATAAAGATTTGAGTATGGCAAACTACACATTTGGACTTTTTTTTGGTGCTATTTTTACATTTAAAGTATTGCAAAGGAGATGAGGTATTTGAAGATCACAGTAGATCTTCCCAAAATGATTATTCTGCAATATGATGATCTGAAATGTTCTTAAAGTGATGGAACTGCTAGTTTGTCTCCAAATAATCGATTTTGTTATCTACGGGTTATTGTTGTAGAATGGTACTGGGTAGGACTGTCTCCTGGCACTCTGAATGATGCTCAACATAGCTGCGACTAGGACGGTTTCAAGATTCTGCTTTTAAGCATCTGAATTAATTTCCTAATACGGATGAGTCCAAAATGTCACTCGTGCCTATTCATATTTAAGTATTATTTTAGCTTCAATAAATATTAACTTCAGAATAAAATAGAATTCGATTTATTCGACGAAGTAATTGAAAGAGATGAAATAGCTAATACCAGAATATTAATGATAAAGAACAGTCTGCGGTATTCCATAATGATTCTTCTAGTCAGAATCACAATCACATTTTAAAATAATATCAATTCAAATTATTTCTCTTCAATAATAAAAATAAATACATTTTGATATCGAGTCCGTACAAAATTCATATATTTTTTTAGAGAAATTAATCGGTGTGCTTTAAGAACTTCCAAACTAATTGTCTTCAAATTTGTCTTATCTTTTTCCCTATTTCTCAAAGAGGCATCTCAGATATCGGGTTGAGAAGTTGCTGTATAAGTAAACAAGTTTTCGCTCCTCTGATTACTATAGAAATGGTGAGGGATCAGATAACACCATCACTATTTCTGTATTCTTTCGTTTGGGGGAAGCGTATGGACGTATTCATTTTGTGTTTACCTCAATATCTGACTATGTTGTCATGATCTTTATATTATATTACCCCGATGCATTAGCATGGTGGGAGTCGCTCTTTCTGGTTACTACTTTTCCATACAGGAGAATAAGAAATTCATCTCACAAATTTCATAGGCACTTTTTTACGGAAAAATGCACTCTCTCGAATAAAATGTGTGCGAATTTTAATTAACTTCTAGGACTAAGTTTTATGAATAAATGGTATAAAATAAAATTAAGAAAATTATTATGGAAGTGTGAAAATACATAATGCTTATATCTGTTCTTATCGTTAATAAATAAGGAAAAAAACTCTGCCTATGATAAATTTATGTGATTTAAATATTTAAAGGTGAAATTTAGATATTTAAAGGTAGATGCAAACCAGGAATGGAATTCCATTGTTTAAAAATATAAACTTTTCTTTTTATTTCATTGTGGGAATTTGATGATGTTTGCTATAATTGTTTAATTATTAATAACGATAATTTTTATATTCCAGACAGGTACTTTGCTAATGCTTTCACATATGCCAGTTTTTTTTTTTTTTTTTTTTTTTTTTTTTTTTTTTTTTTATGTAGCATGAAAGTTTTTAGTATGAATATAATACATAAAAACATTTGAATAGATTGACTCAAACAAAATTAAAAATGTCGTTGATTAATTTAAATTTGCAAATTTCTTGTAAAATGAGGGAATCTACGACTTTTATTCTTTAAAAGTAATATTATTTTAAGATCATGTTAATAAAAGTATTCAAAATTATTCAGAGTCTTTAATACATGTCCATCATCATTAGTTTGTTTTAAAATATTTAAAATGGATGAAAAACACGATAATGGCATCTGGGTAACATAATAAAGTTATCAGGACAATGTTAAATGCTTCTAGTGATTTAGCGGTTCAATGAATGAGACTTTTGTTCGAAAGTTTTGTTTATATACTACAATCACCAAGGTTGATAAGACATGGATGCTTATTGTGCTACAGCCACATACAAATAGATCCATTAGTTAAAACTCAATAAAATTACCTGAAAAAAACACTTTGTTTGAAGCCTTCCTTCGAGATATTTTTCTTAACTTTATTTCTTCAAGCATCCAGTAGTGAAGCAATTACACTCAATAGCGCGGTAAGTGTTTGTTAATATTTGTTACATACATTTATAATATTCATGCTGCATTGTCCTTTAGTGCATAATGTAGACATTTTCGAAATCTAATTTTTATATAATTGTGATTTGAGTTTTACAGCTGTTACAAAGTTATAAATAGTAGGTAAATGATTGCTTATTTTTATAACTATCTAAAATGTCTTATTCTAAATGAAATATATATTTGGTAACGAAACGCTTTTCTTTTTTTATTACTGCTCATAACAAATAATAATATTTATTTCCCTTCAGAATACATAATTATAGCGATAAGTACAGGTTTGTATCTTATAAATGCTGCAATTCTCGTTTTCTTGAAGAAAATGTTGAAGAACATGACCTAAGACTAGGTAAAATAATAATACATTGATGGTAAAAAGAAATCTCTGTGCAATGCAGCGCTGAAATTTTCAAAAGCTAAAAGAATTGATTAGGTAATCAAGTATTTTTTTAAATTATCAAATGTAAAAAAAGATATATTTTACGAAAAAATATTTAAATTAAAAAAATCCTAAACGAATTTTTAGGTAATCGCATTCTTTGCCAGTTTCTCTTAACTGAATAGTTTACAAAACCAATCGTTTCTAAGTTTATTTCATATTTCACAGAGAACAGAGACAGAATGCTGATACTCACATGCAAAAAAAGACCAGTACATTGTTTGTTTTAAAAAGAAAATTTAGTTTCTTCTTATAAAGTTAATAAAATTGGGACAGATTTTGTTGCTTCTTAAAAACGGTATATAACTATCGTGCTAACACAGCATAATAATAAGCATTCTATTTTATTTTCTTAGTTTCTAAATTAAATGAAGTTGAATTAAATGTTTCAACGCCTATCACTCAAAAAGTTTCTTTGTGAGTGCGAGTGCATGTTCACTAACGAATAAATAAGATCATACTCAAATAACAAATGCCTTCATTTGAAGGCATTTGTTATAAAACTCCATCTTCGTGCAACTGATTATTAAAACTTGTGAAAATATTGCTTTAAACTTTTCCTTAAATGATTTTAATTCGGCTTAAATCAAGATGGAAGAAAAGCAAAAGCAACTAATTTCTGACTATGAAGTTCTCAAGGGTTTTTCTGGTCATTGAAATGAATTGAGCATTATGCCCTTAATGTTTAATAAAAATCTTTATCCATAAAATCTTTAATCAAATAAAACTTTTGATATGACTAATTATACGTTTGAATTCCTTATGACCACTTATTAACGAAGGCATTAATTGTCCTTCATATTTGAAAGACTCACCAATTATGATTTTAATGACATATACTAATATTTGATTTTGGTCGTTAGATAAATTATTATTCCGCAAAAGAATTTTTTTTCGAGGATAAAAAGCCGTGCTTCAGAGTTCATGGCATTTCGAAACCCTGTTACAATTCAACTTTTTTGATAGGATTTTTACATCCGCTTATTTTTATATTAACATTGTAAAAGAATATCTAATTTCATTAGCGGTTCACACCAAGTTACCTTTCTTCATCAATAATTAGCAATGGTTCATTAGCATTTCAATATTTCTATAATGATCGGTATTTCACCAGCTTCTGTTCAAAAAAATCGAGCATTTTTACACAGAGTATGCTTATGCAGCTCAAGATTAAATTTGACTATCCTTGAGGTGTAATTTTTTTTCCATCAAAATATTATTCGTAGCGTCTGAAATTGAATAGAATGGTGTTATTAACTTCAGCATTTTTATATTCCTATAACTTTTTTATGAAAATTCAGAAATATTTCACTGAAGTTGATAGTTCTATTAAAACATTTCATACATTGAACAGATTATTATTTATTTTTCTGTATCACCAGTTTCTAATTACATTGAACATGATATGTAAAATAAAAGAGAGATGATGTGGAGATAATGTAATGAGAGATTGATAAAGCAGAAAGTTAGCAATTTTGCATAAACTTTATTTATGCTAGCAAACGAAGCAATGCATGACATTATACGTTATAATCCTTAATAAGTTCATTGTTTCTAAATCTTTTAAGAATATTGCATGAATAGACAGGTATTTAAAGTTGAGTATCATCATTCAAAAAATTGCTTAAATATCATATGAAAACGTGTATAGTAATCTTAATATGTTGTTTAATCTTTCTTGTCTGCCTTTATATAAAATTGTTATATGTGTTTGAAATTTTAATAACACTACGATTTTCTTTTTTTACTGTGGAATTTGGATCAAAATATAGAACAAAGAGATCAAAGACTCACCATATTATACATACATAGTGCCCTAAAAAAAGATTTTCAAAAATGCTTATCAAGAAAACGGTTGATATTAAAAAAAAAAAAAAAGGAAATGTAGCAAATTTCTGCGACAGGGCATAAGTTTTGTATATATATATATATATATATATATATATATATATATATATATATATATATATATATATATATATATATATATATATATATATATATATATATATATATATATATATATATATATATATATATACGAGAGGTAATCCAAAAAAAGTTTACAAGGCAAAAGAAAAATGTTTTATCAACAATAGACACAAGATACAAATGGTAATTAAAAGACATATGTAGCGGTCACTTCTCTACATGATCGCCAAACTTGTTGAGGCATCCATCACTCCTCTAGACCAATTTTTTTAACCCGTCATTGTAATAATCAGGTCCCTGGCTATTGAGGCAGTTCTCGGCACCTTTTTGAACATCACCGCCTGATATGAATCTTGTTTCGGATAAGTGTTTCTTCAATGCCGGGAAAAAGAAATAGTCACTGGAAGCCAAATCGGAGCTGTATGGGTGGGGTGAGATGGTTCCAGACCTCCCATCAAAAGGCTTCCAGCAATATCTCTGCCCGCTTCTAAAGAATGACACCATTTCGCCACCTGTTGTCTACTCATTGCTTCTCACCCGTACACTTCAGCGATTTGTCTGTGAATGTCCGAGGTTGACATATTCTTGGCCCATAGAAATCTTATCACGGATGGCACCTCTGTGCGAGACCACTTCTCTTGACGTCTTGCCATTAATGTCACTGTTTCAGGTCTCAGTGCTAACACTATCTACTCGAACAACCGGTCTAAGACAACTAGGGCCATCTGTCTCCACTCTGGGCAACAATATTCCCATCCACAATTTACGTTCCAAATGCTGCTGCTTGTAAACTTTTTTTGGATCACCCTTCGTATATATAGGATATAAATAATTAAAAGAAACTATTTTAAAGTTGTCTACAGACGAAAATATTTGAAAAATTAAGAACTTTTGTTAGGACATAATAAAATAATTGGAAATAGTTTTATCACATAAAAAGTCTTTCCAAACTTTGCTACTAGAGGTCTTTTTAATTAATTACACATCTATGGGAAATTCTTAATTTCAATACATACTTTTATCCACAGGGCATTCTAACACAATAATTCGTACTCAATAAATTATTCAATGTTTTAAAGTAAACTGTAAATTTACATAAAACTAAAACATTTTAAAAACCTCTTGCCATTAATCTCTTTAAAGCTCTTTAAAAATCTTTGACATTAATCTGTTATAGAATATATTATATCACATTGCTTTCAATTAAAATTTCCAAAAAAAAAATCACCATTTTAACAGTTAATGTAGTCACTCAAGTTTCTTTCCAAAATATTTTGTTTGCTCCAGCAACTATGAAGCTAACTAGGTGGTGTCGTCCAATAATTATATTCGATCAAAACCTTATTTCATAAGTAATTTTTGAACAAAAGATCTAAATAAAGGAAGAAGGTGAAACAAAAACGCGATAACTACTGCGAAATGTAGAAACGTTCGCAGACCTGTTTTCAATATGTACGCTGTTACAAGAATAAATTTGGTCAGTTAAATTGTTTTTATCAAATTGATAATTTTACAATAATTGCTCTACGGAAATTTTGAGATATGAAAGAGATGCGAAAATATGCATTGGCAGTTTAAAACCGTTGATTAATTTTAAATTGTAAACTTTTTTACTCACTAAAAGAACGTTAAACATTTTCATTGTGTCTAATTCAAAATTTTTATAACTGTTTGAACAATAGTTTCGTCTGAAGACAGCTTTAAATAAGGTAGTTTAATTATTGATACTTTGTTTATAACAGTATATATGGATGCATAAAAAAAAGTAAGAAATTTTATCAGCCGACGTTGAGGCTTAAGTACACGCGAAGAAAAATAATCGAATTAAATTCCATATATATTGCAAACACGTAAATTAATATTAAAGTTAGAATAAAGTCATATATTTATATGAAGATATTTAACATTAGTTTTTAAAATTAAAGAAATTAAAGTGAAATAAAAATAAAAATGTTGTCAGTTCCATACTTATCTTTCTTGAATTAGCTGCTTTATAAATAAATCACTTTTTATAAGATTTTAATCCATGGAAAAGTTTAGAGGCAGATCAGTGTAATATACTTATTTTCAGAAAGTGAATTAAAAAAGCATTGCCATCTCTATAAATACCTAATATTATATTATAAAATCACTTATCTTTAATTTTTCTTGTTAAATTTTCAATACTTTAAGTCATAAAAATGATCAAGTGTTATTTTTGCTCTTTGGCTGAATGAGTAGAGGTTGAGTTATGACCACTCCAGTAAGAAATCATTTTTCTTTGAAACTATTGTAGTGAAAGATGGCAAAATGTTTCCAGTTGAGATAACAAAAGAATGGTTAACCATAAGTTGACAATTCATAAGAAATTGATGATGGCAAGCATGTCATATGTCTCTTAAGGAATTCCTTAGAGACCCAGACATAAAATAAGTCTGATGAACTTTTCACCGCGATGTCAAAACTTTTATTATAAGCCTAAGGACCACATAAGCCGACGAAACTTCTCTTATTTCACTCAAAGGCATGTCTGATGTGTTTCTATATTATTAATAGATCTCAGAAAGTAGATTTCATTCTTTAGGATTACTGAAAGCATTACAAAGTTGCTATTTCCTTATATTGTATCAAAAAACTAAACATAATGAATGATTTTATCTTCATAAAGTGCTTATATAAAAAAGTGATACTTACGTGCGATTTATTATATTTCTTTAAATAATATTTTCATCGCAATTTTTATGTTAACAGTAGCTGCTTATGTGCAATTTGCTATCTTATTTTTCATTTAAATATATTTAAAAATTTCTGATACATTAAATAAATCATTTATTTCTGATCACATTTTAATATAAGTTTATTTATTAGAAATGAAGTTTGTTATTATTTTATTTGGATCATTTTTTATTGAAGAACATGTAACGTAATTTCAATTTCAATATAAAATCACTATGCGTTTATGTTTTTGATTGATTTTGTTTATAATTTATTGGTAACAATAAATAAGCACAGCATTGAATAATGTATTTGATATTAAGATGAATCATTTTGGACTTTAACCTTAAAACATTGAAATATATTTCCAGTAACCTCAATATTGCATCAATGACTCTGTTTTGAATCAAGACATACAATTTTAAATGGCCTATTGTGAATAACAATGATGAAATAAGCGCTATTTAACGGGTTCCAATCTCTATTTTCATATATTGGCAGTCAAAGTTAGAGGCACGTAGAAGTGGTCAATTTTAATTTAAAAAAAAAAAAAACATCTCAAAATGTTTCGTGTTTTCAAAATTCAATAAATAATATCATAACACCTTCCTTATTACCATTGAAACTATCTGTGAGGGTTACGAAAACTTGTGAAATTAATGTTCATTTGTGACGTAAAATATCAAATTAGATGTTTTTATTAGAAAAATTTTATTTGCTAAGCTCTATGTAAATACAATTTCGTACAATAAGGTATGCTGCTAATTTTGCTTCTAAAGGCTTTGTTCAGAGACATTAGCATCACATTAATAAAAGTATTGTTTGAACTTATAAACTAATGAAATCATTTTTCATTTGTGTCTCCTTCAACTTATAAACTAATGAAATCATTTTTTCATTAGTGTCTCCTACATCGACTAAAAGAGAAAAAAGAGCAGCAATTAATTGTTCTTTTAATTACATGTTCAAAAACTCATTAAAGGATATAATAACATCTTCCTTCTTACCATTGAAACAATCA
This sequence comes from Argiope bruennichi, assembly GCF_947563725.1. Lineage (NCBI taxonomy): Eukaryota > Metazoa > Arthropoda > Arachnida > Araneae > Araneidae > Argiope > Argiope bruennichi. The sequence continues at coordinate 69,494,897 of NC_079155.1, forward strand.
GCGTGGATCTCAAAAACTTGTAAAATTAATATTCATTTCAACGTAAAATATCAAATTGTTACTGTTATGTTGTTGTTACTTATTGCACTCAAAGTATCAAATTAGATGTTTTTATTAGAAAAAATTTATTTACTGAGTTTTATGCAAATAAAATTTCGCCCAGTTATGAATGACGGTAATTTTGTTTCTTAAAACTTTCTTCAGTGACATTGAGATTAGAGATTAGATATATATAGAGAGATCATTAATATTATATTATTACATTAATTAAAGTATTGTTTCAACTTATAAACTAATTAAATAATTTTTCTTTAGTATCTCTACAACGTCTAGAAAAAAAATGCTTAACAATTAATTGTCACATTGATATAACGTATTATTTTCCTAATGTGAACTAAAGAAAATATTTGCTTCGAATTTCTCTATCAACGATTGCTCACTTCTAAAATAGAGACAAAATTTAAAAAAACATCAGATAAAGGAACTAATTCCTTTCAATTACGTTCTTTAGGGATTTACTAACCTTCATCAATTCATTGTAACTCCACGACACTCTGTCTTTAAGGCTGAATAAATCCCGAATAAAGTCTTCTGTTTAATTAAATAAAACTTTTAATATGACCAATTTTCCGTTTTGGTTTTTCAAGAACACTTCTTAACGAAGAGTTTATTTATCATTTAGGCGCCGAAAAACGCACCAACTGCAAATTTAATGAAATCTACTAATATTTGATTTTGTTCTTTAGCTAAATTATTCTTTCGCCGAAGAAAATTAATTTCGGAAGACAGAGTTTGCAATTCAGAGTTCACGACATTTCTAAACCTGCTTTTAATTCAAACTTTTTATACGATAATTTTTACACCCCTCTACTCATTACATCAACAGGGTAAAAGCATATTTAATTTCATTAGCGGTGCACTCCAAGATATCTTTTATCACCAGTCATTAGCAATGGTTCATTAACATTTCCGCCATTCTGCCCTAATCACCCTTTCACCACCTTCTACTCCAATAATATCAAGTCTTTTTATACTTCATATGCTTCCGTACCTCGAGATTAATTTTGGAAGGAGGTTATTTTTTCTAAAAATATTCTTCACAGTTTTTTGTAGGCGAAAGTTTTGAAGATGCTTTATTTTTTTGGAAGGCTTTCTACTTCTTTTTTTTATTGCTTACTCTTGATTTGCTGTGATATATTAAAACTGCATGGCCAATCGCCTCTGAGTATAAGTATTTCCTTTTCCTTATAAAAGATTGTAACTTTATTTTTTTTGTCTGGCATTTTTTGTTGCAAATTGTTTTGTGCTTTTGCTTGATTTTTAAAGATTCTTTCCTTTCTTCTTTATATCATAATATAATCTGCGATGTCTTTGAAAAGTGCATGTGTCCGTGGATTTTTAAAGGAAAAAAATTCCCTTGTCTATTAATTCAAGTCTTTTCTTTTTTGCTTATCCCTTTTTCTAGCGTCTTACATAAAAGGTAGCTTCTTTAAGATATTTATAATCATATTATAGAAAGAAATCTTCACTATTTTTTTTAATAGAGGTCTTCCTTTTAGCGAAACTCAGGATGAAGTTTGTTTTCAGAGCTTGTATAAACTAAAAGAAGAATGCCATCTTTAGCTGCATCTCTTCGACATACTTTGAACATAAAATTAAACGTAATTAAATTATTGCTGATTTTTATACTCATGTTTAAAGCTTCGTCAAATGAACAGGATATATGTTCTTAAAGAATTATGTTAATTTTAAAAGTAGGTAATCCCTACAACGTTAAATGGGTCAAGATATCTTTAAAATAAGATTAATTTTATATGTTTCTATCGTAAACTAAGCATCACTGTATTAAGTCACATTCACAGTTAAATATAATTGTGGGTGTTAAATATAATTGTTATATATTTTCGTAAATGAATAAAAGCATTAATCACAGACATATATATCATGATATATAACAAAGTTTTCAGGTTTTGTTTTTCAAAACTTAAATATTAACCCTATTTGTTTAAACTTTATATTTTTCTACAAAATATTAAATACGACAATACTGAGTGATTAAAAAAAAATCAATCTATATCACATTCAGCAAGTATAAAATTTTAAATAAAGGAAAAGGAAATTTTGAATCCAAGCATTGGATAACATGCGCCTATGAAAACTAATAGTCTGTACTCACAAAAACAGTCACAGTCCGAATTTTCAGCTGCCTTGTTTTTCACGAAATAATAGTCATCTCAATGAAAAAAGTCTTATGATGGATTTTGATTAGTACTTTCGAAATCTGAATAAACCAAAACTAGACTGTTGCTTCTCACATTACTATCGGGGATATAATAACAACATTCAGAATTTTATTGTGTTCCCTGAAACGGTAAACTCACATGCCGATCATATAATGGCAAAGTGCTTTTATTAACACACCGTGTTTAAAAATAAAATATTTATCTTTTCTTCTACCAGAAAACATAAAACTATCATTTCATTTCATTATCTACGCTCTTCAAGTCTGTAGAGAAATTACGACCGTGGATTTATATTGTACTTGTATACAGTTTACATGTAGAAACCATACACACTTAATACCCATATACAATATTATTGATATATCTTTTTTGAATCCAACAGGTGCTTAGCACTTATTAAACAATTGAAAAAATCTTTCGAAATTGGAACGCATGTAACAATATACAATATATAGCACACAATAGAGCAAGAAGGATTTGATGAACACTATTTACACAAAAATACTAAAGTGTAGAGAAAAATGATTGGAAGTTCTTTAAACTATGGATTTAAAAATAGCATTAGCATTTGCTTGAGATAAATCATATTTTCTTATTTTTTCATAAAATTGTAAACATGTATTAACTAATTTTTAATATTTTATTCATCACTTGGCTGTTGTTGTTGTTGCGTACAGCCGACCACCCCGCCACCACTGAACGTAGCAGTATCGACAGGATTTGTTGTGGCCGACTGCTATCTTGAGTATTGTCCATCCTTGCATTGACCGATTTGTCAAACTGACATTCTCCTCGAGGTAATTGGCCACAAAGTGGTCAATTATTGTCCTTCTTCCTTATCTACAAACTCTCAAATAGTTGGTAAAAAACTGACAATTTTTGACATCATGTCCTTCAGAGTTTTAAGATTACCTGGTACCATCAGTACTGTACTTAAGTCATTATTTATAATTTTCAGATTTTTTCTTAACTCCGAGATTTCAATACATTCCTTTAAATAGTGGTAAACAGTACCGATTCCTCCACAAATGCATTTATTGTCCTGCATTCTTCCAAATCTTTGAAAATATGCAGGAAATCTCCCATGTCCTGATATAATTTAAATTATCAGTGGATGGTATCTTCTTATTTTTATTTCTGGATTAGGAATAAAATCGAAAGTTACTCTTCCGTTTTTGAACATATACCATCTGTCAAACCATTGCAGCTTTATTTCTTCTCTTAATTCCCATTTTAAGACACCATTTGATTTGGGGACAACCATATCAACACCCTCTTTCTGTGCCGCCAACTTTGCATATTGATCCGCCTTTTCATTACCATATATCCCAATATGGGCCTTAACCCAATTCAACTCTATCCACTTGTTAGTTTTTACACTTTTTATCTTTTCTTTTATCGTCCATATTTCCTTATTACAATTGTGAGAAGATTGTATGGCTTGTAGGACTGAGAGAGAATCTGAAAAAATTGAGCACTTCTGTCCGTCCTCCACCCTTTCACAATATTCAATGGCCATCTTTAAAGCTTGCATTTCTGCCTGGAAGCTTGTGGCATGGTTCGATAATTTCACAAGACTTTTATCAATCTCTTTCCCATAGTAGTATACTACTATTGCAGCTCCTACTTTATTTTCATCTTTTGAACCATCTGTAAAAATTTCTATTCCATCCATATCTGGGATTTTAATTTGAAAACCGTGAATAAACCATTCTGCAGGATGTTGTTCGAATTTGTCAAAATACATCCCATAATCTTCTTTGCTGAAGCATTTGTTTCCTATTTTTATTACTAGAAGTTCTTATTTGAAATTTAGTGAAAATTTCCATTGCTCTGAGGTCCATTGGCAAAATTCCAGTTATCACTTGAAGGGCTTCTGTAGAAATGGTTCTATAAGCCCCAGACATAATGATGAGAGGGCGCCGTTGAATTGAATTTAATGTTTCTCTGATTTTCTTTAGATTTAGCCTATGTCCCCATGCTCCGTGCCCGAAAAGAACAAATGGCTCAATGGCCCCAGTGTAGATTCTTCTTAGATGGTATTTCCTTTTTCCATAAAATTTATCCGCAACTGTCACTAGTTTATATGTTAATGCATCCACTTTTATGCATCCACAATGCTAATTTACTGTCCCATGTAACTCCCATATACTTAATTTGATTTGACACATTTATATTGTTTTTGCCTATTTTTATGTTAGGCGGATCTGTTAACTTTAAACGTTCTCCAAATGTAATAGGCATTTGAATTGTTTTCCTTTCATTAAACTCAAGTTTATGAATTTTGCCCCATTTTACTAGCCTATGAATTATTTGTTTTCCTTTAATTTCCAGTTCATCTTTTGTTCTTCCCGAGATTATTAGTAGCACATCATCGGCATACGCCTGCATAAAGCAGTTCACTGGAAGATTGATTTTAAATGCAGAATTCATAACCAAGTTCCAGAATAACGGTCCGCTGCACGAGCCCTGTGGCACTCCTCTATCCATTATAAATTCCCAATTATTCTCTCCATCTTGGTAGATACATTTCCTTTCATTTAAGTAATCTTTAATTAATTCAAAAAGATTGCTCGGGCAATTCATTTTTATAAGGGCATATAAAATGCTTTTCCTCCATACGGAATCAAATGCTCCAGCTACATCCAAAGATATAACTGTTGTTTTTAGTTTTTGATTCATCGCACCTTTTATTTTACTCCATAGTGCATTTTGGGCTGTTTCACAAGAGTGGTTATATCTAAAACCATGTTGATCATGATGCAGTCTATTTTGTGCCGTTAATAAGTGCTGTACTCTTTGAGTTATCAGTTTATCCAAGATTTTACTTGCTGTTGTTAGCAAACAAATTGGTCTATAGGATTTAGGATCCTCTAAGTCTCTATTAGTTTTAGGAATTAAAATCAGTTTTTCTACCTTCCAATGATTAGGGAACGCACCTAATTCTAGGCACTTGTTGTATAACTCTAAAAGTATGAATGGATTCTTTCTGTTAATTTCAGCAAGCATCTCCATTGGGATGTTGTCTAATCCAGGTGTTTTCTTTTTGGCCATTTTATTAATCGTTGTTCTTATTTCATTTATCGTAAATATTTTATCTTTTTCTTTTGTTTTATATAACTCAATACTTTTCCTCATTTTCTTCTGCTTTTTACTTTCTTGTTGGGATTGTTCCTCTTTGAAAAGGCATCTCACAATAGTTTCTATAGTTTCTTTTGTATTTTTGATTTTTGTACCATCCTGTTTTTTGACACCGTGCAAAACTGTTTTCTTTTTCATTTTATCTGCCGCTAATTTATAAGGTAGCTCAAAAGGGTTCATTCTCGTTATTTCGCTACATAACTTTTCAAAGCATTCAATACTTTTCTTTCTTAACATCCCTCTGTATATTGATTCATTCTTTTTATAAATTTGTCTTCTCTTCATTCTCTCTTCAGTGTTTTTACATCGTTGGTATCTATGCCGCAAGGCTCTTGTCAGTTTTCTTTGTTTCTCCAGTTCAGTGTCCCACCAGGGGACCCTGAGATGATTTGTCTCTTTACTGTTCGATCTTTGGCTAATTCCTTGAATGAATTCTGTAAATTCTTCTACCCATACTTCTAAATCTTTTTTAGTCTTTATCCTTTGCATTGATTCTCTTATATCAGCATATTTTTCAGCCACTTGAAAACTAATTTTTCGAATTTTCCACTTGCTTAATTTAAATCTTTTTGCTGAAACAACTTTGCCACCCATATTAATTTGAAAATCCAAAAAGCCATGGTCACTCAAAGTACTTTGGATTACCTTCCAGCCCATTACTTTGTCATGCAGGTCTTTAGTTGATAAGGTGACATCAATCCAGCTTCTTCCACGTGCAGATTGAAACGTTGGCAATGAGTTTGGATCATTCCAAATAACAAGGTTCTTCTTAAAAATGAATTCTATAAACGAGCCGGCTTCATCTTGTGGTCTATGATCGGGAATTTCATTTCCCCACAGTCGACTATGAAGATTGAAATCTCCTCCAATAAGTATGGATGATGTCCCCAACTGTTCAAACAGATTTCCAAGTTCTCTGCAGATTTCTTCTTTATTGTGAGTCGGTGAGAAGTATGCCGATACCATAGTAATTTCACTATTTCCCACTGATAAATTGGCTGCTACTATGTTTTCGCTAGTAAATCTTGTCAAAACAGAAATATCTTGGTTTCTTACTGCTATAATCACCTTCCCGTAAGGGTGAGAAATTATTCTCCATCCTAGGGGAAGTCCTATTATTTTTCCTTTCATTGTATATGGTTCTTGTAACAAGTAAACATCTGGAATATTGTCCCCAAAAAAATTTGGGAGTTCCTTTGTTGCATATTTACCCCGACCTATATTATGTTGAATAACACGCCAAGAGTAATCATTGAAAGGCTTATTATACATAGTTCGTCTGTTTAATCAACTGATCTCTCTCCCTGATAAATACAGGGCAATGCTCCGATGTTGCAATATGATCCGTTCGAATCATAATCTTTGTTCTTTTGCGATATTCTTTACAGTTTCTGCATTCTGGATTTTGCTTTGTGCAATTTTTATAGTTATGCATTTCCAAGCACTTGGAGCAGCTATCTTCTTTTTGCATACATTTAGATCGAACATGCCCAAATTTGAGACATTTGAAACATCTAAGGGGTTCCATAAATTCTCTAAATCTATACGATCCGAAACCACACTGTAATCTTGCTTTATCTTTAATTATTCGGAACGCTTTGGGGTCCAAACTTATAACCCAGTGAGACGAGCTGCCTCTTCCTTTTTTCCTAAATAGAACCCGCATATTCCCTACTATGCCATTGCTTAGCTTGATTTGATTGAGAAAATCCAATTCCTCCTCCTCCCTGGGTCTCTCACTCTTTTCCACATCATATATAATGATTTGAGGCATTCTTATCTGTGGAGTAGTAGCCTTGCATACATTTTGCAAATTTGTATGACTGTTAATAGCATCTTTTAACTTTGTTACCATTTCCGGTGTTTCAACTTGAATCAGAACTCCATTTCCCATTGCTGGCTTCAAACCCATAATTTTAATTTCCATCCCCTTTGGGCTGATATTCGCTTCTAATGTCTTTCTCATTTTAATCGATGAGTCTATTGACTCTGTAATTGGTCTAACCACCAGTGTAGGCAGGTTTGCTTTCGGTCTTAGCAATGGTGTTGTTTTATTATCGTTTTCATTCGCGTTAATTATTTTTTGTTGAATTTGATTCCTTTCTTCCCCCAACAGCTTTTTAGAGGCTTGGATCCTTCTAATAAACGTTAAACCTGGTTTTAATGGAATTTTTTTCCCGCTATGCCATCACTGTTAAGATTTTTCACCACATTTGCGAATGTTGGTCCATGATTATCATCTGTTGAATTCATTTTGGTTGCTGAAGGATTTGACAAAACTTTCAAAAATAAGTCTCTCAATTCTTCAGCCGCGTTACCTTCAATCCTATATTTACTGATAATATTTTCAAATGTTTCCAATATTCCCAGTGGTCCAAAGGGTTGCTTATTTTCCTCTGGTATTTCGTTTTCACTTGCATCCACATTCTTTGCTTTTTTAGCATTTGCAAAACCATCATTTCTTTCTTTCTCTTTACCTTTACGAGGAATGCACGGTCTTTTATCTTTAGGGAGATTTTCCCCTGTTTTCATTTTTACATTTTTCTTTTTCCGTTTTGTGGCCATTTGCATTTTGCTGTCCGTCTGCATTGACGGTTCAATTATCTCATTTGAATCAGAATCCGATGATTTTTTAAAGTCTTTATATGTCAATCCTTTAAATCCTTTAATTGGAGTTGGTGTATCGGGAATTATCATTCCCGCTCCTTTTGGTGAGTAAAATAAATTCTCATCATCAGTTAGAATATCGCTATCATCAGCAAAGTGTTCCCTATCCGTCTTGTTTATGTCTGATTCCATTTTTTTTCCCACAAAGTCTAAATTTCTAGTTCAACAGAGAGTAAAGCTTAAGCAAGCTTTTAATGAAATGTTTGGAAAGCTTTCCCAATTTTAAATTTGAATTATTAGAAAAGAATGTAAAAAAAACTGTCCACATAAAATCTCAATAATTTTTTTTTTCACCAAAAAACTATCAAAAGTGTAACAAGAATTTCTTCTAATTAGATGCACTAAAGAGAACTGATATTTTCCAAACAATTTTGTTGTCAACTAATATTCAACACATTTATGGACACTTTCCATAAATTGGAATTTAAAATGGGTAAAAAATCCCAAAATAAGAGTCTGCATAATAAAGAAATATTTCGATACAGAAGAACAATCTCCGAGTCCTGCAAATAGTTCATGCACTGAACGCAGATATCGATAGCAGTTTCTAAAATGGTAAACAAACAACAAAATGGCTACCCAAACAAGTGGACGTTTCTGCCACAACTACACTTCAGAAAGTCAAAAACTTCTAAGATGCTAAAGAATTTTGGAATAAAATTCAAAAACCTGTTACTCCAGGGTTTCAGCTACACTTGATCATCACATTCAACAGAAATTATCCATCATTTTTCATTTTATAGCCATATTTTGAAGAGCACAAGAAAATATCAACCACGCCGATCACTGCGGATCCGAATTCTCATCACTTGGCTAGCAATTTTCCAAATTAAATACGATTCCATTGCACAAAGAGCTTTTATGCATTGCTTTGAATCTTATTTTTCGAAATTGGGTAGCGGGGTGGGCAGACATTTGATGCATTCATTTTAAACTCATATTATTTAAATCTGAGAGAAAAGTTTTGAATCGATAAAAATAAATTAAATGTTTGTTATTGATCCTTATAGGGAATCCATTTCAAGTGCATTGTAACCTTTATTTTTTTCCGAAGCATTCTATTCGAATTATTATCTGTGAATTAAAGGAACAATGAAACCTATTCAAACAATAGAGAGTCCCATATTCATGCATACCTTTGCTTTTTTTCAGGGATATAGATGCAATTATAGAAAAGTCATTTCGAAATCATTGAATTTTCATAGGTAAAACGTAATGCTGAATTTCTGTGATTAATTTCAAATATACAACTGATTTCATAAAACAGATTTTGGTAATTTTAAATTATTATCCTTCTTCAAAGGCAATTTCTTTTACTTGTATTTAAGATCGCTCGTCACCGAATTCCTTTTTTCTGCTGGAAGAGATTTTTTTTTTTTTTTTAGATTTTGGGATTGATTTGTAATGAAATTATATAATACGTGCATTTGATATACCGAGGTTTATATAACGTATAATTAAACTTACAGGCAAATTGTCATCAAATATCTGATGATCATTATCTGACTGTTTGATGCTAAAAGAGGAATTCGGATATTCCCATCCGTTAACAAAGCAGCCCAATGGAGAGAATACATTTTAATACCACTTGGCATGGTAAATTTCGCTGGATTATTATATTATAGCTAATTATTACAATACTGGACCTTATAAACACAAACTATAGAACAACATTACTACAGCATCTCCTTGATATTTACCGGCATTCAGAATATCCACAACATCGTGGATCTAAGGCGGAGTAACTTGAGATAAAAAGAGGAGGCAACAGACATAATAATGTTTATGGTAAAATAATAGCAAATCGGTATAAGAAGAATCCAATAAGAGAAAAAATGATAAATCAACATATACTGAAGAATAATTATTATGAAAGCTTTCGTAACTAACGAATTCATTTAGGGTCATTATAGATTAACTATGATATCATGCCTTCATTCATGTCAAATATTCATTACTTATACCAGGGAGTTGTTATTTTGAGCAATATTTTGGTGTCAGTTGAATAGGTTCCTTTCGCCGGGCTTGTCGAAATGAAAGAGTTTTGTTATCAGGCAGTCATAACACAGTGGTCTGATTTTTTTTTTTTTTTTATCTATAAAGACATGATGATAAGTGATTCTGAATGGTTCTTTAATGAAACAAAATTTCCTGTACAACTGCGTAAATCTCTTATAGCGAATCAGTTCTTAAGACTTAAAGGAATTTTAGTCTACATTTATGTTGGTTTACATTAAGATTTTGAAAATCTAATATGGTGATTAATTTATGTGGGATTTATTTCATGTTTTTTAAACTGTTTTGAACAGTTAATAAAAGTTATAACTGGTTATTCTAAAACTATCCCATTTTCATAAAAAGTTAAAACCTTCAAAATATCTTGCATGTCAAGAATCATCATGTTGAAATATTTTCTTTATGGTGCAATTACACATTTGTATAGCTATAATGTAAATTCGTTCAACCTTTATGCTAAACATTTTTTATTTGGTTTTTATTGTAATGTTTTCTTGTTTTTTTGCAGCACATCAGCAAATTATTACATTTTTCGGTGACGTATGTATTTATAATTGTTTATTTGTGTTAAACTACAATCCATTAAGTCTAAATGCTCAAATTAAGATGGGTTTATGTAATGTACAGCTGCGTTATTAGAAAATATTTCATAGCATATCACAATAACACATCTCTATTTTTCTGGAGAATCATGATTAAATAAAATAAAACATTACAAATTTTCTTCTCTTGCGAGAATGAATTATTTGAATTATTTAAAATATTATCTCAGCTACTAAGCATGCAAGGCGCTGCGTTTTTAACATTGCGGTATAAAAAATAATAACAATTTTTATTCTGAATAATTTTAATCGTAATAAACATAGAGCAAATTTAAATCCACAATATCCTGCACGTGTTAACATTCATTGTAACTAGATTTTTTTTGTATATGTTATTGCTCCTATAGATGAGTTTAGCATACTTTATATCTTTTATTGTAATCATAAATTTATATAAAAATAATTTTAAAAAAATATTACTAATTTCAGAATGGCAAATTTCACATTCATTTTCTATTTTCTTTCACTTGTGATGTACATTAAAATCCAAATATACATAATATATGTTTTATGTAGGCGAAATCTGTAACTATTCAAAGTTTCCATATAAGAACGTTTTATTTATTATCATGAATGTTGAAAAGATCATTCTTTAATTACTTTCCGTTTTATTATTATTTTTTAAATTTTAAACAAGAATGCGATAAAATTAATGATTTATCAATCATTTTCATCTATCTTGATGTCAGAAACAAACATTATACAAAGTAGTTCATTCTAAATGAATGTATACCTTATTACAAATAAAATAAATAATCACGTGTTGATGAAATATAGTCTCTTTTTTCTTTAATTCTTCTCAATTACCCGTTACCCGTTACCCTACCTTTTTCTTTAAATTCTGAGATGAAAATTAAATTACTACACTTCTTCGTGCGTGACATTTTCAATGAAGCATAAGCTACTTACTTAACAAGGACTCTTCAGAGGAAAGTAAAATTCTCCCCATTTTTCTGATAAATTTTTCTAATGTTTTAAATAAATTGATGTCATTTTCAAAATGAAATAAAAAATAGTTTCAAAATAGGTAGATTCCTGCAAGAATTTGCAAATTAAAAAATATATATGAAACTTTTTTAACAATTTTATACTTTTATTTTTACAAAATATCTCAAGAGGTCGCAGTCGTGGGTTTTAAACAATCAGACAAATCTTAAATGTTGAAAAGCTAAAATAATTTAAAAAGTCAGTGAAAATCGCTTATTTGCGGTTAATTAAGGAAATGAGGAAATGTTTATAAAGAAATGTGCACATTAAATGCGAAATACAAAGCTTCATTTCGCAGATGATTTTGAGATATGAATATATAATTTCGTAAATTTAAAGGAAATCACTAAAAATAAGAAATTTATTATAGAAAAATTGTTTGTTGAAAATTAAAGCTTTTTTTTTCATGAAAAGTGCTTTGAATCATAATATGTATTTAACATCTAAGCATATATAAAAATTTTGCGTTTAAATTATATAAAATAATATAGTTTTAATGTATCTAAGATGTAGGTAAATTAATGTTAAACATAAAATAAGTCTATTTCATTCCTTCTATTTTATTGGCTTCAAAATCACTGTAATTATAGCTTCAACGATTACGGAGGCTTACTCTCAAACAATATTGAAATAATTCTCCATTCTCCATAATGATATATTTATAGCTGTGGAATTAATGAAATATCAACGTTCATAAATGAAGGTAACTTAAGAATTGAATCTCAAAGTGATTAAATACTAATCTTATTCATAAGATTAGTATTTAATCGCTTTGGAAATTAAATTAAAAAGGAAATTAAAACTTATATTTTCCTTCTAATAAGTTTTAATGATTATAACAATCTAGTAAGTAATATAGCAAAATATGATTGATAAGCGCCATTTTCTAAGATGATAAATTTCTTTAGCAAAGAGATAATCATAGCTATTATATTAAGGACATTTATCTATAAAACGATTCATTTAAACAATTCTGGTTTCAACATCAATTTATTCATCAATAGTCCAACAGAAAGTTTTGAGCATTTTGAAATTAAAAAAAAGAAAAAGAAATGATTTTGGCAGCACTTTTAAAATAAAATTTTGAAACAGACATTGATATCAGATTTCATTCTGACAGTTGTCTCCAGTCTTTCGTGAAAAGTCAATTAGCCTTTTAAGTAACAAGTTTCTGTTTTCGATTTCTTATTAAAGATTAACTTAAACTTTTGATGTCTTACAAACTATAAAAAAACCCTGCGAGACAAAGATAAAAAGTGAGTTGAATAGAAAGTTGAAGGTTGAATTCATCTAAAATGAATAGTTGTTTGCGAGTTGTAGACGATTATAGAGGTGTGAGTAAACGTGCGAAGTCTCTTTTCTGCAACTTCTCTTCTCTTCTTTTGCACAGATACTACATGTTAATATAGTTATTTATTATTGATATTCTGCTTGTGTGATGCAGTTTACTGCAAGAGATTTTAATGTGCACGCTTTAGCTGAGTTTTTATTTTATTCCTGATTTTGTATGAAATAAATTTTCTTCATCCTGCATTTACTTCACCGGAATTTTAACTGTCGAAGTGCTTTTCCACAACAATATTTTACAAAAGTATAAAACAGATATTCAGTTTATTCGCATAAAATAATTTTAAAAACACAATTCATACCGTAAACAATATGCTGAAAAAAGCTAAGTCATTTCATAAAAAATTTAATATATTATTAAAACATTATTTAAATATTATTTAATAAAAATATTATTTAAACCAAATTAAAATAAATATTTTTGTAAACTTGAAATAAAAGTCACTGTGCTTTGATTTTTTCTAAACATGATTTCCTTTTATTGAAATGCTAAAATGTACAAAATAAATTCTTTCTGCACAATATATAAAACATTTTTCAAAATAACATATATCGTAACATAATAATAAGGTTTATTAAATATATTCTACACTTTTGTGAATTTTATTTTATAAGTATCCCAAGTAAAGTAATCTAATGAACTATCTGACTATCACTGTGGATACTCAACAAGGCATCAATCATTAATGAAGTTATTTCCAGTTATGTCTGAGTCAATAAAGTGCGTAACTAAGGATTTATGAAAGCAGAAAAAATATATTGGCTAAACGGCAAATTCCGTAGGGAAACTGAATGTTCCTTATAATAAGCAAAAGAAAATAAAGGCTCAAATGTAGATTTTAAAAAATCAGTAATTAAATTAATAAGTTACAATAGTTTTTTTCTCTTTTTCGCAACGTTTTTCAACCCTTTCAAAGGCACAATATATTTAAAAATAAATTTTTATTATAAATTTATCTTCATTTTTAAAACTTTTTAAAATTTTTTTTGCTAATAAAAACCAATAAATTTACAGTTTTACTAAGCTAAAACATATTTTAAGTGCATATTTACCAGAAAACCCTTTTTTTATTCTTAATGCAGAATTTTAAATACGCTTAACACTTTCAGCTTAACCTGATTTAATAGCGCATTTATAATTCTTAATTTTTCCAGTTATTAGGACAATAGCAAAATTTTGTTTTTTTCTCATTTTAGAAGCTCAATTTATTATAATATTTCCACCCGAATATTTCAAGATGTTCTTGAGTCATGTTTTATATAATATTAAGTAATTCATAAAATATAAAATTTATAATAATATTATCTTAAATATACACATGATAAAATTATTTCATAATAATATCAATATATTATTAACATTAAATCATACCTACAGAAACGGTTAATAATTCCTAAAACATAACGTTTTAATATTAATAATTTTTAATATAATATTCTTTGATTTCAATTTAAAAAGAAATCAATCTAAGTGTCAATTAACTAAAAGAAATCTAACCTAATCAGTCATTGAAGTACAATTTCAATTTGAATTCGGACTCTTAAGAGTCTTTTTTACACTGCTGGATTCAGTTATTTTAGAAATGCGAGGATTCGTCATTTCTAAAATAGTGATCTTCAAAATTTCATAAGTTTGTCAGTTTTATTGAAGGAAATAAGAATGTACTTTTTTTTTTTTTTTTCGTTTAAGATCTTTTGTGTCAAGAATATTTTTCCATATTTGATTAATAAGACTCAAACCTATATAACATTTCAGACACTTAAATGTTTTATAAGCAGAATAAAAAATATCAACTTTAAGTTGTTTAAATAACAATGGAAATATATGGAAAATATAAATCTATAATAAAATGGAAAATATAAACCTGTATCTATTTGTTTTAAAAATCGACCACCTTGGGCACTTAAATGAATAATACTTAATTTATAATTTAATATTTTTTTGCCAATATAACTGCGTTTCTAAATATTACGAAAATTTATCAAATCATATTTCTCTTTTCGATTTGATCATAAAGTAATATTAAAAATGCGTATGGACAATATGGTTATCAATTATTTTCTTAGCCGAATAAAAAATCAATCTTAATGCATCTTTAGCTCAGTACATAATCCATATGTATTTTGTTCAGAAAGATAATATAACTTACTTTAATGCCTAATAAGTGAATGATTATATAGCTAAATATATAGGCCATGCATCTCAGAGTCTCCGAGACAGTCATTAATCATTATGTTCATGTTGCCTGTATTAACTTAAATGTTTAAAATTATGTAAATCTTAAAAGTCTCTGGTCTTTTAATATAATGCAAGTCTCGCCGTAATTATTATGGATTCAACTGCAAGTATGTATTGGATCCAATCAAATTCAACCCGGCTAACATAAACATAGACAAATTATTAAATGAAATAAATTGTAACTCAGCAAATGATTGCTTCAGTTTAGTGGATTCATATCTATATTTGCATTGTTGACAAATGGTTATAATTCTCTGAACAAGGAATCTAGTTTGGGTTAAAATATTATGTTCGATGAATTATGGAAATGGAGAATGAATTTGTTTCAGAGATATGGATAAATATATTGTCTTCGTTGTTTAGATTCCGCATTTTAGGTTAGATTATTTTATTAATTGATTCAAATATTTTTGAAAATATGTACTCTTGTGAGTTATATTTGTGTTACATCAATTGTTAATTTTATTACTTATTTTGAAGCGAAATGTATGATATTGATATAAAATTTTATACTTTATGTGAATAATTCGATATTTACACAATATTAATCATACATAGATATATTTTTGGAAAGTATGTTCCTTGGATCATTTAAATTTTGTTTAACTAGATGAAATGCAAAGTTTCGCGACTCAAATTCTATGAAAATTAACCATTTAAGAAATATATTACATTTTTCGAATTGATTAAAGTGCTTTTGGAAAAGGATGTAATATTTTATTTTATATTTTTGAAAGATTTTGCTACAGTTTGAATATCAATTAACGCGATAACAATAAAAAAAGAGGGCAGGATAATATTTGGTATACAAATTTAACATCTGTAGGGTAAACACCTGTCAACATTCGAGACAAATCCTATTACGGATTGACTGTCTGTTGGTCTGTGCTTTCAGCAACATATAAACCTAACAGTTCGAAATTCTTGTGACTTAAATATATCAAATTTCACATGGGATTTTCTGATTGTAAGTGCAGTTTGGTGTCAGACTTTTATTTCAATCAGTTAATAAAAAAAAGTGTGTAAAGCACAAATCCGATTTTTGCATACTACTAATATTGCATCCCTAATCGCCAAGGATGACACGAGAGATTCAGTGAAAATGCTAAATTCGCGCCAAAAGTTAATATTTCGTAACTATCGTACTCAATTGTCGTGGAAAGCGTTCTCTAACATGACATATTTATTAGAGAGTATGCTTGAAAGTTTTGAGTAAATTACTCCCGCTGGTATCTTGATAGTAACATCAAAACATGGGATAACAACATCGGGATTCTTAAAATATTCTTTAGGGGGAGGGTTATAAGAAATGCAACATGTCAATTGATTTCTCACTCACTAAATGACTGAGGAATACAACTTTTCCAAAGATAAAACAATCCAAGATACATATTGTCCTTTAAGCCCTGCAATTACCGAGTAGTTTCCGAATAGATGTAACAAATTTCAATAAATATTACTGTTTATATGAATTTATATTCCTTTTGAATTAACTTCACAATTAATGAATACAGACATTTCATATTATTATATAATATAGTACTATTATTTTCTCGGGTCTTAAAAGTATTTCTATGTAATTGCAAGTGAAACTTTGTAGATATAATCTGGAACAAAAATTGGAATCAAATTGGTCATACTATTGCAAGAAAGAATATTTATTCTATCTTGTTTTGTTGGCTTAAGTTGTCATATGAAAAATAGGCAAGGCAAACAGCATCAAAAATATTTCTAATATTAATAGACTTTCTTCAAAAGTGAGATTTTCAAGTATATGAAAGATACGTACTGTCGTAAAATACCATACATAATGGAAACTACCATTCTGTAAATATGCGATAATAACCAAGCTGATTATAATCGCATATTTATAGAATTGATGTCAAAGGAAATGTCTTAAAGAGATACATTTCTTTTGGTAGACAAACTTATTAGCTTAATTACTTAACTATTAATGTGAAGTCTTTCCATTATGAAAATCGAAAATTCCCATTTCGAAAATCCGATTTATCCTAAGGAAAATTGAATCGAATATCATTTTTACATATGTATATCAAATTTCATTTCGAAATTCGGTGTAGCTCTTGAGAGATGCTTAATTTGGTTTCCAAAAAACTCAGTCCAAAAGGAGATAAATCAATTAATTGTTAAGAATAAACAAAATGGTTCTTATTTATTTTTGGCATGAGTTTGATCGTCAAATTATAAATACTTTTTAGTTTTTATTAAAATGGTGAAGCATTTTCATTACGTTTTTAAACCAATTCCTCATTCAGACTTTTTAGCTGATCCCTCCTTAGATATCGCGCCTGATTTTTTATAGAGAATGAAAGGCGTTGTTTAACCCAGTTTTTTTATAAAATCGCTGATTGGTGAGATGCGAAACCGCAAGGCCATTTTTAAACCAATGCAATTATCAGTATTTATGAAAAGAAGAGATTTTTATTCTTGTGAAAAAATATATTATTTCCTTCTTGTTATTTTTCAGGACTAGCTATTTCCATCTAGAATTATATGTTATTATTCAGTAAGTATATTTCTTTTTGTGTGCTTGGAATTATAGTTAAAACTAGTTTAATTCACAAAGAAAAATCTCACCTAAAAGCAAATATGAGGTTATATCATCTTTTTGAATTCAAAAGTTGAAACCTGAAAATACAAGGCCGAAATAATGAGAACATAATACTCATAATTTGAAAATTCAGAATACAATATATATCTCATTTGCTATAGTTAGTTCTTTGGAATATAGAATTGATAATCAAAATCTCAAATTACTGATACTGAATATTATCCTAGCATTTTTTTTTCATATAATTTAAAATTGAAAGTGCGGAAAATATTTCTCCAAATGAATCAAATATTTCAATAAATATTAGCTCTTTCTGATTTAGTGATAGAAGAAAAATATATGTAGAAAATTGGACTAATTTCTTTCGATAACGGTCTCTAAGGATTTAGTAATTGCCATCAATTCTTAAAAGTGGATTTATTATACCTTTAGGGTTGAAAATTCCTAATAAATCCTGAGTAAAATCACACGTCTAATCATACAGACTTGAGTTTAAATTAGCAAACTTAAAATTTTGCTTTTTCATGGTCACGCCTTAATGAGTATTTCATTTATCATCTACATTTTGAAAAATACTAAACGGTGGCTCAAAAAAAACTCTACTAATAATTGATGTTGTGATTTGATTTACGATCATCCTTAAACCTAGAAAAATTAACTTGCTAAAATGTAAACCGCAATCCATAAAGCCGAATAATTTTTGATGAGTTTATAATTGCAACGTTTCATGCCAACATTTTCACCCTTTTCCTCAACAAGGTAAATATATATTAAAATTCATTAGTTATAGATTCGAAATTACCTTTTATTGCTCAGTCATTAGATTTGGTTCATTATCATTTCCGCCATTCTGATGCAATTATGGTTCCACAATCTTTCTCCAATAATATCGAATCATTTGACAATTTATACGCTCCAGTATCTAAAGATTAATTTCTTCTATTTGTGAAGGACTATTATTTTTTCAGATAATTTTCTTTGTAAGTTTTTTGCAGTAGAAAGTTCCGATTTTTTTTCTGTATTCTTGAAATATCATGCCTTTTGTTTGTTCTTAATTTTCTTATCTTTTGCACGAAATTAACTCTGATATATTAAAAATCTATGTCCGGCAACGCATGAGAATATTAATTATCATACGTTGCCGGACAAATATTATTTATTCTGTTAAGTATGTAAATTTGTGATTTATTTTCTGTAGGATGAAATATTTTATAAATCATGTTGTCGTTTCTTTATTATTATTTTTTGGCATTTGTTTACTTACTAACATAATAAACAACCTGTTTGCACCATGCAATTTAAAAAAAATATATATCCATTTGCTTGAAATCAAACATTTTCTCATGTTGTCTTTTCTAGCTTAATATGTAAAAGGCGAATTTGTAAGATGTAAATAATCATATCTGGGAAAAATATGTTTCATCATTTTTATAGAATATATTTTAATTTAAACATTTTTTAATGTGTATTTTATGTATATATGGGAATGAAACTTAAAAAATAATAGCTTGCAACATTCTGAAATTTCAACATTATACGCATTTAATACCTAGGGGTAAAATAATTATAAATGTTAGAACATGGATAATTTCTTTTTACCAGCTATGATGCCTCATCCTTTGGTATTAACATGCTGCAAAAATTATTTTGCGTGGAACTGCAATTAAGAAAAATATATTTTACTCATGAGTATCCTAAATCAGTTGTTCACCCGAATCAATTTTAGATTCACATGTGAAATATTTTGCATTTCAAATGTGTTAAATTACTCCGTTTTTATTATCCTTCCTTCTTTTGTTATCAGGAAGTTATGTGGATACTGAAATGATAATTTAAACAACAAAGATATCATAGTTTTTCTTCTCCTACGTCAGTCAGTTCGATAATGCTTGTCCTAAAATAAATGTCAAATAAGATGAACTTTAAATTATTCGTAAAGTTTATCATGTTAATCATCTTGTTTTATATATATTAATTATTATTTGTTTTTATATATTACTTTTATATGTATTAAGGAAAGACACTTTATTAAATTCTCGAAACGTCTTGAAATTCCTTTTCAATTATTCCACATCGTTTTAAGTTATTTTTAAGCGTAACAAATTAAAGCATTTTTATTTATTAAAACTGAAATTAAAGAGCTATGAATTAATTTTTCATAAATTACTAATTAGTAATAATATTCAATAAAAAATATTAAACAGCATATGTACTAAGTAATAAATGCTATAGTGACTCAGTAATATCTAAAGATTTATATTGAGCTAATTATACTTTTGTGCCTTTGAGGAAAAAAAAAAGGTTTTATTATCTAGGCATACAACTAAATATATATAAAAAGGTCATTATTAAAAAAAAACACTGGCACCCACTTTTGTTTACATAAAAGTGCAATTTTCTTAAGTTAAACTACTATAAAAATGCAGTAATAAAAAATCTTACTAAAGTAAAACCGATAAAAAAAACATCTATAGAGCATAAAATATCTAGTAAATTCTTGTAGTAAAAGCAAAAACAGTTTCAAATTACAATATTCCTTTCTAAAAGAAATAAAAAATATAGAATACAACCGCTTGTTATCTTTTAATATGTTACTGGATGTTTGTTTGTATGTTATGTTTAATATGCTGCTATGGTTACGTTTTAATATGTTACTGTCCTTTTCTATTCAATGATTCAACAGTTATTTTAATAGCAAATTTTAAAGTAGAATCAAAAGAAAAATTTCAATATTAAAAGGAAAATATTATTTTAGTTTATTTGTTTATTTATTTTGATGTTCAAAAAGTAATAAACTTGATGTCAACGGAATCAGCTATTTTCTTTTGAAGAGATCAAAAACCCGGTAGATAAACAAATATATTTTTTAATCATTTTAAACGGATAGCTGATATTCTTTGAAGGAAATAATCTCATGATAAAAGAATAAATAAAAGTTCATTGAAATTGATGTTTCTTCATTTATATCGAAGGAAATTTAAAATTTTTGATATATTTATTAAATCTCTTTCATGAAAATATGTTTCCGGGATCTTTTTTTTTTCTAATTCATATTTCAGTATCACACACTATCAACACTGCTTAAGTGAGATTTATATAAACATAAATTTAATAATTTTAGACAGACAAAAAGTTGATAGTTTTATAGAAACTCAAAGCTAATAACAATCTTTAAGAAAAACATAAAGTTCAAACAAGAGAATAAATCAATTGTTTAGTGATAAGATTTTCACTGTGCTGTTCAATACGCAATCAAATAAATCTATAATACAGTCAAATATATAATACAAAGAAAATAAAAGACAAACATTCTGTGTGATCTTCAAAGTTATTGATTGCTTAAATGCGGAAACAATTCATACTGGTCAGTTTTGGCAAGTATTTGTAAATATTTTTTTCGAATTTATAAAACATTGCATCTGTATCCCTATAAAAGGTGTATGGCACCACCACGATTTAGTTCATGAAAAATTTTAATTCAGCAGATTCTCACCTCCCTTGGGAGGTATAAATAACAATGGCAGTGTTGCTATCTGGTCATTTTTTAGTGATATGTCTGCTTCTCAAGGCAAATACATGCAAAGATTTCTTTTTTTGAAATTATTCAGGGTACTGGTATTAAAATGGCTGATACACGGTCTGTCAGATATTCCATACAATTACAGAAGTCTGAGATTTGTCATTTTAGGTTTAATCAATGCATATGTTCGACAGTAAATTATTTCTACCTGACGCCGCATAATTCATATAATACCGCTTTATTTTTATATGAATATGGTGGTCCAAAGTCGTATGGTATCTGAAAGCAGACTTTTGACACGTTTTTGAGATTAGCTTTCATTACAGAATCCTAACATACATGAGTTTAGTCTTTAGACTAAACGTCTTCCTTCTGCTTGGCTGTTATTAATAAAGAGAAAGTGTTTCCTTTGTCTCTGGACCAAAGTAAAAAAATCAGAAAGTGTCTTCCAATGTAACAGCTGAATAAGTACTTAATAGTGAATTTATTAAAATAAACTTATTTAATACTTCAAACAGCCTTTGTGGAGAATCTAATCAGTAAGTTCTCAACGTTTAACGGTGATTGAATATTTGTTTATCTATCATCTTTTGAAAACTGTAGAGATAATTGAATATTTTTCCGATTATTCCTTCGGAATTCAGAATTTTACTTTCATACAACATTAGGCAAAATTGAGTTCTGTTGAAACTCTTTCCTCACGGCCATGGTAAGGTCTTGGCTATTTTAGAAATTAATATAAACTAAGATTTCCTTTTTGTGACTCTTTAAGACCATTCCTCATATCTTCAATTGCAAAAATTAAAAACTACATAAATTCAAAGAAAACTAAATTGCAAATTGTATTAATTTATGTAAGCAAATCAGTTTGTAATATATTTGAATTAGATCGTGTTTAGGTTGTTTGGAACAACGTTTTATGAAGATTTTCAAATTCAATTCAACTGTCCATGTTCCCTAATTTCTCACCACATAACATTAGAGAACTTTATTAATGAAACGGTAGGTGTTACGTAATATTTAATCGTATATATATCTATATATATCTATATATATATGTGTGTGTGTGTGTGTGTGATATTTTGTGTATAAATCCGTGGTTTCAGGAACAGTACAGAGGAAGGAATTTAAACTGTGCGAAAAATTTATCTAATTGTGGTATCCGGTCATTGTAAACTGCTGATATATGTATTTTTTGCATTGCTTAAATTTTGTCCAATTGCACCTCTGCAATTGGACGTAATTTCAAGTAGTATGTCACTCCTACAATTTATTTTTATTTTTTAATTTGGCACCTTGTTTTTGCATCATCACAATAACAAAACAATTAAAAAATGTGTATACATTAAATTAATACTTATTTCATCATGATAGATATCTCAAAATATTAACTTACATTATAGATATAATGCAAATTTAAAAGATTATTATATTATTGTTATGAGCGAAAATATGGAGAATGTTTTAAAACCTAATATCTATTTTTATCCTCAGTAAAGTAAACTCCACTTCAGAATAGTTATCTGCTTGCTATTTTATTTCATAACAAATTCAGCACTCAAGAAATGGATTTCTATAATTTTCTTTATCACAAATAAATATTCTCTTTAACGTATTAGTTTAATATAAGTGTTCCGAAATAAATATCCCGGATTTGAGGGTTACTGAAAGAAAATAAAACAATGAAACAAAAATGAACATCAAAGAAAATAAAAAAAAAGTGTAATCATGTTGTGCATTGAAAATCCAACACAAAACTTGAAGATTTATATTCGATACAATTAGAAATATTAAGCACAAAGAACACATCGACTTCCTCCATACAATCATGTCTGCAGCTTTTCAAAGCTTCAACTCAGACATATTGAAAAAGGCGTTTGGTATATTATCGCATCGCCCCGATATCATACGTATTTCTGCGAAGCTCACATTAAACACTTAAAATTGTGATTCAATTAAACCTTCTGTTGTTATTTTTAAGCTGTTAGGAGCAATATGGTTACACTTTGTGTTGTTTCCTTTTAGTAATGATGTAAAGTTTCGATATTCATTTATGAATATTTTCTATAACACAATTCGTACGTGTTCAATAGTTCATATTTTCTTTATTACCTCCAAAAATTAGGAAAGTTTTCAAACTCAAGGTATGATAATACATTTTGATTTTTTTTTTTTGAAAAACGTCTGAAAATAGTTGTATTTTTGTTATATTTTCATCAAAAGATTTTAAAATCTTCTATCAAAATAAATTATACCAGATCAGTAACAAAATTTATTTCAAGATTAAATTGGAAAAAAAAATGACTTTTTTTGTTGCAAAGAGATATAAAGCTATTCGGTTTAGAGGTTTATTAAAGAATTTGCTTAAAATTTTGCAAGATTATGATATATATTACCTAGTACCGGAAATAAAAAATAAGCTGCATTTCTATTTTTATATTTTCTGCATATTCTATTATTCTATTTTTCTGCATATTCTATTATTCTATTATTTTGTATATTGGGATTCAAATGATAAAAAAACTCAAAATTTTCATTTTTTTTTCACTCTAACAAGCATTAAAACAATTATAATTTTTTTCCAAATGAATAGATTATTTATTCTCCAGATCAGGTACCGCAGAACACATTGAGAAATTATTATTCAAAATACGAACAAAAACATGCATTACATATCAATTTATGAGGTTTTTCATAATAGGATCCTATAAAAATTAATTTGAGACATTAGTCGTTAAAGATGCAAAATAGCATTATGACGCATGTAAACGCACATATAAAATCAATATAATTTCCCAAAAATGGACTTAGAAACAAAATTCTAACGATTTCAAAAAAACCCCTGTTCAAACATCAAAAATATTAAATTTAAAAAAAATCCATAATTTTGCAAAAAAAAAAAAAAAAAAAAAAAAAATCGAATTTTTAAAGTAGATACTTACCTTAAGAAATACCTTATTCAAAATAAAGTAATACTTTAATTTTCCTGAAGAAATATAATCTTTAATTGATTATAAATTTTTAATTTATGTGCTATCTTATCTCTAAATTCAGGTTTATAAATTCAATTTATGAATTCTTTTGTGCGTGATATTTCAAAATAAATTGTATGCCACGTACTTAACAAGAGGTTTTTAGCAAAACCTTTTGTATAATTATTTTTCTACTAGATAAGTTGCAGGTTTTATATCGATATATCTCATTTTCTCCACAAAAACTGCGCTTTCAAGTAGTTTAATTCCCGTAAGAATAGTAAATAATTGGAGTACAAATTAGTATTTCTTTTAAATTCAACTGGAATATTTTATTCAAATAATATCACAGATGCTAACACTCACAAGCTGTAAATAATCCTCCTTGTCTTAAGTGTTAGAAAATTAAAAATAAAACCCTGGAAAGCTTATTAATTAGAAGAAAAGTGTTACTTAAGAAAAAAGAAAAAAATGTTATGAAGAAGTATTCTCTTGTGTTTTGTAGACACTTCAAATATTAGCAGGTATGCAATCTTAAGAAAATAATATGAAATAAAATAATACGTAGGGATTAAAAATCTTTTTAACATTCCAATTAGTTATTAACAAAAATTATGAATTAAAATTGAAATAAAATATTTAATATTAAACTGAAAATATTTTTAAATATCTTTTTCTACATTTTCTTTTTTTGTCAAAAATGAAATCTCGAATATATTTCATGACAAATAAAAAGACTGGACACTGTTTGATTTGGACATTTGAATACATAAATAAAGCAATTCAATATACTACAACTGGTTACAAACTTTTAATTAAACAATGTCGTAACATAGAAAAGCAGAAGGAATATTTTTTATGTGTTATACAGATGTTCTACATTGCTATTAGTAGTGATATAGGAACGTTTAATATATAGCATTTCATTGTTGCCAGCATTTTAATATCATTCATAAGCACCAGTTGAATCAAAATTCACATTTCATTTCGAAAATTAATTTAAATAAGAGTTGCGCAGACAAATGATATTTTACATATTATCACAAAAAGAAATCATAATGAAAATTATATCAAATTTTCTAGATCAGTTGTGGCAACACCACTTTGTGCGTGGACCGTGTACTTTGTTCCTATGCTGCACACTATGTTGGAATTTTTATATATATATATATATATATATATATATATATATATATATATATATATATATATATATATTATTATTATTATTATTATTATTAGGAAGTTGTCTAATCATTAGCAATCATGTTATTTTCTGTGTTTTTAGAATTAAACATTATTTGTTTAGTAATTTTTTAGCATCATTGTGTTTAGTAATTTAATTTTTTTGTTAAATATTGGCAGTTTAGATATTAACTGAATTTTTCTAAATAAAGAAGACTAATAAATGTTTCGATGCTTTCTATATTTGAAAGTAAATTATTCAATCAATAAAGCAATCGATATAGAATACCATCCAATAAATATTTCAAAGTTTCAATACATTTAATTTTTTGTGGAATTATAGCAACTTTATTTATCAATGTTTTGAATGAATGGCTTAAAACTAATGGATGTTGGCTCTTCATTGCATGCTTTCACATTTATTGCAACTAGTATCGAATTTCTGTTCCTCTATGAAGAAACTAACTCTTCCGTACATTAACTTTTTTCTCCTTAGCTCCTTTCTGGAATGGTTCATTGGCCCTGGACCCTTGTCATTAGCACATCCATTCGACCATTTAGTTGTTGTTGGCACGATTCCGTACTACTATTAGATACTCTAGTTGTCACTAGACAAGAGAATCTCTCAGTATTCTAGAATGAATCTGATCAACAGATACAAGGTAATCCAATCGGAATTATTCCTGCCCCCAGTCTTACGGAATTCCTCCCAAAATCTATAAATTGAATTCTTGATCTTTTTAAGACGAACCATACATTTTAATTTTAGTTTTAATTACACACATTAATCCTATTTCCCTTGTTACAGTAGATGTACAATTTTAAAGTATGACCAGTTAATACATAATTATATGACAACCATTATAGAATTTTTTCCTCTGGTTTACCATGCTTTTTAAGTAGCATAGTCGTATCTATCTCTTGTATCGAACGATTTCTATTCGGTCACTAAGCCTTCAAAACAATATCCTTTTATGTTTTATTATGCTATATGGTGAATATAAATGGAAGATATATATTCTTAACTATTATTTTCTTCCATTCAAATTCATTATATTTTGACTAAAATTTAACGAATATAAAATTATGAAAATGCTATATATACATATTTATTATGATTTATTACTATTACTTCATATAATATTTCAAGCTTATGTCAGCATGACTAGCATGCTATGGTAATGTCATGACTTTATGCAACATCATAGTTATATGGTAAAAGTCATCATGAATATCATACATTATAGAATTCCGCGTTGTCATACCAATTGCAGAGGCAAAATGTTTCTTAAATATCAAGCGATTATTAGTTGATATTAACATTTGATTAAAGCAAAGAAAAAAGCCTTAAACCTGATTTTTCATAAAATATAAAATAACACATTCTCAACTGCTCTTGGTATGAAAAGACAGACATACAAAAAGTTGTTTCAGTCATAAATGTTAGACGCTGATGATTCATTTGGGCTTCCGAATTAGTTGTTAATATCCATGTGTCGATTAAAATTTCTAATTAGAAATTTCCAATAAAAGAACATGATTGAGAATTCGACGTATAATCTATTCATTTTGTGAAAATGTTAAAACATTGTGATTGTTTCTTTTAATAAAAAATAGTGAGAAGACGAACAAAATAAAAGAAAGAATAACCTTATAAAAGAAACTATAAAAAATAAAATATACATTCTTCATACTTTAGTATTCGATATTTGAATGATATGACATGTAATACCTATGTTTATAAATCAAAGTTAAAATTAAAAGTCCAACCGGAACGAATTTCGGTCTATAAAGTAATAATTTTAATGCCTTCTTCTTTAGACCAAATGACTAAGATAATTGCTCTTTTCTCTTCTCGACGTTATATTCATTTCCTTTTTAGACCACACAGCACCATCCTACAATATTAGGTGCAAGTAAATGGAAATCCCGATTTTGAATGCGACACGCTGAGAATAGGATAGGAATATTTCATCAGTGATTTGGGGACACATAATCTATTGCTAACATAGAACTATATTTATGGTGACAAATTGATAATTTGTGCTCTTAGCAATTGAGATTTTTATGATTGGATGAAATATCTTCATTATGACTTGGGATGTTTAAATATTGTTCCAAACTTCCTCACTGCCCTTTAGAGTGGAATTGCTTATAAGAGTCCCTTTTAAACATTTTATATTTTTTTTCCATCTAGATGAAATTTAGAGTACAATGAATACAGTTAGTGTATCGTAGTTTTAAGATGGCTGTCCCAAGGAATGTTAATCTTTATTTTCTGTGCTAAAACACAAACTAAAGAAAAACTAACTCAGTGTGTTTTAAATATCTTTGTATGGGCTAGAGAAATACGTGATGACTGTCAGCTATTTTCAACATTATTACCAAGTTTATGCGAGGAAAATTATAGTAAAAATTTTGTGTACAATATATATTGATGACTTTTATAGGTCTATTGATTCCACATATTGTTATCCATTGATCGTCATCAAAGTCAAAAGATCAATAATTCATAACATAACAGATGGATTTGCTCCTTATGAATTCAATATTAAAAATAAATATAAAAATAAGTTTTTTCTGTATGATATTTTTTATATTTGAATTCATTACTATTTTTCCTAAAAAAATCTTATCTGTATATAATTACAGCAGTGTTTATTTTTGCAGTGTTCTATAGCTATTATCTGCTTTTCAAATTTATATAGAGTGGTTAAAAATTTAGATTCTGACAGGAGAATTCTCTTACGTAGCATACATGATCAAATTTCAGTACCTTTCTGACTGATTTTATAATTATACTTTCATTCTGTTCAACAGTACAGAAAAATACCTTAATTTAGGTTGAAACACCATTATTTACTTTTAATACGATTATTTTTTAAACCAAAATGCACCACAAAATATTCTTCTTATGAATAAAAAAAGGACTTTTTATACATAATACAGCGTTTATTTCATTATTGAAATCATTTAGGACATTTTCAAATATTTACTGAACAAAATTTGGCATAAAAATTGTAGAAGTTATGCATTAAGTTCTAATCATTATTATGAAATTTGCGTTTTTCTTTTTACAAACAAATGACATAAAAATAAAATAATAAATAATATATATAAGAGTAATAATAAAGGAAATACTGTTGTATAAAATAATAAAGCATAAATAAAGAAGTTTCGTGTTTAGAAATTGAGCATGGTGATTTTAGCATTAAATTATACCATTGTTTTAAATTAGACTAAATTAATATAAATAAAATAACCTAAACAAAAAATAAATTAAAGAATTTTTGCGGTAAAAATTTAACTAAGTGACACAGCACAATATATATAATGAAAATTATTGGTTACTATTAAATATAATCAGAAATCTATTAAAAGAAGAAACATTCGAATATTGTGTTTATAAAATACAAATTCATTATTTACAACGATGGCATTACATGACAAGACATATTCCAGAAATGTGATTTATAGAATTTATTAAAAATCTTTGAGCTCATTTTAATATTTTGCATAGAGATACAACAATCGAAAGAAATAATTTAAATGCACTGTATTCAGTATTACAAAACAATTCTAAAGTTGCAAAGTAGTAGAATTCTAATTCTTTCAGAAAATTCTAAAAGAAGTTCAACAAGTCTAAGAAAATATTTCACTCCTTTCAAAAATATTGAGGATTGAATTTCTTTGGAAACTTCCTTAAACACTCGTGTAAATCATTTTCAGAAATGAAGTCATTTTGTTGAAAAAGGGAAAACTTCATGACTCTTTTTCAACAACTAAGTTTTCTCAACTTTTTTACAAGAAAAGAAAAATATTTTTGACAAGAGTCTATTTACAATCGTTTGTATTCGCTCTGTTTGGGGTATTGGGATATGGTAAAAAATATATACATCTTGGTAAAAACTTTCTACCAAACTCTTATTTCAGAATTCTTCGAAAACACGTAAGAATGCGGAAAAAGTGATTTTTGCGAAAATAAACTAAACTTACATTCCCCAAAACGTGAATAGTTTATTTTTCCTATTTGACTTTTTCTCAGAAAATTGAGATATATTCAGAGTTGAAAAGTTAAGTATTCAGTTTATTTTTGCTTGAATATAATTATGTTATACCTTTTGCTTTATCGTAAAATAAACAATCTTTCATAGATAGTAACATTTTTAGCTTTTTAATTTAATTCTTTTTTGAAAGATTTTAGGTAAAAATAATTTGGTAAGAATGTCGTCTCCGAAAAAGAAAATGGCAGCATTTTTGAGCTTTTGTCAAATTTCAAAATTATATTCCACAAGAAATATTAAGCTGTTATATAAACACCTCGATAAAAGTATTCGCAATCTATTTACATAAGTTTTATGCATCGGAATCATTATTTACATTTTATGTCAAGGTATTTTTCTTATTAGATCTTACGCTCTTATATTTTATATCACCATTTTATTTCCAAATTATCATTTTTACTTTTTCGTATAAGAAGTATTGAAGGAAAAAAAAATTTGTAACCGCCAAAAAATTCACACTCCATATTATTACGATCCCCATGTTTCAAACCTCCATGTGTCCAAAAAATATATTTTTAGAATTATGACTGTATGTGAACAAGACATCTTCGAAATAATTTGGGCTAGACATAATTTTGTATGTCATCTTAAACTAAATGTCTGGATTTGAGTCAAATTTTAAACAGAATCCACTCAGAGGTAACCCATCTGTCTAGCAATCCGAATACAAGTTAACATGACAACCCCAATACAAAGAAAGATAGGTGAATATAAGCTAAACATATTTAGCATTAAAAGGGTAGATATATATTATATTTTGAAATAAATCAGTGAAGGAATTGACATTCATTGTTCTGTAGCATAAACGAGATAATGACTCAAATATATGAAATTTTGTTTGTGATCTTATTCATGAAACTGAACATTGTGTCGAATTTTGTTTTTAATCGATCTGAAAGGAGACATTCTAAATATACATTTGGCTTTTTGGTATTTGTGTATTAACCACATCCTAGCGATTGATATATAAAGATCGCTTACTAATAATGTTTTTCATAACTAGTGTTTGCCCCTTGTATGTTTTTAATAAGATCATGAAAGTGTGTAAAACGAATTAATCATGACGAAAGTAAATGCGACTTGATAAATGCAGACTACAAATATGAATTTACTTAAAGAATCTACCTATAATATAAAACTATTTTAGAATGAAAATCATATTTTTTAATGTGTTATTCGAATGCATTTGGAAAAAAAAAGCTATTTTCTCAAAATTATTTTTATTATATTATATTTTACATTATATATATATATATATATATATATATATATATATATATATATATATATATATATATATATATATATATGTATAATGTATATAATTAGAAATAAAATACAAGAAAATTTAATTGCACTTAACAGCTCGAAACTAAATTGTAAACAGTTGTATAAATAAGCCTTTTCCCTTTTTTTTATTTAATTTATTTAACAAAATCCTTTTTCTATCTGGTTTACTTTATCGTATATCGATAAATTTGATTTGCTGAAGAATTTTAATAACTGAATTACTTAACTGATGTACACATTTCTGATAATAGGCTCAAGGAAAAATACAGATGATACATATTGCAAATATTAATTGATAAAATTAATACTTGTCGGTGAACTATCCTATTTCAATTTAAGTGATTGAAAAAAAAATGAAATTTGCCGATTTCGGTTATACAAGCAGTTTATAATAAATATTCATTAAAATTCAGAAAACGATAAAGAAAAAGAATTCCAAAATATTAAATTTAAAAGAAAGAAAGACACTAGAAGAAAGATAAAAGAATATTGTATTAATTTAGTAAGTTTTGAAGGGAAAATATTTTTTTTAATTTAATTGAAAAAAAAAATAACTAAATTCATATTTATCGAAATATGGCTAATAAATAACCTGACGTTCTTGAAAAAAGATTATTAAAACATTATCTAAAATATCTCTCTAAAGTTCTGCATACATTTTGTTTATAATAAAGCTTAAAAATTAAACAAAACTAAAACTACAATGATGAAACACTGTAAGCAACATTTGACTATCGAGGATCTATGTGCAATGTGCATTCCTAAAAATATTATAATTTGTAAGAATTTTCAGTTATTGCTAAACTTATGATTCAGTTTTTAACTTATACAGCAATAATTATACAGGATACCCACTGAAATACCTTATACTTACATTTAAATTCAGAACGATGGTCTTCTTACAGATACATTGTTATGAATTACTTGTTGTGATCACTTAAAATGTCATATAGTGACAAGCTCCGGATTCAGTGCTCCTTTATAAAATATATCCAAACTAAAGGTAAAATATCAATTGCAAAATTATAGAGTGTTATCGATTTAGTTCAAGAATACACATAGTGATAAAAATAAAATGCTCCAAATTCAAATTAGTTTCCTCGCCATGTACGAAATTGTGACGTCATAGACGTACCAATAAGGCAATAAATAAACAAGCAAAACTATTTATCACAAGATACTTTTATTTCCGATGTTCAAACTGCTTTCCGTCATCTACAATGCAGATTTCGGCCCTTATTTGAATTTCATTTCCTACACATTTTGCAATATCATTTGTTGTGTCCACAAAAGCTTCTGTAACAACTTACTGGAAAAACTCGACAGTGGTGTTGAAATTTGGTGTCGGAATCATTCTTACAGGAAAAACGTATATTAGAATTCTCCTTTTTTTTTCTTCTTTTGCTTATGCTTGATGTCAAGATTTTGGAAAACGCAGACAAATAAATGTGCATTTTAAGAGTTCTGTTCTTGATATTATGATAAGATAATTAATTATATGATTTTAAATTAAATTTGTCGCAGTTGAAAATGTTATGTTTTTGGTACTAACATCCTACGCTTTATGCTCAAAATCCTTGTTTTATGTCTTTCACCCTACTCAAGTTCTTTTATACATTTTCTCCAGTGAATTACAAGATAGCTTAACTTAATTTTTATAATTGAAATTAACGTTGCTTAATTCTTGGTCAATACCTCTAAAATGAAGTAAAATCATTAGAATTATAGCAGTTCCCTTAAATAGTTGGTTAATTTGCAGTTCCACACAATTAGGAATTTGAAGTGAATTGTGAGATAGGTATAATACCCGAAATCATATAAATATTATTATATGATGCTTTATTCATTTTTCTCTAAGACTAAAATTGATTGCATTTCTAGAAAGGTAAACAAAATCTATATTAAAAATAAAATTATGTTTTTCACTTGCCTGAAATATACTCTTTTGACTGTGCTGAAAAGGCGTAAACAGTTCAGATTTTTGAAAATATTGTCAGAATTTAAAATAGAAAAAAATATTATACATAATAAAAAATATAAATTGTTCTATCAAAAAAAAGTAAAGACTTTCTCATATAAAATATTTCTCTTAATCTATTTGCATCATTAATATATATCTCCATAGAGGTTTCTTGGACCTTCTTGATCTTATTAATACTGCTTATGAAATCAAGTGGTAACATATCAAATGATAATAATTATGTTAAATAAATTCTTCAAATTAATATGATCAGTTTTGTGCAATAATCTTTTTGATTTGTCAGTATTTTCAAAAAGAAATCTATTTAGTGAAATCCAGTAAGTACAGGAGAATCCAATAATGCATGTTTGCTCTAACCATTTCCTAATCCGGATTCCTTCATAGAATAATAGTCCAGTCAAAATAGGTCTGCAAATTTGTCCCTGTATATATTACCGATTTTTGAAGTTTAAATTAAAAAAAGAAATAATCCGAGAGAAAAAATTTAGTTATAAAGTTGTAATTAGTAAAAGATTTATAAAATAAGTTGTAGAATGCCACTATTGCTCTATTAAATCAGAAATAAATAAAAGAATAAGTGCATTTTTAGATAAAACATTTTTTCATCTTTTTTTTAAAATTTCGGGGAATGATTTGGAATTCTAATCAAACATTTGTTTTAAGAAAAGAAATGGCTGGCAAAAATTCAGATATTTCGTGAATTACGATTTGAAAAACTTCAACTCGTGCAAATGATCGGAGAAGTCATGGTAAAATGCCTTCATTACTTATTAGGTACTTTCAGATTAATCAGAATTCGTCAGCGGAAAAAATAAATCTATTTGAAAAATGTTATTCTCCGATTTCAAATGATATATTTATGATCTAATTTCAAAGAGATGTCAGATTACTGGCTGGTAATACTGTTGCAAATTCAGATGCTTGTTTTGGATAACCAGGAATAAAAATATTCAACAGTGAATGTTTTTAGTTATATTGGCTAAAGCATTAACATCTTTAAATCAATGTGAAACCATACCACTCAGTATAAAGCGCCATCCATTCTCAAACATTTCATCAATGTTTGGCATACTATCTTGGCAATATAAATTAAAAAAATCTCCATTGCAATATACTCAAAGAAGAAATGCACATTTAATCCACAAACCATCAATCAATCTTCTGTTTAATCAAGCATCCTTCTCTCTCTCCATTTTTTTTTTATTTTTCATAACATAACCAACACTTATTTCTACATTTTAAAATATGTACTTTTTTCATAGAATAGAATGCAAAGACTTTAAGATTACGTACGTTGTCTTACTTTTTATTAGTATGCAGCTGAAAATTATCGCCTAAAAAGTGCATTCCATGTTTTTGACATCAAAGTAATAACTTTTTTAGAAAAGGAAAAACGTTGTAGGATATGTGATGGACACACTTAAGTTGTCGTTCTCTCTCTCTCATAGAGCATAATGGATGAGAATGTGATGGTGCCTACAAGCAGTTAAGCCATCGTATTCTGAAGTTAAGTTATGTGTCAGCTGTTTGCAAATGGTACCCATAATGAGAAAAATTCGAGTTAGACGGTTAAGATATGATGTCATTATATGTAGATTTGTGAAAGGATGCTTCAAATAAAGCTTCTAAATATTCTGAACACCAATGTATGCACCTTTTTTGGTATTCCAAAACTTTGTCTCAAGGTGAGAAAATGTTCTACTAAGTTTTTTTGTCCATCATTAAGAAAAGAAAGAAAGGAATATTTTTACGTTATAATGGGGTATCTGTTTCCAGACATTTTCCACGATAAAAAAATCTTTTCTTATTTGTTATATCATGATATAGATATGCATACTAGGAGTAAGTATACAGAAATAGTTTGCAGCTACAAAAATAAGTGCATCCATATTAAAGGAAATTGTCTTACACTAAATGGGACAAAAATGTTAGTAGTAGATGAAATAAAGATTTAGGTATTTATCTAAATCACAAAAATATCTTATATATATTATTATATCGCAATTGAA
The DNA here is from genome assembly GCF_947563725.1 of Argiope bruennichi. NCBI lineage: Eukaryota > Metazoa > Arthropoda > Arachnida > Araneae > Araneidae > Argiope > Argiope bruennichi. The sequence continues at coordinate 69,529,732 of NC_079155.1, forward strand.
TGTATTCTGCAATAGTCTTGAATATTATTTACTGTGCAGAAAACCGGTTTTAGTAAAATAAGTACAAAATGATTTTTTTAAAATCTAAATATATACACAAATGTAAAAACATTACAGTGAGAATGGAAGAAAATGTTTTATTGAATTGTTTAGTTATAAAATATTTGAACATTAACCATATATTTTATACATATATATACATCATGTTTTTATCATATGTTTACCATAAAAAATGAAGAATGTCTATATACTACATATATAAAATTTTTTAAAAAAATCCACTATTGTATACATAACAAATTGTGATTAAATAGATAACTTCTAAATATTTAGTGAAAGCGAAATAAAATAAATTATTTTCTCATTCAGTGGCCTAAAATAATAAAGTAATGTAGATTCGTATCTCAGTCAATTTTTGATTTTGAAAATTAGAATTTTTTATGCTTATATTATTAGTAAAGGATTTTAATAAATAGAATCTGTAGTGCCATAGAGATGTACCCAAATTTAGATTTTGTAATTATTTCAATAACACATTTATTGACTGAAACAACAAAAATATAATGGTCTATAGCATATTTTTATACTTAGAGATATATATATTTACTCCTGATGGTTTAGACAATAGCTTTTGGGCTATAATTGATATTTTCCTCATAAAAAAAAATGAAATTTGTTTTCAACACTTTAATTTTTTTTTTAATGAAAACGTTTCAAATGTTCCTGTAGACTGGTTTAAGGTGACATAGTTTTTTTTATTTCAACAATATTTCACTCTGTTACAAATTACTAATAGAATATCTGATGGTTCAGAAAAATTCTAGTCTTTACAAAGTTCTTTTCTTAAAGTTCTAATAGTAAAATTCTATAATTTACATGTTAAGCTTTTATCAATTTAACTTCTTATTGAATTAAAACATTTCAAATTTTCCTGGAGATTGGTTAAGGTGGCTGATTTTTTTTTATTAAAGTATTTTTTTCTCTTTATTATAAATAACTAATAGAATAGCTGAGGGAACAGAAAAAGACATTCTTTATAAATAAATTCACTTGAACTAAAGTAATTTCGGAGCTCTAGAGTAACTAAGCAAAATAAATTAAAATGTATCATGGTATCAAAAACCTTATAATCTGATTCGGAAGATATTCAAGACTCAGTAATTATTAAACAGTTTCAAAAATGTACGAAAATAAAATTGATCCCAGAAACAAAACTTTCTTTAGAAAAGTAATATATGAAAATACTTTAATATTATTCAAATTAAAATGTAAATATCAAATACAGTGTTATTAGTTTTCTTTCATATTTAAGTACGGAACTAGAGAATAAATATTAATGAGGTAATTTTAATACTGCGTATTTGCTGCCAAATGCTGCCGGCTTACGATGTTGGAGCCATTCAAAGATCATAAATCATATATGAAAAGATGGAAAGTACCTATCAAAATAGTTTTCTACTTAAATGGAACAAATGGTATTTCATCTATGCTCATTCCTTAAAATTATATTCAAGAAGTCTTTGGGAAAATGCATCTTTCAAACACTTGAAGTTTCAGAAATTTTGAAAAGCTTTGAAAATAAATATCTATCTGGAGCGCCTATTCGTTAAGAAGATAGGGAAGTGAATATCAGTGGGTCGATTTTATCTTAAAGGAATTTATTGTTCAGAAATATCTTTTGAAAGTATCGGTTTATGGAATTGCAGAAATTTGATAAAGTGTGCTTAAACTTTCTCTTCAAAAGCGCAAGAAATAATGGATTGAGTTCCTTTGGAGTGGTTTAATTTGAAGGAAACGTTATCTCTTTATGGAAAAATTATGAAGAAAATCGAATTACAGGTACTTCAAAAGAAAAATTCAATACTTTCTGTAGCCATTGATACTGTAAAAAGAAAACAAAAAGCATAAAAAATAGTCTAAGATATTCAAGTATATAGATTTATTTTATAAAAAAAAAAAAAAAAAAAATACTATGATATTTCTAATACTTGTTGATTTTAAATAAAAGCAATCTGCATTTGATTTAAAATAATTCACGTAAATGGTAAAGTATTCTTAAACAATTTATTCAATAAGTTAAATTTTACTTTATATCTGAAGTAAAGGTAATTAAAACAGTTTTAACTACTCTGTTTTGTCAATTTTAAAGTTTACAGTACTATATCAATTAAGGGGAGGATAAGGATTTGGAAATATATTCATTTTTTTTTGTTTGTAAAAAATAATAAATGTGTTCAAGCATTTCAAGATTTACCTTAAAAAATCGAATAAAATATTGCCTTTAAATCCTCTGTTACTCAAATAAAAAATGATTTTCAAAAAAAAAAAAACGAGTCTTTTTAACATTTCTAGAAGAATATATGCAAAAAAATAGTATTAAACGCTCAACGTGAGAATATGACAAACTTAAAAAAAGCGGAAATCTTGAAATGCCATTTTACAAAAAAAAGAAGAAAAAATTGCATGCATGAGAGATATGGCTGCAGTAGTCGTTGAAGAAACTTCCCAGTGTAGTTCTTTATACTTCATGTGCCTTATTTGGCATGCGAGATGGTAAAGTGATGGATTGCTTGTCGTATAAATCTATCACAGAAGAAACAATTCGCCAGCGTATCGAGGAAAATAACCTTGATTGACTACGCCCATCTGTAGAAAACAATTGGTCAGATCGGAACGGGTAATGATAAAAAGGTTTTGATCATGGACAATATTTGCAAAAAAAATATTAGCATTTACCCGATGTACTACAGCGTTACTTTAATTATTTTTTAACTAAATTTTTTTCGCATGATCTGAAATATCCGTTGATCTAATCATTTTTTCTGCTACAAGAGAAATAATAAATGGACGAGTCGTGAATACTATCTGTGAGTTAGTGCTGGTTTCAATTACCTAACCTACAAATTTGCCTGCCTAATTTAAAATATGCTAGAGATAAGAAAACAAGGTTTAAGTTAAAGAAAATTTAATTACAACATATTTACAAGACTTTGTATAGTTGCAAGATTAGTGAAACACGCTTAAAGATTAAGTCAGAATCGTTCCGGTCGCGGCAGTGTTTGTTTTTTTATTCTTGCTTCGCTGGTTTAAAAATAGACTGAAGGAATCGTTGATTTGCATACTTGCCCAGATCAAAAATAACCACAAAGCGGCACTGTCAATTTTATTTGAACCTCGTGGCAAATGTCAGTTTTTAGTTGCACTTTGTAGTACCGCTACAGGGTTGTCAATTTGAACCTCGTGGCAAATGTCAGTTTTAGTTTCACTTTGTAGTACCGCTACATATCTAAACCTTTGAAATATAACAAGACGCCTTAAAATTGTAATTCTGTTTATGTTTAAAAATTTGTTATCAAATTTCACGTTAAAATTCGGTTTAAGAAGTAGTTTTTAGTCGTCATAAGTGTCCAGCATTAGAATATCATAAAATTCACTTTAAATATCTATAAATATTTGATTCTTGATTCTACAGAATTCTTATGCTATTATGGCCTTTTCTATTCTTGATTCTATTGAATTCTTATTCTATTCTTGCATATTCTATTCTTAACTCAATTGAGTTCTTATTATACTCTTGCATATTCTATTGATTTTTTATTCTATTCTTACATATTCTATTCTTAATTCTATTGAATTCTTATTATATCCTGGCATATTCTATTCTTAATTATTTCCAGTTTGAAAACATTCGTGATCATTGATCTTTGATTAAACTGCTATTATATCATTAATTATATCACGAAATTACATTGCGGAATATTCATAAAAATACCAGGTTTTCTCTCTAATCGATTCTAATAGCTAATTTATCTATCGTTAAATAAAAACACATAGTTTTGACTCGAATGTTACGTTATTTTTTGCCAATAAGTAAGCAGGGTAAATTAATCTAAGTATTACAAAAAAAAATAAGAATTGTCACATAGTTGTATCAAAATAGTGTACAGACGTTTATAAAGTTTTTAAAAAACCGCTTACATCTTTAAATTCCGAGTGAGCCCAAGGTGTTAATCAAGTTCTTGTCAAATATTGTCAGAGACTTCAATCAAACGTACATCATCTTTAAAAACACTAGACACAGAATCTTTGATAATAGCTTTGTATCAATATTGTTACAAATCTGTAGTGTTGCTTCCCAGCATGGTTAGTTTGTTCACCGGGAAAACCACTTTAGATCAGCTATGTTGGATTCTGATCGGATACCGAATCAGCGATTTCAGAGCTAGGCGATAAACTTGGCAACCGTTTGATGATTTGGCGACGAATTTAGCGACTTTGATGATAAAATAGATAATACTGGAAAATTCCTGAATTTTAGCGATTGAGCCAATAGGAACCGAGATATTCAAGATAGTTCCAGAACCTTCTCTACCCGCCTCCAGGAACTATAAAAAGGCCGGCATTCTCGTGCCAAAGTCAGTCGTCAAAGAGACGTAATCGTCAGAAAGAGTCAATGGCGAATAGTTTGATCAGTCCTGCGAAGTGCAAGCGTTGTGTTGAGCTCAAGCGATTGCTCAATTGAGCTATGTGAGGCGTAGCCAGTCGTGTAGTAATGCGTTGGCAGTTGGATACAGCTAAAGTGAGGAGACAGTGGTGAATTGCAAACGTTTGGAGAGACCGTAGAGTAAAGCTACGTAGAATTCTTCTTTCTGCTGAATTCTGTCTGGCCGCTTTGTGTGCTATGGTTGTTTTTACTACTGTTTATTGTAGTGTGCTGCCATGTATTGAGTGTGTACCTCTTGGTTGTATATTTGTCGTCTTTGTGTTAGAATCATCTTGTTTAATAAACGTCTCCGCCTTTTACTAAAGAAATGTTTCTTCATCCACCAATAAGTCGGAAAAAGAACCTCTTGAAACCCCGTTACAATATCTTCAACTGTAGCTAAAAACACTTTGTCCTTTAGGAAATATCAAAACTGTCATAAATAGTTATTCATTTCATGAAACCAAAAACAAATCAAACTTTTTCTATCGTTGACAAAATTTTGATCACAATCGAATGTAAAATCACTATTCTTGCATGTGTTGCATTATCTGTTGATCTAAAACTGTTTAAGAACACTAATATTAATAAAATACGGAAATCAAAATACTGTCATACTAAACTACTACAAATTCAAAATATTACCATAGCGAAAGTTTTCCCTACAATATTCATTGTTCTTTTTGTAACATTTTTTAGTAATCAGAGAAATATTTTATCACCACCCTGTATTTCTAACAATAATAATAAATAAACATACTTTTATAAAATTTATTGATCATCTTAATCATATTCAGAGGATTGCTTTGATAGCTTTAAATAAAAAAAATGATTTAGGTTGTGAAGAATTGAAATTGCAATTTTGGACGATTTTTGATTATTTTAATTTTACTAGTTGCCTCATCCCTCGGTGGCACCTGAAATGATGCTGAGAAGCTTACGGCATGGTGGTTTGTTCTCGTCACTATGTAGAAGTACACGAAAAGGTAGGGATGTTGCTCCCCCCATCTATGACGGGAAATACTTCCTTAAGGAAGGATTGTACCATGGCCGTTGATAGGATTCAACCTGCTAGTGTTGCTATAGCGGCGGTCCGGTCATTCAGTAATTTTATCCGTGTGCTTTCGGACTGGTCAGAGAGTCAGTAATATGTCTTACTAGTTGCCTCAAAGATGGATATCCAATCAGTGGATAACACTCCTATAAGAAGAGCGTTGATTGGGCTATACTAATGAAATTTAATATAAAGTTTTATTTAATCTCTGCCAAAAAATATTTTCCTTTATTTAGAGTGTTAGAATATTAAAGATATTTTCCAAATATTACAAATTGGCAAAAGACTGTATAAAAATTTAGCTTTCTTAATTTTTAGCAATACATTTATAGAATTAGATAGCATAAAATATAATTTGTAAAATCATTCTTTAAATAATTTAAAGAATTTCTCACTAGAAATGTATGGCTATTTCTAATTATTAAAAATTAGGGATTGAACCACGATTATAATAGGATTATGTATACAATTGGACTCTATACATAATTATATGTTTACCTAGGATTTCGTATGCAATATATAAATGTAAAGGAATATGCACACATACTTTATACCACGATTATGTATACGTTTCAGCATTGCAGCACGTTTTTCAGCAATCTTAATTTTAAATTTTGCTTTCCAAAATGAGAAAGTTTCAGAAATCTTAAAAACAGTCTGAAGAGAATGGCATATTATTTCGATTAAAATAATAATAAACTGAAACAAAGGGAATAAAATGCATGGCATTGTATTTAGTTTATACTAAACAGAAGAAAATTACAAAGATTATTTGAAAAAGCGGAAAGGGTGGTATCTACAGTTTTATTCAGGAGATAATATTCTATCGAAAGACATCCATTGTCATGCTAATAACAGCTGTTTCTCTGTAATTATATTTCACTTGTAGTATAATAATTAAACTCATTGATCTGCCCGCTGAGCTTTATTTGTCGTCACAGAGTAAAATGACAGTTATCTAATTTTAATTACAAGCATTTGTTAGCGAGTAAATCAATGCACAAAGAACATAAGGAAATATCTAAGCAGACTTTATCTTATCTTTGTAGAGGGAATACCCATGGCGATATTATAAAAGAAAAGAAATTTTCGAAATTTAATATTATCAGACTGTTGATTATTCCATATGACATATGGATAATTTAATCATAAAGGGTTAGATGCATGCTGGTTTGATAGCTAAATAATAATATCACTATCTGGGCATATACAATACCATCCATTTTCTGGATCAGTTGGTTCCACATCATCGATTAAAGAAAATTTCAATAAAGTCTTTCATTATTAACTTATTCTTAATGAACACTCAGTAATTTTAAACTTCAAATTTTGAAGGACACCCAACAAATATGATTTTAGAAGCTTAATATATTTATTTTCATTTTACTAGGCTATTTTCTAATTTATGGTCATTTCACAAAAAATTGGAGCTTTATTTAAGAGGAAAGGTTTAATGTTTTACTAATGCTAATAACGTGTGTTTGATTCGAAGAATTGTCACAAAAATATAAACAAAGGATGTAATAGTATTCATCTTTGGAATTTAGTAGATACTATATATTATATTTCATGATATAATCTCAAAAGTATTTCAACAGCAATATTTCTTATTCAATAGCAAATCGACAGTCTATAGTGAGAAAAGAAAGTTCCAAAATGAAAGAGAGAAAATATACTTTTATACAGACTAACATCTTTAAAAAGCCACAAGCCTGAAATCTTTCTCTCTACCAATTAATTCCAATGTAACATACCACGCGCATCTGGAACCCATTACCAATAAAGAATATAATGTTTGAAGAAGTGTTTGGAATTAGTCATTGTAGTGCAATTTGCATGCTTTAATAATCAGTTGATAATCAGTTTCACATTGAATGCTAAACTCACTTTTCTGCAACTTATTATATCAAGAAAATACTTAACTACAGAGCTTATGAATTTATTGTGTTTTAATTTATACTATTCTCCCCTAAATATATACTTTATTATTTCCTTTGTGAAGAAAAGCTGTAACTGTACCGATAACTGTTTCAAATTGCTGCTCATTCAGTTTATATTGGAATCAGATATTATTCCGCCATTTTTTAAACTTTAGAAATTCTATCGTTCCATTTTACAAAAATGTCACTAATTTTCTATGCACACACATAAATTATTAAATGTATTTAAATTACAAATCACCAAAATTCCCTACCATTTATTTTCTGAATTCAACACCACATTAGGATATAGAACGTTATTTTACTCTGATTTAATGTTCACATTTCTTGCATATACATATTTTTGTTGAAATTCAATCATCACATTCGTCAGTGAATAATGGTTTCGATATAGCTTATTGGCGTGCTATTTTTGACGATAAATTGCTGGAACGTCATTAATAATAATGCATAATAAGTATCAAGTTATAATTTTTGACTCCCTTTATCCGACTGATTAAAACCAAAATGTAGTTTAAAAAAAGCTACACTGATAATCAAAGATTTACATACCAAATTCCATTCATGTAAGTCATGATGGTTTTTATTAATCGTTTTTACATATATGGGAAAGTGCAAACTGACCTATAGTCACTTACTTGCCAGGTTAAGTCCAAAATTTCTTTAAAATGTATTCTTTTCATGCAAAAACTATAAATCAAATTTCATTCGGCTAGATTTCAATTTTTCAATTATTGCATTTTAGTGCATTAACAATTACATAACTACAGACTGTGAATTTATTGAAGAATTTTATGTTTGAAAATGAATTCATGAATGAATTTGATTCAACATTTGATTACAGATTTAAATCTAGAATACTACTCCTGTTTACCAATACAGCATTTTATGTTTTGATTTTAAGTTTTATTATGTTGCTCTTGCGTTTTATAATGTTTACACATACCAATTTCCTTAGAAAGAATTCCGTTCAAAATTTGAAAGAATTCGACTGATTAAGTGCGAAGTCCATTTGACAAATTCCCTCCGTTTCCGAAAATATATTTTTCAAACTCAATAAAATCTGAAGCATGGGAATTTGACAAAATCTCATATTAGAATATTTTACGATTAACATAATACGTTTTTACGCACTTCGTATAGGAAAAGGTAGGACATGTCGATTTTTTTGCCGGAAATTCATATAACAGTGTCTTAATCAACTTTTCTAAATCTTAATATCTCATTAATACAGGTGAGGTATAATCAGTATTCAACACTAAATGCATTATCGACTAATTTAATGATCCAAATGACAAGAACCATTATGTTGGTAAGGATAAATATATTTCTAAGGATAACTCATTTTTAAGATGTTATATACATAACTCGCAAACAACGTTACTTTCACTGAAGAAAGGTCCCGATTATCTATGAAGCTACATAAAAAATTATTAACGACTTTCATTAAGTTTGCAGCTGCAGCTGAAAACGCCATCTCATTTGTGACTAAATTCCCTGTGACTTCAATTAGGAAAGACTGCATTTGAATTTCAATTATTGCCGGTTCCATGTTAGGAGAGCGACTTTCTTTTATGCATATGCTCTTTTTTTCCACCTTTCTACTTCTTGATACAAAATCCTAATTACTTAGCTGCTTTAATTACTATTTGTAATTGCACCTTCTTTGATTAACACTTGGCTGTCTATTTTCTTATTTTGCGAGTTAGCAGTGTTTGTTTGAGCAACCTTAGTAATCACAGAAGAACGTATGTTTATTTAGGAAGTTTATATACAGTTTGTTTGCTCTCTAAACAATGGTGAAAAAATATAATAAATAAAAGACTAGACTGCCTTTGTTCGAAATAAAATAACTGTATTAAATTAAAAGAATGTTTGAAAGAGTGTCTAATGGTGTTTTGTTTTTCTTTTACAAATTTTTATATGTATTATCTAAACAAAAAAAGACTATGAAATGAACGAGGTTATATTAATTAAAAAAAAATATTGCTATTTTGTCTTTTATAAAAAGAAAGTTTTTATTTTTTATTTTATTTATTTATTTTTTTTTCTTCTTACTTATGAAAAGATGTTCATTTAAAACATAAAAAAGAAAAACAATGCAATTATTTTTATTCCAATGAACTTTTTTAAAGAAGATTGACTTTTCGCCAATTTCTGTTAAAATTATTCATTAAACATAGTGAATATTAGACTAAATGTTAATTTCTTCTGAAGTAAGTAGAAAACTATATCAGCCAAACTCTTCTCACATTAATTTATCTGTCAGAAAATATACCAAAGGATTAGCATCAAGTTTGAAATTAGACTATCACTGCCAATTATTTGCACCACGAATTTGGACAAATGTATGTTCAAAATGTCTTCAAATTTAAAAGAATTCCGCCTTATATTGAAGTAAAATCATGAAAGTAGGGTAACAATTCAGTTTTGATGAATGCACTGGTTTAGAAAATTTAAATGATGATGATTCATATTTCTATAACCATGCCGAAAAAATAAAAGGAACGTTCGTTTTCTTCAAAGTAAAGTAATTTGATATAAAATTACCAGGATATTCAAAATGTGTTAATAATTTACCTACTGCAATGAACTTTTCCTCAAATAATTGAGGCAACGATCTGCATAAACTCAATTATTTTATAATGAAACTAATAAATTTGTATTTTCAATGAATAACTGAATATAGTATATATCCATATTAAAGGTACTCAGCATACTACTATAACTCTTTTGATGCAATCACAATTGTTTATATATATAAATGTACAATTCAAATTAAAATTTTGTTTCTCCTTTAGGAATCAACACTAACAAAAATTTCTGATTCTAATTTTTCTTTAATTGTTAATTTGTAGAATGAAAAAAAGAATAACTAAAACTTCACATTATTCAAACTGAAATATTTTTTTTCACTTTCTGTCACTATACGCCGCATATGCCGAATTATAATGCTGAATGCACATGCCGAATAATAATTTCATATAATAAATTTTGTTATATATGCTTGTATTTATTTTCGAGATAGCAATACTTTTCTAAATTTAATTCTGTTATAAATGAAATAAGTAAAGTAAAACTAACAATATAAGCAGTACATATTAGAGTGTAATAGTTAATATTGTAAATAGTTTATTCCGAAATATTCTTGCTTACAACATTCGAATCATTTCATAAATTATTTATAAAATATGCTCTTTAGCTCGGAATATAATCCTTGAGCTCTAAATCAGAGATTTCAGAAGTAAGCATATATTACTTTTCATATCAAAGTATAATCCTTGAGCACTGGAGCAAATGATTTTCAGAAGTAAACATTCTTCAACCCATGTAGCATATTTAAATAATCTCCTGTAATATTTAAATAAAAACTGAAAAAATTCAAATCCTCAGCTTCTGAATTTGATATAAATTCAAATTTTTCACAACTAGGTAAAAATAGCAGATTTAATGAATGGCTTTCCATTAAATGTAGAATCTAATTTCTTTTTATTAAAAAGGCATTTATATGGACACTTAATACTTGGAAAATCAGAAATAAAGAGGAAAATGCAATGGCATACACGATATTAAAATTTTGTTCATCATACACTTATTTAAAAAGAAATTTAATTAAATTTACAACATTACCATAAATAATAATATTTCGCTGCATAAAATATAATCCTTATTAAATTCAAAGTTACGATTGTTTCATTCTATTTAAAACTTTGAAGCTTTTCTGAGATTCTAAAATAGCTTTTTAAATCTATTTGAGGATATTGAATCTTCATTATAATTAACTTACTGTTTAGTAATTGTAGATTTGATATATTTTGCAGATGATATATAACTTGAAAATCGAGATTTAGGTTAATAAAATATATTATCGTTTAAACGATTAAAACATAGTAAAATTATTTGAATATTACTTAATTTTCAAACAATCTGAAAATCAAATCTAGCATATTATACTTGAAAAAAGGAAATATTAAGCATACACGCGCTCAAATACAATTTTTCAACCGATTCATTACTCTTATTTTCCAAAATGTTTGCTTAATTTCAAAAATTGTTACAATATTACCATGTAAAATATGAAATTTTACCCCACCTTTTGAATTTATTAATGTTTCTATAAGATTCTGATTCCCAAATTAATTCTTCGTTCTAAGTTTAAGAATAATTAATATGAGACTAATAAATAAATAGTAAATAATAAAAAAAATAGTATGAGTAAAAATAGTAACTAATAGTATGAAATAAATAGCATGGTTAGTAAATAAATAATAAGAAAGATAAAAAATAATAATATATAACAGTTTCCTTTTTTTACAGTTTGAATTGTTACTAAAATTAACTGATAAATGAACAAATTAATTGTTCTAAATTACTCTAAAAATAAAGTAAAATAAAATGGAACAAATAAATTGCTCTTAATTTGGCTTAGATTGCTTAATATTATGACACAGTCAATGGAATAAAACATGTATTGTTTCTGTAACTATTCCTCTTATGACAAGAGCCACTACTTATATACGTAATTTTTATCTTAAACATTTTTTTAGCCAAAATTTCTTAAAATAAGACTTACTAGAGGAATCCATAGACTTTACATACCTTGTCTCAGATTAGAATTTTGAACCCACTCTTGTGAAGCAAAATTGGTTTACTCGAACAACCTGAAGCACGAAATTAATTTCAACGCATCTCTATTCCTAAAGATATTGAACAAGGTTAATAACACAACTGAACCCAAATCTTGACCTCATCCAAACACACGAACAGTTGAAGCAAGAGAGAAATAAAATCGAAAATTTTTCCGCCATGGACCCAAAGCAATAGTGTACAGTGAACTTTTATAATTGAATTTCTGTCCGAAGCCTACCGTCCTCTACCCCTACCATGCCTTTATAGGTGTATCAAAGCAGGATCTCGATTGACTGCACAACAATACAGAATAGTAGGGGAAAAAACTATCCTATTTTCCTTTCTTCTGTGGATTTAAAAGAACCTCGGAAAAAAAAAACCTTATGAAAGGCTCCGTGAAAATTTTATTTTTATAAGTAGATTTCTTATTCCTTTTAAAGGTTTAAAGTTTTCTTTCGAAATAAAGAAGTGTTAGATATTTGTAAATTTGAAATCAAAGAAAAATAAATTATATTTGTTTTCTCTATTTTATTTAGTGTTTTAAATAAATTCATGAAAATTTGTTTTTGGTAAAAAAGATTAAAAGTCTCGGATTAGTTTATTTAGTTATATTAACGTTCCATTTTAAAGCCACACTAGGGCTATTTTGCGACGGACCACGTAATTTTTGTCTCTTGCCATCGACGAGCTGGCCTCTCGAACTCCAAGCTGCCACACCACATCAGCGTGAAGACGCTTGGCCGTTCACCTTACCCGCTTGCTTGATGGTTCTTCTGAGGGAATCGGGTCTCGAACCTGGACTTCTCAAATTCCGAAGCCGAGGCTTTACTCCGAGGCTACTGCAGACCCCGTGTAGGGCTAGAATTATAAATTATAGATACAAAACAGTCAATTTTGTATAAAAAGTTTGACTACTCGCATTTTTGTTATATATATATATATATATATATATATATATATATATATTGCAAATTTTCTTAATTTATTTTTTACTTCAGTAGCCAGCCAGGTCCAAGAAAACAGTGTATATCATTATTTTGTGTCTTCGGAATGATATATTTTTATGATACTTAGTTCACGCATCGGGTTCACGGTGATAAAAATTTCACAATGTTCATAATTTTATCTTAGAAAAATAATAGAAATATTCCTTGTAGTAATCAAATAAATCATTTAAAATACTGAAATAGACATTTTCAAATACTGAATAATTTTAAATTTATATCTTAAATATTAAGAATAATATTTCACAATATGTCAAATAATATCCATAAAGAAAATTTTTAATCATGAATTTGAAACATGAGAAGTTTTTAATAATTTAACAAGTTTTAGCAGCATTTTAATTAATTATTTGACAAAAATAAAACTTGCAACAGTACTTGCCAATAAATGTTTGAAATGAAATGTTTCTATGAATGTTTTGTTGTTTTATTGGAAAGCAGCTTTATTCCAATACTAACTAGGCATTTTAAATGCGTCTACTATTTCTTTGTAAAAAATTCAAAGCTTACTAGAAGCACTTAATTTTTTTCTTGAATTTGTTTCTAAAATGTCCCGGATATTTACATCACCTATACCAAATGCAATTTTTATGCCTCTAGGTGGATTCCACAATGTTGTGTGCCAACAAGTATCCACAATGCTTACAAAATTAAATCAGTATTCAGTTGATTGTGGACAAAAATTTCAAATATACGGACACAAATGCAAAAAAGAGAGGAGGGGTACAAGAAAGTACACAAATATAAACAAAAAATAAAACTTAATTTTTCACATACTAGAGAAAACATACAGTAAATAAGATTACACTATGGAGATGGAAGTTCAAATAAAATTAAATATTCAAAATACAAATATAAAAAACATAAACGTATCTATGCAAACATTGAGAAATATTGTCTAACTGATACGGAAAAAAATACTATTAATGTATGTACAAAAGAAAACGAAAAATGATTTGTTCTGTATAAATATAGATTCGAATTACATGTCCATTAGTTTTTAAATTTAATCATTAATAAAAGCATGTGTTTATTAGAGATTTCAAAATTATTTTTTCAAGAAATACAGTTAACATCTTATAATAAAACTGCTTTCAAAAACATAAAAGTAATTCAATGTGCACGTAACTGATAGCATACTAAAATAATTTAAATTTCTTCTATTGAATAGTTACATTCAATTTACCAAGTTTAAGCTCAACATAAAGAAATAATTTTTCAAAATAAAAAAAAGAGAAATTGAACTTCAATAAGTTAATTTTCATTTTTTTTGCCCCGACTAATATTTTTAAGCCAACATATTAAGCTAAACTCGTAAAAAATGTGTTGCTTACAGAACGTAAGCTTATCGTAATACACTTTCCGGAAAATTAAGCAAATTAGCTCCGCGCCGTAAGAAACAGTATCAACGATTTTATGAAAAATAAAACAAACCCCTTTAATGTGCTAAGGAAAATGCTTTGAAAAACAACCGAGGAAGAAGAAAAAATCGCTAAGAAATGAACAATCATGCGGTTGTTAGGTCTTCTAGTTAATTAACGGAAATTCCTTTTTCGGCTCCCTAATTTCTTCTCAAAGAATGAGGGGAAAACGAAGCTAAAAAACTCCAACCCCGCTTCAGAGTTCAAAGTTATTTTCTTTAATTTAAAAGCAAGCGGGTCTCAGTATAACATATCGTAGATTGCCGAGTTATTTTTACACAGAAATTACACTATTTTTTACACTTTGTCTCTTCGACTTTCAAAGTAATATTTCATTTTTTTTCTTAGTGATGCTTCCATTGTAGCTTTCCATTCATCCATGCAATTCAATAGCAGTTTTTGGTACAATTCTATAAAAATAAGAAAGATGAATTTGATGTAAAATAAATCAAATAAATGAGGCTTAAATATTCCCATTGATACTTATTGATTGAAGAATTACATTTATATTATTTATTTTTATCATTGATATAGATAATATTAAAGATGTGTTCTATAGATCACATTATAGATATGTTTCATTTTGTTTCTGTATCAATAATATATGAAAATGAGTGAAAACTTCTGAGATAGTTGTAATGATAGCATTTTTACTAAAACGTGAAAAAAATTTCACGTTTCAAAGATTTTCCTTGAACTGTGACAACTTCTGTTCCTAATATTTATTCCAGAACAGGACCAGGCTTAGCAGGCGTAAAGTGGATTTTTCTACAACAAAATATATTTATATGCTGCAGAAAACATATTTATTGCATGAAATCATTATATATATAGATGCAAAAGAGTAATTATAGTATAAATACCACATTTAATATTCTCTATTTAAAAGAATTTGAAGCATGAAACTTCAAAAAAAAATTAAGAATGATTGCGCTTTAATGACTGAGAAATGAATGAAAAATTTAAATTAATTTTACTGCTCCAAATCGTAGATCACAAGATGAGGACGATCAAAATACAACTAAAATTACTCTAAGGATTGATTTCGATTCAATTCTTGATTTTCTTCAAGATGAAGTACAGGAGAACGTATAATTCTAGCCTTACAAAATTTTGGAGTTGAAACCAAGCATAATTTTAAATTGGTCAAAGAGAAGAAGTAATAACAAACACACATATGGAGATACTCGTCAAATAGCTAGTGCAGCTGTTCTTTTAACCTCTTCGAAGGAACAGAGGCAGTGCTTATTTTGCACAATTTACACAATTCCACTGACTGTTTGAAGGTACGAAAAATGATAGAAGAAAAAGAGAATCTCGTAGAAAAATCGGGGTGTTTTTTTCTGTACTTAAAATCGAGTCATCAAGTTCGTAAATGTTATCCAAAAGTAACTTGTTTGGGTTATGGAAAAAAAACATCATATTTTACTATGTAAAAATATAATGGAAAAAGCATTCTCATCTACTAGAAAAGAAACTGCAGAGTTAGATAATGTTCCGAATGAGGATTAAGCTCTTGCAAATGTGTTCAAAAGCCTTAGTGTTATGTTATTAACCCTAACGGTTTTGATTAGAGGTA
The DNA here is from genome assembly GCF_947563725.1 of Argiope bruennichi. Lineage (NCBI taxonomy): Eukaryota > Metazoa > Arthropoda > Arachnida > Araneae > Araneidae > Argiope > Argiope bruennichi. Next base: position 69,545,842 of record NC_079155.1, read on the forward strand.
TGGGAAAAAATATAAGGCAAGAGCCATCATAAACATTGCTTCACAGAGCTTTTATGTTTTAAAAAGTACTTCTAAGGAAATGCAATTTGAAACCATATGTAAAGAAAAATTGTGTCATTCATTATTTGGTAGAACATACACTGATACTAAGTTATGATGTTTTAATAGTGTTTTTGTCTAACAACAATGTGACTTATCAGAGTTATTTTAAGGCTCTTGGCCAAGATGTAATTTGTGAAACAGTACCACCAGGAGGTCAAGGTGAGTGGTTACAAGAACTTGAAAAACGGAACATTACTTCGACTGAGAAAAATGATCGGCCAATAGAAATACTGATTGGAGCCGATATTATAGGCAAACTGATGACTGGAAACTTTAAACTACTTTCCACAGGTCCTGCTGCCATAGAGACTAAACTTGTATGAATTATATTTGGGAAAACTAATTTTTCTGGGATTTCAGACTATTCAACACTGCTTGTTACATCCATATAAAATAAAGAAGCAATGATATCTGACTTATGGGTTCTAGATTCCTTGGGTTTCTAGATTCCTAGATTCCTTGGGATCCATCAGAAAAGAAAACCAAACAAGAGCTTCATAAAGATTGCATCTTTATGAAGCTCTTCTTTGGAGAGCATTTCTTGTCTACAGTAAAAATCAATGAGTATGGTCGTTTTCAAATCAGCTTACCATGGCTTGATAGCCATCTACTTTGAAAAGATAATTAGCTGTTAAAAGACTAAATTCTACCGTTAAAAAACTGAAATACGATAAGTTTTATGATGCTTATGGAGATGTGTTTAGTGAATGGGAACGAGAAGGAATAATAGAACTAATACTAAAAATTAAATTGATTTCTCATGCCAGTATTGACCGCATCGTCACGCAATAAAAGAAAACATCACTACACGAATTAGACCAGAGTTTGATGCATCGGCCAGACAGAAAGAATAGCCTAGTCTTAACAACGGTCTAGAGAAAGATTTGAACCTTACTGAACTGATTCCTTCAATCCTTCACAGATTCCAAATAAATATAATAGGAGTTCCAGTAGATATACGGAAGGCATTTTTGCAAATCAGTCTTCATCATAAAGATAAGGACTACATAAGATTCTTACGGTATGGAGCCGATGGAAAACAAAAGCAGTACCGTTACTCTAGAGTAGTATTTGGTGTTTCGAGTAGCTCTTTTTTACTTGCTTCAGTGATTTTTTACCATCTAGTAACCACATCGAAAAAACTGAAGGGAAAACCGAAATATGTTTTATATATTATTGAGAAACTAAAAAAGAGATTTTATGTAGATAATTGTTTAGCAAGTGTAAAGAATGAGCAAGAATTGCAACAATTCATACAAGTTCTTACAGACACTTTAGTGCTGGAAAGTTAGAATTATGTGGTTGGAAATATAGTGATCCAGCATATAATTCCGCAAGTACAACTAATGTATTAGGAATGTCTGAGAACGATGTAGTGATCATTTTAGTTTAAATGTTTCTTATATAATCTACCATCTGCCAGGAAAATTTACCAAAAGGAAGTTTTATCCATAACCCACAAAATATTTGATCCTCTAGGAATAGCGTGTCCAGTTACTATTCTTCCCAGAATTTTACTGAAACGTCTGTGAGAGTTCAAATTGTCTTGGAAGTCGATACGAAATCCAAATCAGAATTTTCTAAATGGCTGAATGATTTAAATAGTTTAGAAAGCTTGAAAATACCATGATGGTTGAATTGTGGTCTTGAGATTAAAAATATATATTTACACTTCTTCTGTGATACAAGTAACCTTGCTTATTCAGCATCAACTTTTATTCGCGTGCAAACCAGCAATTCTGTTTGAGTCCATATTTTGCAAACTAGAGCGATAGTTGCTCCCAGTGGAATGAACTTCGAGGTGCTACAATATGTGCACGGTAAGCATCCAACCTTATAAAATAATTTAAAATTGAGAATATTCATTTTTGGACAGACTCGTCAACTATACTTGCTTCGATATAAAGGGATGAAGAATGGATGTGTTTGTTCACAACAGAGTTACGGAGATAAAGCAACTAACTTCAGGGGGGGTTGGTTGGAGGGTTGGCAAATGGGGTAATGAACCCATCCGATTTACCAAGTAGAGGATGTTCTGCGTCTCATCTAATTGCATCAAGATAGTGGGAGGGCCCTGATTTGCTATATTCACCACCAGAACAGTGGCCAAAAGAATGGAAAGGAGAGAAGATCTTACAGTATTTGAGATAAATGAAGCAGAATACCCCAAAATTATCTTAATACAATTTGAATCCTTTATTGGGATAGAAGATAAGCGGATCGTAAATCTTAATACTTTCCTAGAACATGGAATCATTAGAACTAAAACAGTTACATTTCCAAGAAATGATACTTTAGTGTTCAGAGCTCCTGCCATTTTTCCCAGTGATCATTACCTCTTGTAAGAAATTTAGTAATGGAAGAATATAAAAGGAAAGGACATATTGGAGTTTCTCATGTTCTAAATTCTCTTAGAAAAATATTTTGGATATTATCAGGCCTTAGAGTTGTTTCATCTGTTTTAAAAACTTGCACCGTTTGTAAACGTTATTCAAGTAAGAACATTAATACACCAGCGCCTGGCATTGCCTGGAGATCGAGTCCAAGATGCCTAAGTTTTTCAGATAATGGAAATTAACTAGGCTGGGCCCATAACTCCTCGCGAAAATCAAAAGGTTTGGATAGGCTTGTTTTCTTGTGCAGTATACCGTTGTGTTCACTTGGATCTGATTATATCATTAACATCAGACACCTTTCTATTAGCGTTTCAGCGATTTGTTCCCGACGGGGAAAGCCGCCCGCGATTTATACGGATAATGGTAAAAACTTTGTTGGAGCACATAATATACTAGCTTCAATATATTTCAATGAAATTTCAAGGAAGGGAGCTTATGAGCGTATTTTCTTGAAGTTCATTTCCCCTGGGGCTCCATGGAGAGGTGGTTGGTGGGAACATCTAATAGGAATAATGAAGAGAATATTGAGAAAGATCCTTGGACAAGCCTGTTTGAATTATGAAGATATGAACACAATTTTGTGCAATTGTGAGGGTATATTGAATGACAGACCTTTAACAGTTGTATCGGCAGATTCGAACCTTACTGCCCTAACTGATGCAAATTTTTTAAGAGAAATATAAAATTATTCAGTTCCAATTATGAAACAAGATGTGGATTCGAATTTCTTCAAACGTAGAGTGTGTTACATTCAATCTGTGCGCGAAGCGTTTAGGAGAGATTTCGTCAAGAATATCTGGGAACTTTGAAATATCAAGAAAGAATGTTATCGAAACTTGTAAACTGAAAGAAGGATACATTATTTTAATTGGTAGTGATAACAGAAAGATATTAGTATGACCTCTTGGTAAAATCATACAGTTATTTCCAGGGACAGATGGAGTGAGTCGACGTGCTTGAATTAAGATGCAGAATGGAGAAGTGATCAGAGCAGTGCAAAGTCTTTATTCTTTGGAACTGTCAGAGACTGAAACACTTCCACAAAAATTCATCAAAATATTCCTTGTGAAAAAGTTACAGCAGACGAACCTTCAATTCATGATGCAACCTTCAAAATGAGCTGGGATTATTCCAAGAGACATTGAGGTTTCCACTATGACTAGAACAGGAAAGACAATTAGAATCCATCAACACTTCAGTTTGTGAGCCCAGGGTTAATTTTTTATCGTGTTGCAATGTTTAATTCTGGATTCTACATTGCAAGGTGGGAGGATGGCACATATTATGACGCCATAACTTTGACTTTGATTTAACGAACTGAAAAACTCTCACCAGATCTTAATTGGAACTCAAAGTTATCATTAATTATACTTAAGCTATATATATTTTTCTTATTTTATCATGTTTTGAATTTTGAGTGTGTATGCTTTTGATCATTATTTATGTTCAGTAAGAGTTTATGTTTTTGTGATTGCAACATTGTCGATAAGTTTTTGATTTAGAATTTGGCATCATATTCACATAGCAATAAAAACGGCGATTCGAAGTCGAATTTTGAAAGCTGTCTTTTTTGTCGTTGATAATGAATAACAAATATTTATAGAATTATTAACAAATGGGTTCAGTCATTTTGAACTACGTGTTAAAACCGATGCACTAGAAATTAGACAATCAGTTTCTAGATGGTTATGAAATTTGTATTTTCTAGTATGACAGTTTCACATGTGTATATTGTGAGTATCGAATATCTGGTAAAACATCAAATTTCTGACATTAACACTGCCGGAGAAAGTCCTTGCATAAACAGGACAATAGACGACTGAATGAAAATTCTTAAACAATATAGGTCTGCAACTACTGTTGAAATTGTCTTGGATTTCAACACTGGAGTATTGAAGTGTATCAGCGTGTGAACTATTAAATGGAGGACCATTGATACGGACTTTTGAAGCCGAAAGCCCACTCGTGTACCATTTTGAATGTGTGGCACAAACTTTTGCGCTTTGCCTGGTACCAACAACACGATTATTGGATTGGTGATCGGACCTTTGAACATTGCTGGACCTTATTTGATGAATATTATCTCGTTTCTCTTTCTATAGGACAGATAACGCATATGAGTATGGGGCAACCTCATGAATCTATAGATTTAATATATCAATAGGATCTTCTCCAATTTGTGGAACCTTTGGAATGATATGGACCATTTGCAATGAGTGTGATATAGAACCGCTATCATATCAAAGAATGAATATGACAAGCATTAGGTTTTTAAACATTCTGTACTTTCGCCTACATCCATTCATTTCCTTTTATGCATTCTGAAGGATTTCTACAATCCCAGCTGAAAGATTGACACCCTACAAGTCTCGAACTGCTCGAGTGGCCCCAGGAACAATTTTCTGAATTTAGGCACTTTCAATGGTCACCATAATCCTCACACACGGACATAACATATACGTGATGCTTTACAAACTTTAATTAGGAACAGATCGCCACCACGGCGCCTCCTATAGATTTGAGTTTGCCCTGGGGAATAAATAATGTGAATCGCATCCAGTATATATTCAGGTGTTAGTTGAGTCAATATCACATCATTTTGAGGGAAGTATGTGTGAGGACTCTGCACGACGTACATTGGGTAAGTGTACCAGTTTTTTAAAAATTATTATTCAGTGTATTTCTGTTGTTTAATAATGAGATGCCACACGGCTATATATTGTTTATTTCTGAAAATACTGAGTGCTTCTTCTGCTTACTTCAGTAGTGGTGAGCTACTTGTTGTGTTTAAACTAAAAAAAATCTCTAAACGAATTTGAAATCTTTTTTTTTAAATTTTATGCTATCTATTTAATATTTTATGTATTTTGAATTTTCTTGTAGAGTAAAATATCGTTATCCTTTAATGATCTTGGTGGCAAATCGCAGTTTCCGAAACAATGTATATTTGTTTATTTAAATGCTTCTAAGTTGTGCTTAGAATTTAGCATTTTTAGTTTATAGTTTATTTCGAAACATCAAAAATCTATTTTAGTATTTTTTTTTAAAATTAAACACTTATTTCTATGTGGTTTCTACGTAATTTGTTAAAGCAATAATCAGCATTACAATTTCCATCTCGAACAAGATATCGATGACAATTTTACCTGTAAGCATGAAAAATTATCAAACTCAGAAGGAATTCGATGAAGCAATACATACTTTTAACTGGGGTTTAAACTTTATTCTTTTTTTCAAATGCACAAGATACTGTACGATTTTTCTATGATGTTTTTCGACTTTCTAAAGAACAAATAATATCGTTGAGATTTCATGATTATAATATTTATTAGTTTGTGATGTTAAAATGTAGCGATGAAAATTCAGAAATCTAAAAAAATTAAAACTTAAGAATTTGATTTAACATTTATGCTTTTTTACTTTTTAAATATTTATTCCTATTTTTTTAAAAATTGTGTATTGTTTAGCTTCCTAAGGAAATTTAGATTAGAACAGAAATGCACTTTCAGACTCTTTTTAATTAAAACATCTGTATTAAATCACTTTATTTAAATCTGGCAGTTAGTAAATATAAAATAAAATGCAATAGAAAAACTAATTGAAACAACTTAAATAAAATATAAAACTTGAAAAAAACCCCGCAATAAATAGAAGTTATTTATTTATATTAGAAGTTATGTTATTTTCTTTTTTTTAAAAAAAAAGTAAAATTTCACTTATTCCAGAAGGTTTACAGAAATTAATGTATTATTTATTAGATTCTACTAGTTTATACTGTAAAAAGTCAAAGTTTTCAACACTGAAAATGATTGACTAAATCATCACAAGTAGAGGCCACCAGAGCAACAAAATAAACGCTAATATAAGGTTCACATATATTGAAATTTTACAATATAGAATTCTTCAGTAATTTCCGATAGAGCCTTAACTGTGATCTGTGAGGAAATATGCTTCAAAAATGCCAAATGATACGAGACTGTGAAAAGAGATTTTCTTTTTTTTTTTTTTTTTTTTATTTGGAAAGCGAAATATACCTTTTTAAAAATGCATAATTATATTGTTAATTAAAATAGAACACTATTATATAAACTGAAACTCAATGATTATTTAAATTGAAAACCTGAATGTGACCAACCGTTCTAACACTTTGATACAGTGAATAACAGTAGAATTCGATGTTGATATAAATGAAAAAATTCAAATCTCAAAATGCTACTGCCATTTCTAGTAGAATAATAAAGCAGACCATCTAAATATTAATCTTCTAAGAATCGTAATATATTTATTTAATATATAAGTATATTAGTTGAACGCTGTAGATCTTATAAAAGAATTGAGTATATAAATAAAATAATTGTAACACTTTTTATAGACGGAATTATTTAAACTCAATTTGTTACAATTTAATCACTTCACGCGATAAATTCCAAAACAAATCTTTAAATTTTAGTTGAAGTTTGAATTTCGAAGACTTGCAAAGTGCTTAATTTTCGTTTAATTAGCTCATTATTGCCGTTTTGAAGTAATAATTTAATAAGAGAGCTGTTTAATTTTTAAAAAAATGTTGGTACAAGCATAAATGATTATCTGAGAATAAAGTTTATAAAATGAAAGCTTAATAAAGCTTTTCAGAAACCAAAGAACTCTTCTATGCATTATTTTAGCTTTACTAACATGCGTAATGATTATACGAAATCAGTATTTCAGCGTATGCATTATTTTATACTATAATTGTACGGGTCAGTGAAGAAAAGTGGCAAATTGTTCCAGTTATTAAAGTTAAGAGCTTTGTAAAAATATTTTATATTATTTATCAAAATGGAGAAAAAGGTTACAATGCTATTGATCATACATCGAGGAATAGTAATCATTCATAAGAAGCAAATATTTTGCAAACGATAAAACGATTGTGGTTTGTAATTCTTGTGGTCATGGTTCTTGAACAAATAATGTATAATGAAGTAGTTTATTTCCAATTTCTCTCGAAAGAGGAGGGTGGTGAAAAGTAGGCAAATATTCATGGCATATAATTCATATTTCATATAAAATAAATGTCAAAATTTCATTTGAAACTTTGATATGGTATCGAAGTTCAGAATTACGAACTTTGTTGCCAGATTTCTTCATCGAGAATGTATACGATCGAGTTTTATATACTATATATATATTCCTTCCAAAAACAAAACGTAACATTAAGCAGGCGGCCATTAAACATATCTATAAAAGTATTGAGATTTGAAAACGATAAAACAAATGGCGGGAACAGATCAATGGTTGGGACTGGAAGAATTGGTTTAATGATTTGTTTTATTATTTTAGATGTATAGATTTTATCCGCATTAAATATTTTGATATCAGTAGTTTAGAGAGAAAAAATGGGACACGCTCTTATTTATTGCAAAACAATTAATCAAAGTATTTTTCTCATTAGTATGAAACATAAAATAATGCTTATTATAAATTCAGTGAAGAATTACAATTAGGGCATATGCAACGTCTCAATCAAACTATGATTTTCATAACTCTATATCTTCACACTCAGTCTCATTTTTATCATCGCTGTCAGTAAATTCGGAGCCAAATATTTCAGCGTTCTTATAAATGAAATCCATTTATGGATATAATATGTACAGTTTCGTTATTTTCATTTTTACCACGTCACTTAACATTTATTACTGAATGATGTAATAATAATTATAATTCGCAGTCAAAGATTTTTAATGTAGAATTTTTTATAATAACATTTTACTGGATGTTTTTTATAATTCCTTTTATGCATACGGGATTAAGCAATTTGAAGAATCAAAGAAAATAACATTTAAAATATGCCTATGAAATATATACTGGACAGTTTAAAAACTCATTTTAGAAATATTTTATAAACATTGTTTTTTTTAAAAAAATTCAGCAGATAATTAAAAATTCAATGAATGTTCAATGTTGAGAAATTCTAGTATTGAAAAAAAAGAACATTTGAAATTGAAAATAACTTATTTGCAATGGGACAAGATTCAATACATTTAAGCTAGGCGATATTCCACATCAACGCTAAATTTCAGAAATATCTCATCAATTTCAAAAAAGATGAAAAGGAAATATAAAACTTAAAATCAGTGTAATAATTTATTATCCGTATAACATTTTCACAACTTGAAGCAAAATATCATTCATAAAGTCGCATGCCTTGAAGTGTGGAAGCTTAGAGTGAAGGACGGAATAGGTGATATTTTGATCATTTTGCGGCTATTCGTAAATGAATTGCCTTTCGTAATAGTAATAAAAATAGCAATGCAACCTACAATAGAACTTTAATCTAATCAGACCAAACTATAACCTACTTATGTGGTGCCTGATGATTTAAAATATCAGTTTTGAAACTTAAGCAAACGAAATAATTAGATATTCTTACGCGAAAATTACAAAATATTCCAGATCCACCACCTCTGTCAAGCAACTGTATCACCGGGACTTACGGGTCTTAAAAATTTCTAGAAGGCGCAATGTGTAAAGTTTCTAAATTACCTTACACATTAATTCAATTTAATGATGTAAAGTTTCTAAAATTCATAAAAATTGGATTTTTTGTGTAACATCTTAAGGTTTTCTCAACAACATTTTTGAATTTGAATTTTTGTATATTTAGAAATTTATCACCAATACGTTCGTTGTTATGGATTTTCTATCAATATTTTTATATGTGATTCTGACACAACAAAGAGCAGCGTTATTTAAACGAGGCGCATTTTAAAGACTAATGTGCATCGTATGATTCTCTTAACATTAAACGTTAATTGGAAATGTAACGAAATTTTGAAACTTGCCTTATACTGAAACCTACTCTACTCAGAAAAAATTGCATCTTCATAATTTGATCATCAACATATGAAGTTTAGTAAAAGCAACTAGAATATATCAATTAAAACAATAAAAAGAATTTAAATTTCATTTCAACAAGGAAATAGATTGTTTTATAACATGTGTTCAATATTTTTTAAATAAATTAAATATATAATAATATTATATAGCAAAGACTTTTTACCAATGAAATGATAACTTTATTGAATATAAAAGGACGTAAAAATGTGTTTTTCGGTAATGTTTTCGCTGGTTAATTGATTCTCGCTTATTTTTAGCTATTTAAAATTCCAATTATTTTTTTAAATTGGTTCAAGCTGGATAGTTTTAATTTCTGAAATTTATTTGCACCAAGTTTTGCAGCCCTCGGTCAAATGATATTGCCTGTACAGGACCAACATGTAAAGCGCGCATAATAACAAACTCGTCTTTATTATTGGTGGAGATCAGACGAATGATCATGTGACGAAGAAAAAATAATTTACGTGCTATCAAAGCACTTAAACAAAATAAACGTAAAAATATAAATAAATAATATACACAGATTGAGCAACTCATGTTAAAATCGACAAAAGTGTGAAAATAATAAATAAAATATTAAGTATGACTGTCAAATAAATCTATTTATTTCTTTTCTGAATTCATCTCATTACATATCGATATATTACGAAAATATTTTTCTAAATTATTACAAGGAAAAAAAAAAGAATCTCATTAAAACAAATATCATAAAAATCTCAGCTTCAACAGATTGAATTTGCAGACTGGTCTCATTTGCCAGTGGATTACCCCCCCCTTCTCCACCCCAAGTGATAGATTGACACTCAGACCTTAGATCAGGAGTACAATATTGTGATTTTCTCCCCACACTCTTTTCATCCATTAAAGACATACTTCATTTATCATCAATCTTCCCTGATATACCACCCTCTCCCCCTACGGCCGGGGGACAGTGAAAAAGAAAGAGAATATTGTGTATTGGAATAAACCTAGGAAATTGAGAAATACGGTTATATTACTAAGATAATGTTGACTTTTATTGACTGTGCGGTTGCTTCGGTGACGTTTATTGCAGCCAGACGGATCAATTTGTTGAATCAGTGTGCGAATATATTGCAACCTGTGAAGTCTAGGTAAATTACTTTTATTACATCGGGGTCTGGATGGTATAAGAAATGGAATGATTTATCCTGCTCATATATGCGGTAAAGCATGGAAGGGAAGGTCATCGCTTTTTTTCTGAAATGTTGAGGGTTTTAAAAATATTTATGTCGAAATAAGATTAATAACTGAGTTTTTTAAATTCTCAGATACATTCAGATTTAATTATGCTTTTTGCTGAATATACGAAATTTTTATGTACATTCAGCACAAACATTATGTACGTAATGTTTGTGCTGAAACTTATTCGTGCTATTCGAACTTACACAACGTAAGTTCGAATAGCACTTACTTATGTTGATCCTTTGTATATTCAATCAGGTTACTGCTGTGAAATTCAAATTCTGTAAAGATTTTCTTATCTTTTAAAAATGAATCTAAATTGCTATTTTATAATTTTGTACCGGAAAAATTTTTAGAGCTGATATTTAATGAAATATGCAATGTTATTATTTTGATTGAATGGGAAAAAATAGTTCTTTTAACGTATTTTATTGCAATTTCTGTTAAATATTCGAAACCTTCATGAGAAAATTTTGATAAAAGGAGGTGCACCAAATTCGTTTTCCGGTAATGGTCACGCATTAATGATCAAAAGAATTAAAATAACAATGGATTCCTCATTTATTTACTAATGTTCAGATCAAATGATTATATTCGAATTCTTTTCTTTAAAAGTTTGTTTGCTTATTTCATATTTTCTTTAAAAAATAGTATCTTTTTGCTTTCTTTTTTTAAATGCGTGCGCTTTTATGCATTTGATTTATGCCAATCTTCTTTTAATCGTTTTTTTATTTTACTATTAGCTTTAAGGGTATGTATGCATGATAAGAAATATTTAGTGAAAATGGGTTTGGTATTTCTTTCTTGCATTTTTATGATTTACTTTTGTCTGTATGGTCTCTTTAAACAAATTAGTAGCATTTTTTTCTTTATAATTATAGGTAGCTACGAAAGTAGTATCATAATGCCCATACAGTTTAATCTAGAACATTTTAATTTGAAGAAATAGCTAATTGCAAAGAGCTTTCATTTATAAAAACCATTTGCTAAAGCTGATCTTTTCTGTTTGGTATTGTTTTCTAAAAAATACTTTTCACTTGAGGAATTCAAGGCAGGATTGTCTATGATGAAAGTTCTATAAAAAAAAGGAATACATTGAAACACTTATTCAAATTGTTGGGCTTTAAACTATAATAAATACTAAATTTCAATATCCAATACTATAATTATATCATTTTTAGAGTTGTAACATAGTTAAACATACAGCTTATAATGAATTTTCAATTTTCTTTGTTCTTAGCTAATAGTAAAACGTGGATATCAAAATGTTGCCAGAATTACGGCTGAAAATGTTATATGTATTAGTTTTCTTAATAAGTAATTGTCTTTATCTTAATAATTGACACATGGCAACAGAAATAAAGGAAACATCTAATTAATATGTTCTGTGATAGAACTAAATTTCATTGATATATTACACCAAAGTCATTAAAAAAGAAGCACAAATAAAAATATTTTATTGTAATATTCTTGGTCAAGACATCTATTTGCATAGCTCTTTTTTAATTTACCAATCTATCCATCAAAAGTTTCATAACTCATAAGTATGAATTTGTTAAAAAAATTGATTTCAATGTCCTATCAAATTTAATACAAGAAAATACATATTAAAAATTAAGAAACATCAAATAATAAAAATAATAAATTTCTTCTATTAGGATATTAATCAAAGTATGCTTTAAAATATTTCATTTAATTTATTTCTATTTTATCTGTTTCGGTATGTTCAAAAACCAACTTTTTATGAATATCTATGTTGTTACTAATAATAATATTAAGTATATTATTTATTATTATATTTATTAAGCATATTTCTTTTATTATTGTAGGAGTTTCATTTCATGGAATAATAGCGCAGAACATCACAGCCAAATAACGATTGCAAAATGTGATTAAATGTTTCATTTTTGCGCAAATGATTTTTTTATCTCGTTGATTGATTCGAATGATGAACTGATGTTTTTATCAATTCAATTTCTATCAGTTAATTACAAACATATTTTCCATGTAATGGTTTAATCTAAGAAAATATGAAAAATTCCTAATTAATAATATAAATATTTTTAAATGATTGCAGGAAACACTTCAGTCCATCACCCATGATAAAAGATATGCCATTTACTAACGAATACAGGAAATAAATAAGGAAAATATACCTAAGAAAATATATTCACCTTAAAAAAAATGTTATGTTTTTAGAAAAAAAAAATTGACATTCTAAGATTAACCTATTAATATTTACAAAATCTTTTAATCAAAAACCGAAATTAACCGTAAATGAAATTTGATAAGAGCTTATATTTTCATTTATTTTTGCTGTAGTGAATTTGATTACTTAAAATTTTGCTTGAGTTTTAGAAAATTTATTTTCAATATAGTTCACTATTTTCTAAGAAAATCAAAGCATTAACACATTTGAAGCTATTTCAATCATTGATATCTATTTCGAAATTTAAATAAGATTTCCCATTGCATAGTAATTACCAGAAAGAAAACAGAAATGGAATCGGAGATTAATTAATTACATCCTCATCAATTCTCTGAAAACACAGAAAGTTTTTAAACAATTTAAGATTTCCGCGATATTTAAGACTAAATATTATGCTTATGTAAATATTGTATTTTAATGTATATACAATATAGCTAAAGATAACATTTCCAATTACCTAACGAAAATACAAAAACACTATGATTGAAACCATTTAAAAATCTTTCACTATTAATTTGGTAATAATAATGATTTATTACATTAATTATTCACTAAGTGTTTGTTGGATGAAAAATTTAATTTTACAGAAACAAAAGGTTTTTATTTAAATAATATATATTTGAGCAAAAGACATATATACATTTTTACTATATTTAATCAGTATATTAAAATATTTGTTAAATATGCAACTTTCCAACTTCTTTTTTTTTTTTTGCAATTATAGCCCTATTCTTCCCAGTTCATCTTTGGAAACAAAACAGAATTGAGTATCTTAACACTTGCAATAATGAACATTGCTGCAATCTTTGGTAATTGATATATCATTTATTCTAAATTTCACCATTATTATTTTTTTTGTTTATTTTCGAGCAATTTTTATCTATTCAAAAACCATTCCGAAATAAAATTGTATTATTACTAAATATGCACATTGTAATTATTTAAACAAATATCAGGCTGTTAAAATGAGAGGCAGATATACATTTTTAGCTTTAAAATTTTAATTGCAACAACCTTTCATCGCTTATATGTATTTCAAAATTAATTATTTGGCAAAGAATTTTGAAACCATAAAACAATTTTCCCGCTTATAATAATTAATAATGAACAATTTTTAAACAATTACTAGTTGCAATTTAAAATGAAAGAATCTATGAACTGTAGATAAGTTATATGCTTTAATTTTTCATAGCTATATTTGATAATTCTCATACTTTTATTTATTTTCCCCTGTTTCATATTGAAGCATCTTGATGCTTCATAACATTTTACATGTGGTAGAAAATAAAGAATTGCAATGCTAAAAATTGCAGTGCTTTCCTCTAAATTTTATTGTTTGTAGGAGAAATAAATAACGGCCATAAAATCAGAAAACTGATGTGCATTATGTCTTCTTGTTCACTATATTTTGATAATAGCATGATTCATCCACAGGCATTGATCTTTTCCCCACAGACTGGTATAAGCTGCTTTCCCACAATATCTCCACCCCCTACCATTCCGCCTACAGAGAAGACTTTCTTACTTCCTCTAGTGCTAAAACCAACAAGATCCTCAAGTACCCTCCCCAATATTCCCCAAGGTGATATCAATGGCTACAAGAACACTAGTTAGATTTCGTCCCTTCAGACCTTGTTAATACCTACTCCTCTTTCCCGTGGAACGAAATCAATAATTAATGGCAGATACAGACTGGTACAGAAACGAACCTAAACACATGACCAATGTCTATCTTTTGCTTTAGATATTATGGAAACAGCTTCGTATGTGTTAAAATAATTTAGAGTATTGTATGGATTTTGATGAAGAACACCGAATACATCACATAATCATATGAAAGGCTGCATGACATAAATCATATTTGAAGATAGTTTCACAAGAATATTGAATAAAGTGAAATCGAAGAAAAGTGTGCTTCTTTGGAAACTGCTAAGAAAATATTTTACAGATGTGTTCTCTTCATAGCATAAAATAGTATGAAGAGAAATGATACTCAAGAAAACTCGTTCTAACTTCTTTTTAAAAAAGGGTTAAAAATTTCGGTTAAAAAACAGGCTAAAATAAAGTTAATTAATTTAATCATTATTAATTTTTTATTTGCTATATTTTTTCATAACCCATGATATCAATGAAGTAAATTGCATATAAATATTTTTTATTTCGGTGATTTAATATCATGATTTATATTTCCCTTTTATCTTTTGTATATATAAACAATAAAAAAGTTTATTGATCGTTTAAATCAAATATCCAAAGTAAATTTATATAGAAAAATCGCTGGAATGAATATACAACAAAATAATGTTTTTAACCGAAAATATCAACAATTCACTTTTTATTTCATAAATATACAGCTTTATTTGATTTTATTCAGTCATTTCTTTATATTAACTTCTCATTTTTTAAAAAAAAAAAAAACATAAACTAATAGTTTTAATTGTAAGAAACAAGTATGCCTAATATTGATTCAAATTATGTTAATTAAGTGTTTTCAAATATTGAAATATCTCCAAATCTTATATGCAAAATTTTTATCGAAAGATCGTATAGCTCAATTTAAGTCTTATAAAAAAATGTCAATTCACATCATCTTATTTGTATAAGATGATTGAAATAGATATTTCATGATATTGAATTAGTTAATTAAAAATTATTTGTGCTTCTAAAATTGCTCACGTTTTCAAAATTATTTTATTTTATTAGAATAACGCGAATTTGATAAAAGTGATATTTGCAGTTAATTACTTTATTAGTACTTTAATACTTTATATTATTACTTTAAGGTCATACATAATATATCCTTGAAAATTTTTTATCAATTTTTGAGCTCTAATAATTTAAATAAAGAAGAAACAATAAAATATTACTTATTTTTGAGGCATTATAAATGGAAGATGGTGTTACAATTTTATTTTAATGTCCTTTGCATTTATTGGCTTATGTTTGTCCCTAGTTTCAAAAAATTGATTTTAAACATCCATACAAATTCTTTTAAATTTCAAAATTATTTTGAATAAATTTTCAAACATAATTTTAAAAAAAGGCTTTATTTAGTATTTTCGGAACGCTTTCAAAAGGATTTTCATATGTTTTACCGACGATAGATGTAAAGTTTCTATGAAATCCAGTCTTTTCGTTCTTAAATTGCTAAACTGGTTCAAATTAAATCATTATTCAAATTAACATGTTATTTTGGCATTTTTCCATAATTTCTTTAAAATATTTCAAAAATGCACTCGAGGTATTACTTCTCTTTTTAAACTTTTACTCTGCTTTGAGTTTTGAAATAAATTCGTTTCTGTATATTGAAAATTCTTTCCTTTAAAAGTTGATATTTAAAAAAAAGTGAGTTTGCCAGCCACTTTGGTGCGAAAAGGAAAAAAGAAAAAATGCTGATAACTATTTTCAACCAAACCACTCTAGAAAGATGTTAAACTGCAAGTTACAGGACAAAGAAGGCATTTTTTCTTTTACCTTTTTTGCATTGATTCTTTAGAACGGACGTTTCGGAAAATAAACACTTTCAGGACACAGAACCAATGTGTTTGTGGCATTTTCAACAAAATGCAAAAGTTTCGAATGATGCAAAATGTGAATGGTGTTGGTGAAATCGAGGGAATACGATTTCTATTTATTTATTTATTTTGGAAGTCCGATGTTGAAACCAGATAAAAATATTTCCGATTATTTTTATTCATCCCTGTTGGGACTTGAAAAATAACCTACTCTAGAAACTGAAACTGAAACGTTTTTTCGAGATATTCATTCCATTAACCGATTTAAGAAACTATCGCAGGAATCTCTAAACAGAACCGTTTTTTTTTCAAAAAGTGTATTATATTAAATTATATTACATTTTCATATTTTATTATATGTTTTTAAGTATCAAACAGTAACACATATAAAAGTCATTGCTATTTCAATAGCCTAATACCTGCACTGCTCATTTTAAATTTGAATCATAATAATAATTTTGAAATATCTTGATATCAAAATGATATGAAAATTAAAACGAAACAGATTTTATATCTCTTAAATTTTGCTGTATTGTAACTTTTTTTCCTTATCTCTTAAATTAACCATTCATATATAAGATATAATACTTTTTCCTTTGGGTTTAGCAAATGGAGAAATTCATGCGATTAAATATTCAAAAAATCGATGAAAGCGTTTAGAATTTCAGTTGAACATTGATATTTAATGTAAGAAATCAAGCAATTTATTTTTTCAAATTGCCGGGATTCACAAAAAATATTGCACTACAATCAAATTTCCGTTCATTATCAAGCATCCTTAAAATTATTATTATCCGAATATTATTCTTTTCTTTTTTGAAAGTTGTCACCAAGAAACTAAAATTTCGAAGTGCGAGATCAGAGGTAAATTTCTGTAATTCAATTTATTGAATTGCCATTTATGTTTTCAAATTATTTTCTATTGAAAGAATTTTCAAGGAACTGATATACTTGTAATTAGTACGTTCAAGGATTAATTTTAAAAAAAGACATTATAAAATAATTCTATTTGTTTGTACTTTTGAGTGAAAAAGCTAAAAGTAATATCTATAAAGGCAAAATATACCAGCTAAACGACCTTTTTATTTGATTCGAAAAAAATGACTTGTTGAGCTAAAAAGAAGCATAAAGCGATAATTTTTAGTTTAGAAGTTTATTAAACGATTTGACAAAGATTTTTCAGATAGCATTAGAAATATATTATTTAGTTCCTAAACTAAAACATAAGCTGTATTGATATCCAATCTTTTAATATTAGGATTCAATTCATAAATGAAATGACATTTTCATTTTTTTACATTGTGAAGCCTTAAAACAACAATAAAATATCCCTAAATGAATAGATTACTTATTCTTTATTACAAAAACTGCAAAACATATTAATTGACATTAAAACTTGTATAAACGTAATTATATAAAGCAGTATAATTTCTGAAAAAATGGACTTCGAAACAAAATTTAAACTGTTTAATAAAAAATATGTTCAAATATTTAGAATAACAAATAGAAATAATTCATATTTTTGAAAAAAAAATTGAATTTTCAACAATAAGCTATCCTAATTAGCTTCAAATGATTTTAATATGTGAATTTGAAATTGAAAATTAGCATTTTTTTAAATTGTATTCTCTTGAAAAATATTGTTTCCTGAAATTTCTTATGTCTAAACTGACGAGTCGTCACTCAGAAAGTATTTCCTTACAATCTTTAATCTTCTAAGTTATGTCATCGTTGATTCTTCACAATCTTAATAATTTTTCTCCATCTTTTCATTGTCGAAAAAAATTCAAGAATGATTTACTTACTGAAAGAATGCTAGTAAGCTACGGAATAAGTTCAGATGCTAGTGAATTATTTAGAGGATGAAATCTTTTCTGACTTAAATAACAAACAATTTTTAGAAGCAAAATGCTTAATTACTTTACTCATTAATCATTGCTACTCTATTCTTTGGTTGCTTTCCCTCTGTTGTGTTAATTTTTTAATCAGAACTATTTAAAGCGTTATTTGAAAGGGAATAATAAATAATGAAAAGCATGCAATTTCTTTTATAGAAATATTTAGAATCCAAGAGTCATTTAAACACTCATTGAAATTGGAAGATATGTTACTGAGATGATTTTTTTTTATAAAATTTGTAATGAAACTGAGAATTGCAAAACATAACAAAGAAAATGCATTCAACATTTTGCGACTACGGGGAAGAGTGCAAATAATATGAAATGATCCCAACTTTTATTATTCTATAATTTTAAAGTTGTATCCTTATCGTCAAAATTCAGTACTTTTAGTTTTTTTTTATTTAAATTAGTTCATATTCTTGCAAGGGACATTTCTGTTAATAATAAAAGAAAATTTAATTGTGAACCTACGTATATTGACTATCTATATGGCTTACCGTTCATTCTCAATTTACCAAATTCAGTACAGATGCAATTTGGGAAAAAGGAAAGTCCTACTAGATATGATTGCTTGAAATTTCAATAAAAATTTTAACTGGTTAAAAATTAAATAAGTTTTTAAATTTTTTTCTTTAAAAAATCCACAAAAACTCGTCGTGAAAATCGAATTTTTAAAGCATTTTTAAAATGACAGAAATATCTATATATATTTATATAGAATATATATATTTATTCGCAGATAAATTTTTTCCCATAAGCTTGGCACTCTTTTAACTATATCTGTTTGCATAGTTCTTAACAATATATATCATTTCTTCTACGAAAATTCAAATGATTTCAATTATTACATTGCATATTTAATCGAGTATTTTTCTTCAATTACTTGAAAGCAAGGAATAATGTTTTTTATTTTCTGCTAATTTAAATTAATTATGTTTAATTGAAGGACCCAAAAGAGAAATTGCGTTACCTCAAAAGAACTTAAAATAGCCAAGAAAAGCAATTTGGAATAAATTACCTGGCACTCAAATATTTTTTGGTCTTATGATATTAATGACCTTGACTTTATTAAAAAGGTTTATGCATATATCAAATAGAACAATTGTAAGTAGATTAAACGTACATGGTCTTAATGCTTTTATAACATGGTATGAAAAGTTATCTTGCTGAGATATTGATAATAATTAAGTTACGCATAAGAAAACAGAAACGAAACTCGTACCATATTCTAGGAAAGCTAGCTGATTGCTGAAAAGAGCGAGTGCAATGTATAATGATCCTCACAAAGGCTAGATATATTTAAATATTTTAATTTTGTAGGCATTATGTAATTATTTTTTCTTTTGTTGTTCTCACTTGAAAACTCATTTAAAAAAACAAAGTTATGATAAAAAACTGATATACAACAACAGTAAACAGAAATGATAAATAAACTAATTTTAAAGGTGCAAGCACATATTATGGAAAAAAATGCAAGCATATTTTCAAAATAACAGTGTAAATTAATTATAATTAGTTATTAAAATTTATTATAATGATAATAAATATTAAATAATATTTTTAATTATATGGCAATTTATTTTATTCGACTTCGAATATTAATTTTCAAAGGAAATAGAAAAAGCGTAATAGGTGCAATTTTTTTTCTTAAGATCAATAAATTTTGTGTCTTTTACCAACCTTTATTAGCACGCTTTAATTTTGGGAAAATCGTTTAGATTGTAAGATTACTCGTTTGACAAAATTTATTTAAGCTAATGTAACTATAGATTTAAAAGTTCCAGAATTTCGCATTAAACTAGTTAAACTTGGATAAGCTATTAATCCTATCATATACAAGGGAGGTCGAATTATAATTAATTACAAGAATAAATCTTCAGCAATTAAGCAGACTTTGCAATTCCATGATCATCTTTGGGATATTAAGTTCCAAAGAGGATTTTCAATAAATATAAATCGAGTGTTTAAATGCTATCTATTTCAACTTATAACCATATACAAAAATTTATCTCGGAAAGAAAATCCATTTTGAGAATATAATTTTCAATTAAATTTACTCTAAGATAAAAAGATATAACGTATTTAAAAAAAAATTATTTTGTTTGTTTATTAACGAGGAAATTTCATATTATAATAGTCGTTCTAGTTCAAATTAATAAATAATAAAATTTTCGAATATAGAAATATCTTTTTATTATTATGTAAGAATTACCCTCATCAAGTCATAGAATCCGGGGCTGTCGTAACAGCATGAAGGAAGGAACTAACATTAAGACCTATTGGCCATCAATCGCAAAAGTAGAAACCTTCATGTCAGTGGTACGACTTGCCATTAAAATTGCAAGAATAAATCTTTAGCTATTAAGGTAGTTTAAAGACTACAAAATTACTTTTGCCACTAAAATAAAAACAATCTACATACCCAATCTGGAACTTCCCATTCACGACCTCGTGTTACCTCTCGTGAGTGAATAAGTTTATACAGGTTGCTTCAAAATTCATGGTACAGATTTGGAGGGGGAGATAAGGAACAAGAACATCGTTAATATCCACATTAGAACCTCAAGCAGCAATCCATTTCTTTCGTCTTAAATATATGCAGGCAAGATTTTGTTTATTCTAATTTTACACCCATGAAGATATTTTAATAAAATTTTCAACTGTAGAATATTTATTTAAAATCTCGTGAAATTGTATTCAGTTATGGGCGCAAATCATTCAAGTAAGAAATGGGATAAAAAGACAAGATATTTAATGAGACGTCGTAAATAAGTGCAATGTTTACTAGAATTGTTCAAAATTGCATCCACCAACAGCGATAGTTGCTTAATCACGTCGGTGCAGTGATTGGCGTACACTTGAAATACTTGCCAAAGTTGTCGGATATTTTACGCACACCTGCGTCAACATACTGATATACGAGCAACGAGATCATCAATTGACTCAATTGGAGTCTATTCAGATATCCCCAGAAAAAGCAATGGGTACTTGGCCAATGGACAGATCCACCACGGCCTGTCCAACGCGTCACCAAAGGGTCAACCGGGCAATTGGGAACATCACTACTGAAGTGGCTTGTCTTCCCATTACGATGAAATCGCATTCGGTTACGAAAGGAAATCGGGGCATCTAGCAACAATTCTAGTAAGACCATTCCTATTACAACAAATGACTTCTTCATATAAATGTATTCTTGAATATTTCATTAAAATATCATCTCTAATGTAGTACAAGATGTTTAGTCGCAAGCTAAATACCTTGTTTTAGATGAATTGGGACACCCGAAAGGGATTGCAAAATGGATTTTCTTATGATTCCTGTTTCTAACTCCTGTCCAAGTTTATACTCATAATTTAAAATTAGCTTGTTTAGCCATAACTTTCGTTAATATTATTATTTCTTATGTAAAATTGCTCAATAGGAAATCCTGATGTTTAAGATTTTTTTTTCAAATAATATATGATTCCTTAAGTATATCTTTCCCACATTTTTTTTTTTTAAATTATTACTCTTTGATATAAAGAATTTTTTAGTATCGCAGCTATGTAACAAATAAAGCAGCGCATGTCAATTTTAATTTAGTTGCGTGTAAATTGATGCGTTGTACGGTCCTGAATTATTTTTCATATTCAGGACACGCAATGAAATCTTAAATTATTTAAATTATCTAGATATAGACGAATATAAAAATAATGAATCAACTAAAGCTTTTTTTTTTTTTTTTTTTTTTTTTTTTTTTTTTTTTTGCTATTTCAGAATAATATCTCGTATGTTTAAACAATGATTACATAATTGAAAAAAAGGAAAAAAATGCTGCATTATTTGTATATTTAGTTTTTTTATTGATTTTGAAACCAAAAACAAAAAAATAAATAAATAAAGGCAGTGTATTATTTAATGCTTTAAAGTACATGTAACGCTGCATAAATGCGACAATCATATCTATATTGAGTCAAAAATAAATTTTCAGGGAATTAATATTTTTCGAAGTCTACTGTATATGAAATAAGAATGGAAAAATTTTATTAAAAATACTCTGTTAATTAAAAAGTCATCTACGGTGTAGAAAGTTTTTGATGTCACCAGTGTTAAATTTAGCATGAATACTTGTACGAAATCAGAATCAGATAACGGGGAAATATGCGTAGACTTTTTTAGAAAACTAAATCAGATATTGAAGGTAAATGTAAAAAGGTATTATAAAGGAGAAAAAAAAAGAAAAGGTATTATAGGTAAAATATTAAAGGTATTATAAAGGAGAAAAAAAAAAAAGAAAAGGTATTATAGGTAAAATATTAAAGGTATTATAAAGGAGAAAAAAAGAAAAGGTATTATAGGTAAAATATTAAAGGTATTTTAAAGGAGAAAAAAAAAAAGAAAAGGTATTATAGCTAAAATATTAAAGGTATTATAAAGGAGAAAAAAAAGAAAAGGTATTATAGGTAAAATATTAAAGGTATTATAAAGAAGAAAAAAAGAAAAGTTATATTATAGGTAAAATATTATAGGTATTATAAAGGAGAAAAAGGTATTATAGGTAATATTTTTATAAAAAAAAGTAATATATGTATGTGTGTATGTAAAGGAATTGTGATAATTAATATTTTACACGTCGAGTAAAAATCTATCAAACTCTTTTGATGAGTTTCTCTTCACTTTCTTTATCTCTTTGGCATTCGTTCCAGAATATATATGATAGTATCAGCTGCCACTGGTGATCTGCTGTCTCTCGGATAGTATTATGACTATATTTAATTTTAATTAAATACCGGTTTGAAAATCTTGATGATTATTTTCCCTAAGCAAAGAATTTTTAAGCAGTAAATTTTGTCATGTATTAAATTCCATGCTGTTTTAACGCCTTATTTCAGTTGTGATTATTTCGTGCATAAAATTTCCTAAAGATGTCCGATTCTGGGATATGATAGAAATAAATAAATAATAGTAATAAAAAAAAACTGTGAGTAATCCATTTGCAACTATACACTGCCTTGTCAAATGATGAAATTCCATTTTCTAACTTTCAGATAAACTAAAAAAGAAAAAGAAAAGTGAATTTGCCATTTTTAGTTTTCAACATTAGAAGAAAAAACTCGTTTATAAAATGTTTAATGGAATAATGATATCGGTTGTTTTATTCATCAAAATAAGAAACATATTACTGTGCATCAAGCAGCATTTTTTATAAATTGCCAAAATTAAAAAAAAATACAGTATTAAAATGACAATTTTTAAAAATTTAAAATAGTTGGATGCAGTAATATAAGAAAGAAAACGCTAAGTTGTACTTAAATTATCATTTGATTATTAATAAATTAAAATAAAAAAATCGCTCGAATCTGTAAATTGTCACCTTCTAAAATATATTTGAATTAGATTTGATATCCCTTCATCAAGGGATCTGCCCTGTAGAGCACCAAAAAACATACATACTTATTCTTCTCCATTATTAATAAAGGTGTCAAAAAATAGAATCATATACATGTAGCAATCAGTACATACAGTGTAAGAAAAAGTATGTGTTAGAAACATAACGGATGCATTACCTTCCTAAATATTTCACAGAATAATTTTCCTCATAATCTGTAATAAAAAACAGAGAAATGCCAAAATACTGATTTCAGATCCTTTTTCTCATTTATCCATTCCAATTGTTAATGATATACATTTTGAATTTGGAGTTTACAGTAATCGATAGCAGGTTTAATTAGAAACAGCTTCTTTTCCACTTATCAGAGACAAATGAGTAGGATCAATTTTTCAATTAGGACAGCATAAATTGAAGAACAGGCCATTGTCTTTGTATCTTAATTAGGAAGAACTTGACTATTCTGTTACAAGAAGGAGTGACTCTTGTGTTCTGGGTTACACCGCTTCGTTGGGCTGATGATGAATGAGTCTCGTCTACCAACAGTGTTCCAATGCAACTGAACAAAAGGCCAGGAAATGCATGAAAGTCTGTCTCAATTAAATATTTATCTGCGTAAAGCTCCACGGGCTAAACATCTGAACAAGCGAGACACCGCATGAGAGGAGTAGAATGTAAAGAATGATTTGTAGGAAAATATTTTAAAGATGATACTAGATAAACTTTATTTAGTGTAAATATCTTATGAGAGTATTGATGAAAGAATATAGAAAGATAATATTTGATAAATATAAATTATTGCAGTAAATAATATTACCCGGCATTTGTGTAGAGTGCTTTCTTCTTAAGCCTGATTTTTATTTATCTCTCATTAATTCTGAAGTTTTACTATCACTTATAGCTAGTAGTGGACCTCTATTACTTTCTACTTAATTTTTATATATCAAGAGGAAGAATTCTTTTTGTTGTGACTTATGGTACTTAACAAGCCAGCTGACTTCAGCGATTTAAGCCGAGTGAGCGTCTCTTGTTTTTTCAGTAGCGCTAACTAGGGTCAAGAGTACGATTTTAGCTACTTGAAGCGCCACATTCGCTTGCACGACCCATTTTTACAGAGGGACACGTTCACACACCTCGCAGATAGAACACAAAAGAACAACCATGCCCAAACCTGGACTCGAACCCCGCGAACCCAGACCACATTCTTTTTTTTATTTACTTATTTTTAAAACATTTTCAAAGCGTGTTACGATGCAAATGTTAGAATACTGACTGTAATTTTCAACACATCAGATCATTTTCACTTCAATATTGTTGAGAATATCACAGATTTTTTTCCAATGGAATCTTTTGATTTTTAATGCTGTCCAAAAAATAGATTAACATCCAGATTTGAATAATTTTGGCAAGAAACTCATATTCAATTAACTTAATCATTGATTTGGAAACAACTGAAAATGATATAAATAATTTCAAATCACAAACATCATCTCTTTTTCGTACATTTTCGGGTCTGTTATAATTTCAATCTAATTATTTTAGGTTACTATTAGATGGTAAGTTATCTGATGTAAATTACTTCGTATTTATTATTTTTAATGAAAATTATCAAAGATATAAACTAAATTTAGAATCCCTTTTAAGATCTTTCTGAATTAGAGTTTGAAAAATGAATATCATTTTGAACGAGGAAAATGATATATCAAGATGTTTGTTTTTAGAATGATTCCTTTTTGTTTCTTTCGCCTACCTGGAATGTTGATTGGTATAACGATATTTGATTAATCGTTTTTAAATTGATCATAAATTTATTATAGAGGAGCATTATTTATACATTTTCATCGGCGCACTGCCTATGACTAACATTATAAAAATCCTTCATCTTTAGGCAGATAAATACGTTGAAATTTTTTTAAAAAATAAATACGCAGATTTTGTTGGAAAATTTTTTTTTTTTTAATTCAGTATTTAGTTCCGAAGAATATTCATAACAAGATTTGGACTTTATTTCAAAGTGCATTCCTCGGGAATTTACATTTATTTTTATATTTTCAAAATACGTGTTTTAATACTATTTATTTTAAATCTTCAAATTGAATTTTTGGCAAAATTTTGGTACAGAAAAAAAAAATTAAAATCTAATGTAATTTTTTTGTTTGAATTTGGTAAATAGTTTTTAAATATGACATGCAGTTCCTGAACTGGAGAATAAGTAATATGTTCATTTATAAAAATGCTATATTTTTTTGTAATGCTTTATAATGTTAAAAAAAAATTTAAATTTCATGTTATTCACCAGTTTTACCCCAATGTTTAAAGACAGAATACAGAGAGAGATTATTTTTTAGTTCAGAAATAGTAAATATATTCATTAGTTTATCAGCAAGATTATGAGGAAATCGTTTAATATGCTTTTAAACTAGAAAGTATTTGTTTTAAACTTTTTTTTAGCCAAAAGAAGAAAAAAGAAATTTGTTTTGTAATTTTTTTGAAACAGCCTTTGACATTGATCTGATATAGTTTTGTTCCAATAAAGCTTCTTCTGCTATTTTAATCAAAAATTTAAAATAATAGAGTTTTAACTTTAGATCATTTTACAAAAAAATTATCTTTACCTTACCTTAACTTAAATTTCACTACCTTAATATTTAAAACTTTTCCATTTTTTAACTGTGTTAAATTTTTTTTTATAACTCATCAAATAATTAAATTGAAAAGAAACCCATTCAACTGTATATTGAAGCCACATAATCTTATGATAATAAATAATACCGACAGAAAATAAAAGCGTACTTTTTGATAAACACACTCCGCAAAAGATTTTTTGTGACAACCCTCGAAAGAAAATCTAAAAATTCTTTCATGTTCCATGAAAAGCGAGCTAATGTTTTTAAAGCATTTTAAAATTCAAAAAAACATATTAACAAGCTTTCTCTTTATTTAAGAAGTACTAAATATTAATCATGCATGTATCGTAATTTTTTAATTAAAACACAATTCTACAAATTAAATAGCATGCGAAAAATAAACAATAGTTAGAAAATGAGCAAGAACATAGATAAAAAATGTATTCTTTTATTCAAATTCGAAATACTATTTTCTTAGGGATTAACATAAAACTAAATAAATACAATCAATTATTCATTATTATCTTTACTGAATATTTTTGAATGATGTGTTTACACAGCTTATTTTTAGAATATTTTAATGGTAGCTGTTTTTTGTTATAAATGCAAATAGCATAATTATTAGTTCAGTAAAAATTATTTTACTTATTTTTTTTTAAATCAGAGACATTATTTTCTTTAATGTATTTCGTATTAACTCTTTTATAATTTTAAAAACTATTTCGATACTTTCTCCATCAGTTTTCATTTTTCAGATAATTAATACGTTGTAGATTTCCAAATTAATTTGTTTGATTTTTTTCTTTATTATTAGAATACATTTAAATTGCTGGTATTTTTATGTATTCATGTTAAAATAATATTTCCCATCTGCTATAATACTAAAGAAATTAAGCACTTTATACTAATAGGGCTAATAAATATACATGGCAATCACAAATCAGTTCCCTGATTACAAAAAATACTGGAAAATAAATATTATAATTTTGCCTGAGATTGAATAGTTGTTTAGTAAAGTTGTTGGTTATAAAAGCTTCAATGAAGATAGTTATATCAGCAAATTTCGATATTTTCGCCCTTGATATCTGGAAGAATGTCAATAATTCCAACTCTCGCCATGTCCAACATTTCGGCTGTGACATCAAATACAGAACAGAACGCCGCTTCATACCTCCATATCTGTAACTATTTTGGTCAATGCAAGTTTTGATGAGTATGTTACGGAAATTTTATTAAATACAAAATATTTACAGTAGAAAAAAAACAAAAAATAACTATGTAAAGAACTTACAAACATATAAGAAATGATAATAAAATCAAACAGTTTACAAAGATTTTTTACTTTTAAATAGTATAGAAAAATTATCTGTAATAATAATATGTAGGAATATATTATGTATGCAAAAACACATGAATTCTGTGTTCACTTGCTTTCATGACTTAGCAGATGAGGATGAAGTTGTTTTTTCCCTTCGTCCTTGTGAATATGACGCGTGATGTTGGAAGCTACGGAGGCAAAAAAATATCTTTATTTTCATTGATAAATTTAATTATCCTATTGATTATTAGCTTGGAGAATAAGTTGTTGGCGACTTTCTTCAGTTATGGTGATATATTTTTATATGCCCTATATATATATAATATGCCAAAAAATCGCGAGAATGCATTCAATAGCGCAATGAAGTGCCGTACCAATCCGACCATCATATAAAATACAACATCTGTGATTCTAACTGTGAACGTAGCAATATCTTCAATTGGTTTTGCAGAAACTTTGTCCATTCTTTGTCATCCCCCCCCCAAAAAAAAAAATCTAGTGGAGTACTATCAGAAGAATATGGACTGTTTATATATAAGACTGTTTTTGGCTTGCTACGTCGAACTTATTTTGAAAGAAATTCAACATAAAATCATTAATTCTGCATTTGTTATACTATTTACTGGAGTAAAAGAAAGAAAAAAAAAACTTAAATATTCGACGATGAAAAATATATTACATTATATCCAAAGGTTCCCTTGTAATAGCATTTCTCACTCATAAAACGACTTTATAACTATACTGTACATTATTTATTTCCCATTAAAAATTACTACTAATGTTTCAATGAAAGGTGTTGCAGTTCAAAATATTTAACTAATAATTTACAATAGCACATTATGAGATGGAAATCTCATGAAACAATGCAAGTAATAGAACTGATTAATATTCGCATTTAATGACTCCCGCAACATTCAGAATTGCTAACTTGACTCAATATTGCGTAATCTTAAATCCTGGAAGATTAAGTCCCGTTATCAAGTTAATTTCCCTCTCTTCGGGCATTATTTTATCACAGAACTATAATGGTTTTATCGTAAGTGCTCACAATTCCCGAAGGACAACATTCTTAAGAGCATCTTTTAACCCAGGTCCATAAATGCGATCCTTTTACAATCATCATAGCGACCGCCACTTCTCTGTGCTGTAAGGCGCTTTCATTCAGAGCCTCAAGGTCTATACAGTGCCAGATTGATAACATCTTACTTCCAGGGATCGGGGGCCCGATAAAATAGTCTGAATGCGGGCTTGGAGTGTAGTATCCATTCTGGTATGGTGACATTTATGGTCCAATTGGGACAGCATAATACTCGAGATTCTAGTTCTGCTTGAATGAGGAACACGATTCTCCTCTTGAAAGGTGATTTAGGATAAATGAATCTCTACACTGTAAACTGGTATAAGTGTTGCTAATGAAATGTTTATTTGTTTTATGTTTACTTAATATTTTATCATCTACATCATGCTCGAGCCTCAAACAAGGAACGATAAATTCTAATAAAAAGTGAATCTCGATTTTGAACTCAAAAATGTTTGTTTGCTAAAAGTCACTTCCGAGAAAACAAAGAGTAAATCCAGAATATGTAAAGATTTGTTAGACGGATCATGATTTCTTTTAAAGTTTATATCACTTATATTTTTGAATAGTAATCGCATATATAATAAATATAATTAAATTAACTTTTATTTGTAAATGGCAATATAAATTTAAAGAAAAAACATTTTAAGGATAATATATAGGATTCAATTAATCTCCCGGGATTAAGTATTAAATTGTGATTAGCATTTTATAATTATTTTTCAATCCTGTAAAATTTTACAAATCATACAAATCATATCAATGAAAGAATTGTAAATATAAAACAATTATGTACTTAAATAGTTCAATAAAATGTTTAGGAATATGCAATAAACTTTTGGCTATTTTATAATTATTTTAAAATTATTTACATCTATTTGCAAAGGATTTAATTCAAATAAACATAACAAAAATTAAATTAATAACATTTAATTCAAACTAAAAATAAAATAGAATAGCAGAATAAAGTAACATCTCTATCCATAGAACGGTTTAGGACACTTAGCTTTTTTTTACAAGCACTGAATGCAAAAGTAAAAATATATTTAAATTCTATATTTGTAAGAATTCTAAAATGAACAAGATAGCATCAGCTTTTAAAGTTTGTAGAGAAAAATTTTTTATTTAAATAATGTCATATGTTTCATTTCTTTTATAACTCTATAAATTAATAAAAATATATTTTTATCTCTTACGTTGTAAATACACAAACGATTTTTCAGAAAGATGACACTCTCACTTTGAAGTGTTAGCAGGTTTGAGAACAATATATTATGAATAAATAGGGGACAATTCAAATTTATATTTTTCTTGGATATTATTAAGGCCTAGCTTCATAAAAATACAAATCTGATAAGGTTCTAGTGTTTGAATTGAAATCCTATTAATTAAAAAAAATCTTATACATATATATTTCCTATTTTGACATAAGATAGTTTATTAATTTAAGTTAAATTCATGAATGAGATTCTAAAGTGCGTATTTTCCACAACATTAGTATTACTTTATCTAAATTCAGAATGGAATTTACATAAAGTAATAGTATATTTATAATATATTCTTGAAATGAACTTTTTTCAAAAACAATAAAATTAAGTATCAAATTGTGGTGAAATGCAATTAAAGTGTTAATAAAATTTCTAATTTTTAACCACAAGCATAATTTTTTCAACCGCGTGAGACGTTTTCAGAATTTTTTAATTAAGTTTAAATTAATAATTCTCTCTCAAGTTGATAGAGAATTATTAATTTAAAATGGTGATTGACAGATAATTATTAAATATAAATTCTAGCTTTCCAAATTTTGATTTTCATTAAAGCGTTATTATTATTCTGATCCATAGTGCAGAGAAATATAAAGAAAAATGGTTACTGCTATGTAAAAATAATACAATAGGAGCGCATGTATATAGCGTGAACATCGATGTTTGAAGTTCAAAGACATCAATTGCAGATAATTCGCGATGCACGTTAATTCTTCTTTTATCCATCTGTATATAGCGTAGTCGAAAGCGTACAAAATAATTCCTTGATTTCGATTAAAAATAACGTAGTCTCAAAGAAAACAAAACAAAACAAAGAGTTGGATTAAAAAAATTTAACCACCGGTAGTAGTCTTTCCGAAATTTTCTAGTGTAAGACAAATTAAAGTTCTTATGCCTTTCCCCCTTAATAAAATAGTGGAATATTATTAATAAGACCGCGAATGTTTTACATGGCTTTGGGGAGTAATAGTTACGAAATATGTACCATGAATCGAGCCTTTTTATTTAATCTTTTGTGCGAATTATGTATTTTGAACTTTATTTCTCAGACCGATTATAACAAAATTCGACACTACTATTGTTGGCACAAAAATAACAAAACCGAATTTTATTGTTTAAATCTTTGATTTTGCATCCACGCAAAGATGCAAATTGACAGATGATCATTTGTTTGACAGAATTGAGTTAAATTTTAATAAGAATCATTATTTTATATGATGAACAAGTGTATCATATTTCAGATATGTATCTTTTTACAGTTCGCAATTATTGAATTCATTTTTTCTCCAATAGGGAAAGAGACGGATAATTTGAAAAGATTCAATTTTTAACAGGAATCCACAAATACGGTCTAAAGTTCGTATACCAAATTTCATGCATGAAGTGTTGTTGTATCATCGTGTTAATAGACAAATAAACATAATACCAAAAATGTGTTCCGAGAGATCTAAAATGCCCAGATTCGTCAGAATCTTCTGAAAATATTTAACGATTACAACATTATAATAAGAGCATTACAACAACATTATTTATCTATACTTTGCGAACGAGGAATTGAAAACGAAGGTTTCAAAATAAAAAATAAAATGTATTTCAATTCATTATTTATACATTATATATATATATATATATATATATATATATATATATATAATAATAATATGTGCAAAATATTCATGATGTTCTATATAGTATATAAAATATTTTTAAAGAAATGCACATATTTCAAAATAAGGCAGCTACATTTCTCATTTCATTATTCAGTTATTTTACAGAAGTAAATAAATATTCGGTAGTTTATATAGTTTCTACATAAGACATATAACGCAATAAGGTTAATCTAATTTTAAGGTTGATATAAGGCAATAAGGTTGATTAAGGTAATGCAATAAATTTAAGTGCACGCATGTAATTCAAACAATAATTTTATTAAAAAGATTCCCTTGCTTTCCAAATTTTTTATGTAGGTTGAAAATTCACTTTATAAATATCTGTGCTTTCAAAAATTTAAGTTTTCTGTAATATTTCCTTTTTATTTGACGTGGAGCATGTAAGGAGATTCGACCCGGGCAACAAAATTTTGCTTGGGCCAGGAACAAACGCCCACGCAAGGAAACACTCTTCACTATGCAAACACGCACACTAGCTAATTACTTTAAATAGTCGGATGTGCTTGGTCTGCGAAGTAATCCTATTTTAGGTACCTTAGTTCCGGCTGAGATCCTAAAATAGTCTTGCTTAACATTTTGATACCTCTGTATTCAGTGAATTTATTTTCAGTTACATTACTAAATATCTAGCTTAAGCCAAATTGCTTAGGAGGGATGTTAGGTTTTGCTTAATCCTTAATTAAGTGGAATACAATTTTAAAATTTGTGTAAGGATTTATTTATGAATCAAAAGAAATAGATATAAATTTCGCAATAAAAAGGATAAATTTATTCAAAATGAAGTTTTTTATAATATATATAATATAAATTTGGCGATAAAAGAATAACTTTATTTAAAATGAAGCTATATAAAGCCAGCCGAACTATATATCATAAAATATAAAATAATGGTTAATAGAAATAATTTTCAAATTAATTCTTATCAAACTCTGCTTATCTCATAATAGTGTTTTTGAGACTGGAATTAAAATGAGATCAGTTAACATCAATAATAAATTTTTGACTAATCATCAATCCTTCAGGCAATACGTCACTTTACAGCAATTCCAAATCATTCCATATTTTCAGTTACTTAATAATAACATTCTACGTTACTTTACTAAATGTTATTTAGTGAAATTACTTTTCAGTTACATGAATAAATACCTAGCTTAAGCCAAATTGCTTATGGGGAATATTTGTCTCTTCTTAATCCATAATTTAGTGGAATTCAATTATAAAAATTTTATAAGGCATTATGCATGAATCGTAGAAAATGACATAAATTTGGAGATAAAAAGATGATTTCATTTAAATTGAAATTCCATAAAATCATGCCGAAATATATATCATAGAATGGTCAATAGAAATATTTTTATTTCATGGTATTATCGTACTATATTTATCACATCGTAGAGTTTTTGAAACCTGAAATTAAATTGATACCAGTTAATATCAATAATATCTTTTTGAATAATCATCAATCCTTCAGGCAATATGTCAGTTTACAGCAATTCCACAGCATTCCATATTTTCAGTTACGTTACTAAATTTCTGTGCTACGTTTCGTTACTAAATGCTTTTAACGAAATTACTTTCCATTTACGTTACTAAATATCTAGCGTAAGTCAATTTACTTATGAGGAATATTAAACTATGTTAATCCTTAGATTTTTAGATTAGATTAGATTCCTTAGATTTAGACATCGTAGACTTTTTTGAGCCTGCAATTATATTGATACCAGTTAATATCAGTAATACCTTTTTGATTACTCATCAGTCATTCGAGCATTACGTTTCTATTTATAGTATATTACAGATATTTTATCTTATGCATTTTACTTCATGTAATTTTGTAGGTTAAGTCTGTTGTGGTTAAGTAATGTAGAATTCATATTCGCTGGACTACTCCTATACTCTTCTTATGTGATGAAATTTGTAATTGTCAACTTGATAGAAATGACCATTGATAAGCTCATATTCATTCACAAATTTAAAGGAGAAACAATAGGTTGGTCCATGATCAGGTATAACTAATATGTTTTATGTGAATATAGGTGCTTATAGCAGTCTACGCCATACACTGAAATAGTTCGTATTCATTGGGTCAATATTGCACTCATCTAACATGATGAAATTTATAATAGTCATCTTGATAGAAATGCACATCGATAAGAGCTTCTTCAATCAGAAGTTCAAATGAGAAACGATGAGTTGATCTATGATTAGGTATAACTAATACGATTTATGTGAATATAGGTACTAATAGCACTCTAGTACACTGAACGGCATTTTCAATTAATTAAAATTCCATTCACGAACTACATTGATCAGTCCAAATGTTCCGAATCTTCTCCAGGCTGTATCATCTTGAGAGAATTTACGTCAATGGAGTAGACGTTGGAAAGGGATTTATCAAACATTACGGTAATAGTTTGTAAGTGATAGGCCAGGGTCCATGTCCTTCAATCCATTAGGATTGTACCAGCTGTTGAGCAGCCGTTATCTAAGGGCTTTTCTAATATAGATTAATAGTTCTTTGTTTGTGCGATGCAAATCTCAGTATGCTGGATCAGAAATGAAAAATCATACGCAGTATTAACTATGAATGAATTCGTGTCTATAATAGAAATTATTGTTAAATATACGCTTCACGTATTGACAATTTCTATGATATGGCATGGACTTGATATTATAACAATTGACATCTTTTCGAAGTAAACATGCATATATCGTCACATCTACGAAGTATGTTAACGTTTACATGTTTGTATCTTAAAGCACAATCCTATATTGTAAATTCGATTATGATAATGTCGTTTATTTATGGTCTATTTTCGAATTTACTAATAATTTTGGAAGACTAATTTATTAATGATAAATACGATTTAATCCTCTGTCAGTTCGGGTACTGATTTTGCCAGGCATTTATTTTATTTTTTGTTAAAAAGAAATAAAGTTAAATTATTAGAACTATGTTTCTATGTGCCATTCTAAAAACATAATTTGTAGTAACTTGCAAAATCTAGTGATGACTGAGTTTGCTTCAAAGGTATTTTTTATATATTTTCTGTAAAATTCAAGAAACTATTTATACCTTAAGTTTATTTCAAGAAGAATGTTTTTTTCCAAATCAATGGAAGGCATATTTAAATTTATTTTTATAATTCCAGAAGGTAGTTATGTAGAAAGAAATACCGAATCGATGCATTGTATCAAAGTTTCCCTGTAATACCAAGGGGTGTTTTTCAGATTTAATGCGTGTTTAAATGCCTCATTTGCAGTTGATCATAGGGGAAACGGGTATCAAACTCCAGTTGAAATCTTCTGAAAACAAAATTAGGAAATCAAACCATTCGCTTATCTCGAAATATTTGGTATTAAAATATATAGAAGTAATTTCATTCAATATAACATTACTATCTTATTTATTAAAAATCAAGATCAAAAATTAATACTTCCAGATAACATCTATAAAAGACGTGGAATTTATCTCCATGCTTAATATTAAAGACCTTATTATATAAACCTAACGTAAAAAAAGCAAATATTTCTCCAGCAATTAAAAATTAAGATGAATTATTTTTAAGAAGCAAAATCAAAGGTTTTAGAGTAATATGACAGTATTTCAAGAAGATGCAAAAGCATACAAATTTTTCAATAATGATATAAGAAATTTCAATTTCTTTAAAAAAAAATAATGTAATGAGGGGGAAAGAAATGCATCACACTTCATCTGGAACCAGTGGAAGTGGCATACTCTAAATTTTCATACATCTTCGCCAATAAACATCGCTCTCAGGTTGCGTAAAATTGTTGATTTTGAATAAGGCCTTGTACATTTCCCAGTCAAGAAATACAGAAACACATTTACGAAATACAGAATTTCGGGGCGTATTTAGATTTTTTCTCAATTTACAATGCGAATAAACATTTTGGGCACCTTTATTTCAATCTATAGAGAACAAAATTTGACAAAAAATTATAGATGCGGTGAAAATATCGTATACCATAATTCAATGATTTATGATATTGTGTTTACATGCATTGGAGCGACAGACGCAACCTTTTGACATATTTGATGTAAAATTATTTATGAATATACATTTTTATTACTAAATTTGTTCACCAAATTTCATTTATGCAGCTTTTGTTTTCTTATTATCATATTAATTGCATTTAAACAGCCAAACATACATATTTTCTGTAAATAGATTTCTTTCAAAATTACATTGAATTTTACAAAATTGGTCTCAAGTTCATGTAACTAATCTCTTATTTCTTTTGAGATATCGTGTTCGGATAAATATTATGCCAAAGAATTTGATTCTCGAATTTATCGAGGCCTGAAATGTAAATATTCAACAAAATCTCAAGTTCAAATTTTCTAAAATATTTTCTGTATATTTTATTTACGCGAAAGTAAATTATCTCTGATTCTGAATAAAAAAAGGAGTGTTTTGCTTTTTTATAATATGTTTAGTAAATTTATTTATAATCGATGGGCTAAGAATTTCTCACACTTAAAATTGCATTAGTAAAATATTTCGTCGGAATCATTTCTACATTCTGTTATACAGGCGAAAGATTTTTTTTTTCGTTCCAGCTAATCTTTAAGAGATCATCTTGAAGAATAGTTTTCAAATATTGATGAAATTTACTTATATTAATAAAAGTTTAAAAATATTTTAACTGTTATTTCTCAAATCTTGATCATCTTGAATCAAATCAGAACCTTGTTTGGATTTGAAGCCTCGCAATCTTAAAAAAAATGTGAAGAATAAGCCCAGCAAGAAATAAATCAAGTAAAAGAAAGCGATATTTCCCAAATAACAAATTCTTAAACTTAATACAGCTTATTTTAATATTTCCCATGTACTTATTTCTATTGGTGTATGAAAATGATTATTCATTCGGCTTTTCAAATCTATTGAACCATAAAAATCTCCCATTAAATTTATTTTGTTTTTCCTCCTTAAGAACAAATGAATATTCTTCTGATGGAATTAAAATGCCACACTTTCATTTCTGAGTCGTTATCAGAATAAAGTAAAATGAAAGCATTTGTTTGAGCTAATTAAAGCATGAAGAATTTATATGAAATCATTTGTTATCCCTTCAACAATGCATATGAATTAAACTTAATAATAGTCAATACGTGCTAAATAAAAGGAAGAAAAGTTAGTACTCATTTTTGGGGCACTTATCATGATGGTTGAATTGTAAATAATCATTGAAAGGAAAATTGCTCAAACATTGCACTTGTTCTTTTCAGACGATTTGAAACAATATTTGTATCTTATGTAATAGATTTTGAAGTATTTTGTCATTTTTAAAATTGTTTAGGTGACAACTTTACTTTTGTAAAATGGATAATTTGTGTTTCTGATGTGTACCTGATTGTATTATTATTATTTTCTGTTTAAAATCGTATACTTCTTTTTATTGTCGTTTATGCACGACGTGAATAAGATAAAATTCTTTTACTCTTTAAAAGCAACCGAAAAAGGGAAAATCCTAACCTTGTTTCTTATCTGAGAAAAAAAATAATCACAACATTTAGATCTGACATGCATGTAGTTTTGATAAACAAATTGTCATCACATTTGTCATGAGAATATTTTCTAGAAGTTCAGAAGCTTCATTTGTGCATCTTTTTTTATTCAAAACTTACAAGAAATATGAGGATACTTTCTTTCTTTGACTGAGAAATTCTTCCTTTTACAGATTTATACTCTTTCCTTCTTTAATGAAGAATTCATCTGATTTATTGTGCGATAATTCATCTGACTCTCTTTTTGTTTTTTCATCGATGTATCATCGATAAGCTAGTAGTGGAAGAACATATAGAAGAGAAACAATGAATTATGAGACACAGGGATTTAAAGTTTAAGCTCAATTGACACTTTCACGATTCTTCTAACCGAAAAAAAGAGAGCTGCTTAATTTTGTCTCTACTATATTAATTACAAACTGCAAAATAACAAATAACTTTGAAAACTGCATAACATAATCCATTGAGGGTAAGTGTACGATTATATATTTGTGTTTAGATTATTTTCGTTTAAAAGAAACAGATGGGAGTTCGTATTGATATTTGTATAAATTAATAACTTGAATCAAGATTTTTAATAACAAACGACTTCTAATGAATATTTTTAAGTATCTTATTGGTTTTGAATGTCCATAATTGTCGTCTTCCAATGTGATCCTTATTTTGTTTTGTCTTTAATAGTTCCACGTCAAATTATTTAGAAAAATACGAAATTATATTGCTT
Organism: Argiope bruennichi; assembly: GCF_947563725.1. Lineage (NCBI taxonomy): Eukaryota > Metazoa > Arthropoda > Arachnida > Araneae > Araneidae > Argiope > Argiope bruennichi. The sequence continues at coordinate 69,583,627 of NC_079155.1, forward strand.
TCTGATGATCTGAAATATTCAAGAATCCTATTCAGATAACATCTGATATGATTATATATAAATACTAAGTGTGCTCTCATCTGATATTAATTTCACTTTGTTATTTTTAGTATTAGGCATCTTAAAATCTCCTTTCTAGAAAATTCAAATTTTTTCATACAATAAAAGTGCGATGTACATTATATATGCATTACATAAGTACGATTTTTTTTTGAGATTTATTTGAAACCTGCTTATATCACATGTACATCCCTGTACATGTCCTCTGTTTCAGCATCTTGCAGTAAAGAAAAGGTAATGCAGTTTAGTGCAAGTTGGATCTTAGTATTGTTTAACCAAATAAACTATCATCATGATATTCATGTAAAACAAATTTGAAGTAATACCTTAGTGGGGGTTTTAGAAAGAAGACGTTAGTAAACGTCTACTTAACACTATTAATTTTTCGATAAGGATTTTTTTTTTTGAATTTCCTGAACAATCTATTACTATTTTCAATATAAATAGCATTTAATTAAGTAGGTAATTTATCATACATTTATGCATTTTTTCTTTCTCATTTAACATTTATTTAGTCTACAGATCTCAAATCTCATGCATAGAAGGGGATTTTATATAATTTAAGAAATTTCTGATAAGTCAAAATTTCTAAAATTTAATAAACGAATAAAAAAAATGTGTTACTATAATTGACAATGTATAGAAATGTCAAAATAAAACAGTAGGCCTTTCTGATATCATGTGGAGCCTCCATGAGTACACATAATCAATAGACTTGAATAAATGAACATGACATAGATTTGACAAACTTCTAAAGCTATACTTCAGGCGTTTTACATTATGAATTCTGCATGACAGTCGACAGATCTCTAGGAATGCAAATTTGGTGGACAAATTCTCTGAACAGCACATCTGAAAGCATCCCATATATGTTCAATAATGTTCATGTCTTGGGATTTTGGAGATAAATTGATGCTTAAATGTCAAGTGTTCCTGGAGCCGTTTGATAGCAATTCTCGACCGATATGTGGCGCATTGTCGTGATGGAATCCATCGGAATTATAAATTTAAATGAATGGATGCAGATAAACAATACAGGATCATTGCGCACCTATCATTTATCAGATTCATTTCTTGATATATGTGGGACTCTATATCAAACTAATTTCACAAGTCCCCCATCATCCCAGAGTTTCCTTCAAATTTAACAATCACATGCTGAGATTTAAAATTCATAGACTCAAGAGGTTGTCTCTATACTCGTGTACTTTTATCTGTCCGATACAATTAGAAACGATATTGGTCAAATAAGGCACCTTGCTTCGAGTTATCAACAGTCCAATAACGTTATTGGCGGACCCAGGGTAGGCATACAGCTTTGTGCTATGCAGTCAAAATGGTAAAAGAATTGATTTCCGGTCCAAAAGCCCATACTGGAAATTATATGTACAATAATTCGCACGCTAACACTTTTTAATGCCCAGCATTCAAATTCGCGTCAATCTGGTGAAATTTTGCACATCTATCCCATTTAAGGATTCTCATCAGGCATTGATTGTCCCATTTTGTCAAGGTCTTTTAAGTCCGTGAAGAAACGGCAAAAATGGTGAAATGATTAAACATCAACTGAATTACTTCCTCAATCGAAAGATGCTTAAAAAAATAAACATAATAATAAATGAAGCCATTCAACATCAAATTTTCTTTGTTTTCTTGTACATGTTTCCTAATTATTTTTTAATTGCCTTAGAAGAATTTTGCCCATTAAGTCGATAAGAATTTTAATGATCTACATCGAGGAAGAAAAATGTTAATATCAAAACGCGATATTCTATTTTATGCATTAATTATATTATTTTTTGTGTACAGCCCAACAATCCTGCCACCACTGAGCGTAAGCAATATCAACAGTATCTAATTATAATGTTGGAAATGGCAACGGTGAATAGAACAAATTTCATAATTGTTAAGGATTTGAATTTAAACCTTATCCTAAATTATTGCAACATACTTATTATGAAATAATTTATGCTAATTTCACATTGTTTAATTAACAGCAGTGCAAAGGAAACTACGATAATTTTTGTAACATTGAAAACTGTATGTGTTCAGTCAAAACAACAAAAAAAGATATTCTAAAATATAACTATTTTTTTAATTAAGAAAATAAGCTAAAGCTGAAACATAAGTGAGAGCGTAACAAATTTTGTTCTGTTTTTCATTCAAGATCATTTTGTGCATTAACGTTTCGAAGTTATCAAAGGAAAACCTCAAATTTGGTTGACGGTTATATTAATGAATATTTTAGTCAGAATTTCAATATAGAAATGACTTTTAGATGCCCATTAACGTTAAAAGTATATTTCCTCTAAATTTCCTTTTTCTATATCCAGAATTCTGACCTGTATAGAGCCAACACATAAGGAAAGAATAAAAATAGATTCCGCTTTATTAATAGTTGAGATTATTCTAATTGTTTCTATTTTCGCAAAATTCCACAAAGAAGAAAACTTATCAAAGTGTCTCCTTTTCGGATTCCCAAAATATAGGATATCTAGATTTCCTTTGCTAATTTCGTATATAGATTATGGCAGGAAACATAGGATCAAAAAATCAATAACAAGCTGCATGCTGATAAACCAGCAATTGACTTGTGGTCGCTCTGCCTTTGCGAACACATGATGTGAAGTTGACTCGTCTGAGTATGGGACACACCCGTTTTACACACAAATATTTACTATTCCGAGAAAGGGCACCTACATGTCCTACTTGCAATACCGTTTTTAGTGTTAATCATATTTTGATTGAGTGTTCAAATTTTAATATTCAGCGTATTTATTTTTTTAAAACTTCATCGCTAACAATGTCAAACTTAGTGGGATTAAAGCCCCATGGAAATGTTTTTCAGCTTTTAAGAGCCATTGGTTTTTACGGTTATATCTAATTCTTACCATTTTATTTAGTGACATTTTTTAACTTTTTACCGTGTGGAATCCAATCTTTTAATGTAATTCTTTTTAAAATCTTTTGATACAATTATTTTAACGTTGTTTCTATTCCACGATCGTCATTATTCTAACCATACGACTGGCGCAGTTTAGCCAAGGTTCTCTCGTGCGCCACTAAAACTCATAACCAACCAACCAACCAACCCAAAATATAGCAAAAAAAATTTTATTTTAATAAATGGCGAAAATTTATTGTAATATTCCATGGCATAACGGTACAATTTGGGGATGTTGGTGATATTATCGTTTTTTTATTTCTGATAAATTTACCCTAAAAAAATGAAAATATTTCTTAAGAACATGTATAATGAGTGTTTTTAAATTTGCAAGTAACACCGAAGCAAAATATTTTAGCATCACAATTTAGACAATAAATGTATAAAACTCTCAAAAACAGAAATTCGGTGTGAATTTATTTCAAATATTATTCTATATTAGGAGATGGAATTTGCATTTTCACATTATTTTTATTGGCTAAACCTTAATTCAAGTTACACTAGTACTGTGCCAACTAAAATCTCAAAAATGAATTCATTTTCTCATATTTAGTTACACTATTGACTAAACTCACTTCTCTTTGAAATTCTACTTTAGTTTGCAGAAAAAATAATTACTACTCGTGTCAAAAATTACTTCCTTAAAAAGTTCTTATTAAACAATAGATTTTGTGTATCTCGTACTTCCGAAAAAAGTCTGAAATGAAAAACTATTCACAGCAGATAAGCATTTGAGGCAAGCTATTTTAGAAAATAGTTGCACCACGAGTTTCAGGACAAAATGGATTTTTTTTCTTATTTTACACACAATTCTGTAGAAAGAACCATATGGAAAACCAGTACTTCCCGTGTACCAGTAAAAAGTGCTTTTGCCTTTTTAACAGAGCCCAAAAATGTAAAATGATGCGAAGAGTGGAAAATACTTGTGAAATCAGGGGAAGTTTTAAAGTAGATTTTTGCATCAGCTTGCAGGAAAAAAATGATTATTTTGTAGATCTGTGAAACGTTTTGTGTAACTTCAGATATAAACTTTTCAAAAACGCGTACATTAGGAGTTTTTTGAGAATGTCTTTCCATTTTATGATTCATTTAATATTTTTTTTATTTTATATTATATTTAATATTTTTAATTACATTTAAAAATATTTTGAACATACCTTCTAATAACGGAGTTCACCTAAAATAAGAATAAAAAATATCATCCAAGAGCACAATGCCCTTGGATGAGAGTTAGAGTTTTTGTCACATGTTGCCAGCAATTTGACAAAAGTTTAAATTTAAAGATTAGATTAACTCCCACTGGAAACTATGTCTAGAAAACGACAATTTTCTGAAAAACTCACTATGAAATAAAGTAACTATGAAATGTGATATTAAAAACTAAATAATTGGAAGAAAATTTATCTGTGTCCTTTTCATAAAAATCTATCTTATCAATGAAATAAATAATTAAAAGTAATTAATAAAATTTCGATTATTCTAATATAATAGTATTTAATGCTTCAAACTTCGGTGACATATGGTAAAAGAAAAATGAAACACTGTTTGATTTTAAAATTAGAGTGAAGATTTAATTTCCTTAATATGGTTCATAGAACTGAAGGACTGTAGAAAACTTAAATGTATTTTTGAAAAAAATATATTTATTGACAACTAAATAAATCGTTATTATTTATGCTATTTACAGAATTTACTCAACTGAAACTATATGTTTTATCTCGTATAAATTAGAAATTAACAAATGGTTTTTGATCAGAATTCACAGTCTCTGCGTAAAATCTTTCAAGGAAATGGCGATTTGAAAAATTAAAAATTAGAAAAGAAAAACATTCAAAATTAAGATATGCATACAATATCAACAAATTAATGGTAATAATACAAACATTAAAAAAAATTTCAATGCGCTATGGAGTCCTTATAGAGGAGGTATAGGTTTTCGTTCAGTCGGGATTAAACGTTGATTTCACGTTTACTGATTGATTTTACGTTATTCACTGAAAGGATGCAGGATTTATTTAGCAAATGCTACATAATATAAATCGCGAGAGGTATCAAGAAAAATAATATTTAATGTTTATTTACTACCATCTTTGTGAATAAAAATCAAAATAACCATAGTACTGTTACAAACCAATAATGTTTCTTCCCAGCACGGCTGGTTCAATCACTGCAGAAATCGTTTTACGTTCTGTTCTGTTGAATGCTGATCGGGTCCTGCATCAATAATATCAGATTGCGACAAACTTGGCGGCCATTTAGCGACATGATGACGAATTTGGCGACAAAGTAGATATTACTGGACACTTCTAGAATTTTAGCAATTCTGCCAACAGGAAACGAGATACGCCTGATTGTCCAGATACTTCTATGCTCGCCTCCCGAGAACTATAAAAGCTGGTAGTCTCAAGCTGCAGTCAGTCGAGTCATGTATCGAGTCGTCGAGAGGATAACGAAGCAAAGAACTAACGTTGTACAGAGCTCAGGCGATTGCTGAACTGAATCGAGTCCTGGTGCTTATTTTGAAAGCAGTATCGAGTCGTGTGAGGAGTAACCAGTCTTGTAGTAGTGACTTGGTAGTTGGATACAGTAAAGAGAGGGAACAGAGAAGCATTGCAAGCGTTTGGAGAGATTGTAGAGTGCAACAATGTGGATTCTCTCCTCCTGCTGAATTCTACCTGGCCGCTTTGTGTGCTGTGGTTGTTATTACTACCGATTACTACTTGTGGGATAGTGTATGTTGTAGTGTGCTGTCTGTATACGTCTCGGTTTTATATTTGTCTTCTTTGTATTCGTCGTCTGTGTCTTCGTGTTTAATAAACTTTGTCGTTGTTTTCTACTGAGGCATGTTGATTGTGGTTATTTCATCGGCCAACGAATCGTCGAACAGAACCCAACAGAAGAATTCTGTAACAATACATAATGCATGATATTTATGGCGTGTTTTATGTCTATTAGTGCATCATGCAAAAAAATTGATCGGAACTATGTTGCATTTTATATTCCGATGGCACAAAATTCTTTGCTGATACAGCTATGAAATATTAATAAATGTAAAATATTTAGATAATATTTCAAACAAATAGAAACTTCTTCTCTACATAAGTATTTTTCAATTGACATTCTATTTTCATTATGTCTAGAAGACTAATTTGTAATCCTGATTTAAAATTTTTTATTTGGAAAAATCAGATAAGTTTATAATTTGAAATTAAGAATTAATAATTTTAAATTAATAATTTCTTTAATTTATAAATTAAATTATTTATATAAAACACACTGAAATGAATTTTAGGGGATTTAAACTTTGTTTTTCAGAAGAAGTAAAGAATGGGAGAAAAGTACAGAAGGCAAGTGTTGACTCAATTTATACAAAACTCTTTCTCAAAGAACAAGCAATACATTTCAGGTCTAGACATTTATTTTACAACCTCTACTTAAAATGTCTACCTATATAATATATATATATATATATATATATATAATATAAATCACTACAGCTTGAAAGAAAGTAAATATATTATCAGATAAATTTCATTCCTTTACCAGTCAGTAAGCGATTCAGTTTAGTTGTAGGGAGTTCAATTTTTTTTCGAAGAGTAAAAGAATGGGGAGAAAATACCTAAAATTTAGCAGCCGAAGCAAAATTATAAATAACTGAGTAAAGAAACGAAATCTTCTTCACTTTAAATGATAAAAAGTAAGATTTGTTGAAAAATACATAATTAAATGCCTCATTTAATTTTCACAGAAATTTGGAGATTTGGCTCTTGTCCAGCAACCATTCGCTGTTTTGACATTTTAATCCAATATATTCCAAAACAGAATTACGATTTATTAAAATACTTAGATTAAATAAGTGAAATTATAAAATATTATGTTAAATGAATGCATAATTTAATTTCTCTAACCATGTGAAAATGGTTAGAAAATTTTTCACATCTTTTCATCCTTTTCAAATCTTACAAAAGAAGAAACGAGTGGTTTTTAATAAAAGAGAAGAAAGAATGGGTAAGTTTACAGGAAAATTTGTTAATATTAATACTGCATGGCTTTAGTTTCTTTCATAATTTTTTGTTTTGATAATCAATGACCTTTCTTTATTTGAACTTAATTCACTTTGGGAAATTGTCATTTGCAAAATATAAGCAAACCGACTGTTTTTCAGCTCATTTTAAATTTAACTAAAAACAATGGAGCTATCAAAGATCGCAAACAATTTTGATGGCAGCCCATGTTCAATAGCATATTATTTTTGTTCTAGAAAGAATGGAAAATAAATTTTGGACCTGAAAAAATAAAGCATTATCCAAAGCAAAAATTTCCATATGAAAATTCAAATTTACTACCGGAACATTTCTACTTTACGTTTCTGAAAATTAGTTAATTATTTTCTCAAATTGACATAACATAACATAATTTTCAATGAAAATCAAAAACAATACCATACATTTTCTGAAGTATTGAATTTAATCGCCTTAAAATTCCTTAATAGTAAAATTCAATTTTAGTGTTGTCGTCTGGATTTTATGAAAACTCATTAGACAAAGTTTAGCTGTGCCAACATAATTATAGATTCAAAAGTGATAGAATTTTCAGTTAAACTAGTTTCACTTGGATCAAACAATAATCCTTTTGTAAACAAGAGAGGTCGTTTTAAAATTAATTGAAAGCATAAATTTTGCTAAATAAGCAGACACATGCAATTCCAAAATAATTTTTCGAGTCTATAGTTTCATCGAAATTCAAGAATTAAAATAAAGCAAATATTCAGGTATAATATAATTAAGATCACTTTTTATTTTTAATTCTTATTTTATTATTCAAAAATTATTTTAAGGAAAAATTGATTTAAAATCTAAAACTGGTCTAATTTATATTTCAAATATTTATGTAATATTCCCTATATAATTAAAAAAAGTATGCAGAAAAATATAAATTATTTATCAAAATGTAAAAACAAAACAAAATGAGTTTAATATTATCAATTTTTATTGAGCTTTTGTAAAAATCCTTGTCTTTAAAATAGTGCTTTTTGAGGAGGAATCTTTAAAAGTGCTAACAGAAAAGATTTCTTGTTTTGACTTGTGACAGTGCTAGCGAGTTCTTTCTTTGAATGAACTGCACAGAGTGAAATTTATTTACAATTATTTTTTACAAATATTTACAGTTAACCAAATAAAAGCAAACTAGTCATCAATAGACTACAACTGTAACACACAAGCTCATTCGTAGAGCATCTAAAAAATTAAAATTGCTATGCAGAAAGTGGTATTTTATTTTTTCGCTAACTTCTGTAGTTCGTGATTCATCTTTCGAGACGATGACCTCATGCCACACTTACTCGATGACGTCAAAATAGCAATTATATTATCGGTGATAACAAGAAGGCTTTTACATAATTTTGCACTCTCTAATTTTCTTGAGAAAATTAAATTTTACCAAAGAGTAAATTAATTAATACTTAGAACTTTCTAAACATATTGTGACCTCTCTAATAATAATCTTATAAAATGATGTAAAGGCTGCAGTTTGTTATTTTATATACCATCCAATCTATATTCTATTCTTCAGTTATATTGTAAATTTGTGTAAAACTAAATATTTTCAACAATTTTAATTCAGGAATTAGTAATTCATAAAATGTGATAAATATTAAAAAATAAGTACAGCCGTGATTTAAAAATTTCATAGAACGGAAAAAAAAATCCACGGTAAAACTGAAACGGCAATTTGCTACCAATAAATAGCTGAAATATTTAATTTTCATAAAATTTTGTTCACAAATGCAATGAATAATGATAAATTTTTTTTAAAGAGTTACCTCTTTCAATTAATTAAAAACAATGCTTTTATTTTTTTATGCGTATTTCTGAGTAAAAAAACAAAATGCCAGCAGTCAAGAATTCTACATTAAGTTGAATTTGATACAGCCAAAAACCTGGGAAA